>NC_134539.1:2500-335000 GCF_050624435.1 Tenrec ecaudatus
TCACAGAGGCCCACTCCCGGGAGCCACGCCGTGAGCCGAGGGGTGCTCCTGAGAGCCAGAACCCGATTCCGCAACACTTCCCTCCCCACGAAACCAAAAATCGGAAGGCGGGAAGAGTCTAGGGACACACGGACAGAGCCAGAGGAGAAATCCCATACGCTGAAGGCACCTCGATGGGGTGTGTTCAAGTAAAGTCACTCAAGGAGAGCAAAAGAGGAAAAAAAAAATCCGTCAGGTGCTGGGTGAGGTCAGGAAGGAAAGCGAACAGGTTTCTGCCTCACCTGACCCACCCAGGGCTAAGGAAGAATGGCTGCCAAAAGGACATGTAGAGTGCCTGACACCAGAGACGCAGTCCAAGGAGCGTGGAAGGCACTCCGCTAAGCGTGGCACAGCTGCCAGGGATGCCTGCAGTGGGGAGAGAATGCGGGGAGAACAGAAGACCCAAACCCCCAACCTCTGTGGGTCCCGCCCCCTCCTGGCACTGGAGGCTGGAGGAGGCACCAAAGGTCCGAACACAACTGGACTCGTAAAAACCAGCGCACAGGTCTCAAAGCAGGTGACTCAAACGGGAATCGAAGGGATCGCACCAAGGGGCCATCGGTAACCAAAGAGCGACCCAGGGAACCAACGCACATCCAGAACATCAAACCAACATCTTCAACGACCGTCACTGATGATGAGCGTGTCAGCATGCATACGGTGGCCCAAAATGACCAATTTCAGCAAAAGAAATTCCACGCCAGGAACCAGGTTTCAGCCAAAGGCAAGCCAGGCGACCCCATAGCACTCACTCCCAGAGGTCCGGGGACACACTGGCCAACATCCCAGAAATAAAGGAGGGGAGAGTGGTGTGCCCTCATCCACCACGCAGGCGCTGCACACTGGAGGTCCCACATATCGGTGGGGCTGGCGACCTATGTGGAATCATTTATCTCAGGCCACACCTGAGGAGCGACGCACTCAAGGAATCGCCTAGGAGCAAACTGCCACTCACCGGGTAACCACGAGCCACCAAGGCAGGTCCCAGGACCCAAAGTTGGGACTTGAGAAACACTCTCAAGTACCGCCTTCAATAGAGCTGGGCGGACCTCAACGAGATGGGGCCGTGTTCAGACCCGGGTAGTAAACACCGAATTTCTGGCCATATGAGAGCCACCAGGGCTGTTCCCTGACACCAAGTGGGTTCTTGGAAAAATTCAAGCACCGCTTCAGGCAGTCCGGAATCCGCCCAGGCCCGGAGAGGTAGAGGTGACACCAAGACCAGAGGAGTTCGCGCAGACCAACGCTCCCAACACGCCAACTTCTATTTTCTCATGACGCCTCCTTGGGGACCGCTCTGGTCCGCGAGGTAGCAGCGGGAGAGCGCCCTGAGCTGGTCCAACAAGCCTGATGGACACGGGCTACAGGGACAGCAGTGAAGCCCACCAACCCGTAAGGCTGCAGGTACAACCTCGGGCCACCGCGGAGCTCAGTCACCAACTGGAGGACTGAGGCAACGCTGCCGGCGTCCTGGAACTCTAGCCAGCGACACAAGGCCCTCTTGTCCCATCGCGTTAACAGAGCTCAGCAGAGAAAGTGAAACTGAACGCTGGGTGGCAGTGGCGGGACGAGCGTGCATCACTAGCCGGCAATGGCGCGTCCTTGGCAGGACAGTCGCCTAACTTCGACCAGGTCAAACACCGCCATCATCTACCGCCGCCGCCTGACCCAGAACACTCACCAGATGCTGCCGCAGCCGCCGCTGCCATCACCGCTGCTTGTCCCGGACAGGAATCGCCACCACAATGGCTGCTGCCACCCTCCGTGCACGCGCCTCCGGTGTCCCGCTTCTGGACGCTCTATCCGACAGCCAAGTGCCATCCACCGCACTTCTGGCGGATCCCTGCAGGAACAGGAAAAAGACAGACCAGGTTGGTGCCCAGTTATCACCACCTCCTGACCGGACCTGCGTATGGGTAGGAAGCAGAGGAGGGGGAGGACCAAACAACCAACCAACCAACCGCCCCTGTAGGTTTCTGAGTGGGCGCAACGACAAGGGTGTTGATGGGTGGTTTCCCACGGGCTGACCTCATGATTGGTAATGCAACAAGATCGACCGTGCAGTGCACGCAGCACACATCTCACATGAGGGGCATCCTGCCCTAGTGCGCTCCATGGGAACCTCCTGGCATTGCTGGCCAGGAAGTGGGGGTGGGATTGAGGGTGGTGAGGGTCCCTGTGGAAAAGCTCTAAAATGACAATTGTCTTCCTATTCTGAGTACAATGGGATGACGGTATTGATAGCATGACATGCGACTAAAGTGCAAGTTTAAACGGTTTATATCAAAAAGTTTATGTAAGAATAAACAAGCGGACATCTAATTAAGAAACAACCAAGTCAACATGGAAGAAGTGCACCAGCCTGTGAGAGCACGAGGCATTGAAGGGATCAGGTATCAGGCATCAAAGACCAAAAAAATCAGAGAACTGTGAATGAGGGGGAGTGCAGAGTGGGGACCCAAGACACATCTGTGGGCAATTGGACATCCCCTTGCAGAAGGGTCATGGGGAGGAGATGAGCCAGTCAGGGTACAGTGTAGCAATGATGAATCATACAACTTTCCTTTAGTTCTTGAATGCTTACTCCACACCACTATCATGATCCCAGTTCTAGCTTACAAATCCAGCTAGACCGGAGGATGTACACTGGTACAGATAGGAACTGGAAACACAGGAAATCGAGGGCACATGAAGCCCTCAGGACCAGTGGTGAGAGTGGCGATACCACGAGAGTAGAAAAGTTGAGGGAGAAATGGGGAACAGATTACAAGGATCTACAAATAACCTTATCCCTGGGTGATGGACAGCGGAGAAGTGGGTGAAGAGACATGTAAGACGGTGTAAGATATGACAAAATAATAATACTTTTTAAATTAACAAGGGTCCATGGGGGAGGGGGGAGAGAGGACAAATGAGGTGTAAACACCAGGGATTCTAGTGGAGGACAAATGTTTTGAGAATGATGAGAGAAACAAATGTACAAAAGCACATGACACACTGGATATATGTCTGGATTGTGATAAGAGTTGGAAAAGCGCGCAATAAAATTATTTAACTTAAAAAATGCAAAACTTAGAAACTAAAAGAGTTGTTGAAAAATAAGACGTGGATGGTAGAAACCAAGTTGGAGATTGTGGGAAACAGAAGGATTTCTCACAAGCTGTCTCGCCCACATATATGCCAAACTTAGCTGCTTTGACTATATATTTGGAGGTCATCAGGAGTAGATCAGGGGTCATTCTCCCTAAGAATTATCAGCCATCTAGAGCAAGCAGACACCACTGTTTATCCCACAACAAGTAGGATCCACTCCCTTCTGATAAGGATAGTTGTCTGTTTCCTTGGAGACCCCAGAGAGGTCAAACCCATCCAAGGATGACCAAGGTTAGGCTGCCATCCTAAATCTAGGATACGGCCATCTTGTCACATGTATACCCCCAATCCCTCCTTTTCCTTATGCGTGTATTATCCTAGACTAGCCCCTCTCATCACTGTGTTACCTATAGCTGAAGCGTTTAATGTGGATGACATCCTATTTATGATTCTTTTATAATTTATGCTTTGGGGATGTAGGAAATTTTTGTCCGGTTTCAGGGTCACAAGGATTTTCCTCTAAATATTAAAAACTTTCAGATTTTACAATTGAGGTATATGATGAACTGAGATGGTTTTTATGTGTGTGGGGGGAAAGCCTGAAATTCTGCCCGCACAAAAAGTACAGTTGTTAGAACACCATATTCTCTGCCAAGACTATCCTTTCCTTCACTGACCTATTGGGCAGCTGTTTAAATTATAGTGGCAAAACAAGAATTTGTTTTTTTGTGACGACCTTGTACCTGTAAGAAGATATGGGTGGAGTTTAGCCTTTCAACCAGGTCACTGTCTAATGACCTCCTTTGGAGGTGAGACGGAGATACATGGCACTCTGGAGGCCTGCCACTCTCTCCCTCCGTGTTGGTCAGCCCAGTTCTCTGCTTAATCCAGCTGCCCTGCCACATCAAGTATTCTGGGCTGCCTGTGGGCCAAGTAGCACTCCGTACCACCTTGTCAAGCCAGAGTGCGCCACACTGCTGTGTCATGCAGTTCCACACTATGGCCCCACTCCACCTTGCCGTGTCTGCTGCCTACAGGCTAATCCCGCCTTTTTTATCATCATTTCAGATGCCACACCTCCAACCAGCCACTTTAAATCACTACACAGTGAGGCTCCATTGTGACTTGGTTTCACCACATTGCACTACTGGCATCCAAAAAGCCTCACCACCCCATCTTCCTACTGTCTGCAGCCTTAGCATGGGGCTAGCGGTTGGGTGAGTTGGAAAGACCTTCAGTAAGTATATTAACTGAGCCACTAAATTGAGTCGGACTGAGCTCTCTGTACTGTTGTATGCACTAATTTGCTGTCATGTTCATTTTCAATATATAAGCTTATTCATATATATGTATAAAATCATAAGTGCCATGTTTTTTTCAATGGTCAGTGTCTATCTTTAGGAACATACTAGGCCATGATTATTGTAGTTTTATGGTAAGTATAAAATAAGGTTGTATAAATCCTCCAACTTTGTTCTTTTAAAGATTTGTTTTAGGCTAAGCTAGATTCTTGGTATCCTCATAAAGAGTTTAAGTCCACTTGTCAATTTCTACACAAAAGCCAGAGTATTTGAGTTACAATGAATCTTAATATAGATAAATACAGTTACCGACTTCACAATTAATTGTTTACTATGTATTCTTTCAGGAGTTTCATAGTTATCAGTGCATAGATGGTGTAGATTTCAATAACTGAACTGCATTTCTGATTTTATTATCTAATTGAATTGCTAGCTTACAGAAATAACATTTTAATATATTGACTTTGTATCCTGTGATCTTGATAATAAATTCCTTTATTAGTTCTAATATATTTTTTTTGTAACTCTAAGCTTTGGAAGATAAAAAAACTTTTATCATTTAAGAAATCCATTGCATGATACACTTTAGAAAACTTTTATAAGAATTGAAAAGTATAACAAAGTAGATTTCAGTTCTTTCAATATGCAGACTAACCAATGCTAAGCAGATGACCTATTTCACTGGGGAAATCTGCTGCAAAGTACCTCTTTAAAGTATAAAAAAGTATAGATGTCACCTTGAGTGTGCCTGACTCAAGTCACACTATTTTCATTCACCTCACATGCTTATGAAAGCTGGACAAAGACTGGAAAGTTGATTCTATGAATTATGGTGTTGGTGAAGAATACTGACTATGCCACAAACTGCAAGAAACAAACAAAGCATTCAGCTTGTACTTCTTCAAACATACATTTGGGAGGGTAGCACGACTCTTGTCTCATTTACTTTGGATATGTCACCGAGACACAGCAGTCAGTCCCTCGAGAAAGACATCATGATGCTTGGTAAAGTAGAGGGCTGAGAAAAAGAAGGCTCAACAAGGTGGACTGACACAATAATTCCAACAAGAGGAGAAAACAACAACAGAGATGGTGCTGGGTTGGTTATTGCTTTCTTCTTTTGTACACAGAGTCACTTATAGAAGGAACAAACTGAATGGTATCTAACAACAACCATCTTTTACCCAATTTCTTCACCATTTTGGGAAAAATTCATTCTAGTTTTATATAATGCATTTATTTTTACATATTGAGTTTAAACCAGTTGACAATCATCAGGGTTTTCTACATCTAGGTTTTCATAATCAGATTGAAAACAAGTCTTTCTTCCAAGGTTATCAATGGGTGGATTCGAACCTCCAACCTTTTAATTAACAGCCAACTATTTTTTTCATAACATTAGTTGGAATCAGCGACTGTTTTAAATATATTTAAGACAAGCTAAATATGAGAGACAGCTGGTCACTAGATTGTGGAAGCCGGCTCAAACTGGCTCGATGGCTTCCAGTTCACAGCATTCCATTTTATGATCATTCTGTCTTCCTCAATCATCATTGAAAGGGATGGGTAAAATTACCAAGTTGCTGCTAAGTAATGAAAATGGCAATGTCTTGGTCTGAAGACTGACACTAATGCCTAGGTGGTCAACCGTTAAATTTTCTGGTTTCACTTCAACAACTCACTACCATCGATTCAATGCTGACTCATAATGACATTATAGGACAGGGTTGAACCGCCCCTGTTCCTTTCTGAGACTATAACTGTTTACAGGAGTAGAGTCAGCTTTCCAACTTCAGACATTGTGGAGTCACAGCCCTACAAGTAAATACTGCATCACCAGGGCTCCCTTTGGGTTTTGATTAGAAAGCACCATTGTGTTGCCCTTGTGAGCTTTCTCTTTAAATCTTTCTCCTTCCAAAGGCCAGACTATACAGCTATAGAGTCGCTTAACCCTTTGGCAGTGAAACAATTAATCACAAATTCCCTATTTGTGGGATTGGATAGCCTGTCATGGTGACTTTAATATCAACACACCAGAAACTTGCCTGAAACAAGTTACATACCTACCCAGGTTTCCAAACCGGTAAAAAGCCGTGTGCATGCGTATTATGTTTACTACTGAATCCAACCTTCAGATATATGAAACTATTGACCATAAAATCATGGAATTCTGAGCATACTTGGCACAAGTTTGAGTTCAACTTAATAAAAGATGTAGTATTAACGCTCACATTTCTTTCTCACACGGGAATGTGGAAAACAAAGCTAAATAATATAAACACTTGCTCTACTCAGGTTTTTGAATCTCCTTTTTCAAGTGAGAGGGGTGTTATCTATACTCTATCTATTGGCTCATTTACAAAAAAGTAAATTTATGTTTACCTTCTTCTACTCCTAAAATAGTCTTCCCTCCATATACACGGAGAGGAGGACCAGGACTCCCAGCAGGTACCAAAATCTGAAGGTGTAAGTCTCTTACATAAAATGATATATTGTTTGCATGCGACGCATGCACATCTCCTGTGTACTTTAAATCACCTCTAGAGTAATGGTAACACCTAAAGACTATACATGCTATATAAGGAATACTTTATGCTCCCTCAGTCTCTGAAGGATTGCTTGAGCACTCATCACTCAGTTGCTCTCCCCCACCAAATATTTTCCATCAGGAGTTGGATGTAACAATGATGCAAAACCCTGAGATACAAATAGTCAATTGAACTTAAAGATCAAGTTTAGTAACCTGTCAATACACCATCCAAACAAATCGCAAGTGTTGAGTGGGTGTAAGTACTTTGAGAATTTTCTTAAGGATTCCACATGACACTGTGGTTAAATATTGGGCTGGTGAAAGCACAAGGTCAGCAATTCAAACCCACCAGCCACTCCACAGAAAAAAGATGAGGCTTTCTGCTCTAGCAAAGATTTACAGTTTGGAAAACATACATAGGATGACTATGGGTCAGAATTTACTCAGTGGTGGTGGAATTGGCTTTTTTGGTTACACCTGTGGTTCTCAACCTTCCTAATGCAGCAACCCCCCTTTAATACAGTTCCTCGTGTTGTGGTGACCCCCAAACACAAAATTATTTTCCTGGCTACTTCATAACTGTAATTTTGAAACTTTGATGAATCATAAGGTACATAGCTGATATTCAGGATATATTTTCATTGTGACAAATTGAACATAATTAAAGCATAGTGATTAATCACAAAATATGTAATTATATATTGCTACATATTTCTTCTAATGACAAATAAATGAATTTTTGTCTTGAAGTATGGTAAATCATGGGTGCCAAAAGTAAAATAAATTGTTACATTTTGCAAAAGTATGCACAAAAGGCCAACATCAATGTGATGCTTGAGATAGCTTTTTTCTCACCAGATCAGAAGCATGTATTTTCCAATGGTCTTAGACAACCCATGTCAAAGTGTTGTTAAACACTGAAAGGGGTGGTGACTCACAGGTTGAGAACCACTGGGTTAGACCGTTCTTATTTGAAAATTCTATACATATGAGCAACACAACTTACAAGAACATGTAACTACATGTCATACATTAATCATTTTCCTTAATTAAAAATATATACAAATTCATTAAACCACAGTCATTCTATTTTTAAAGTCAGGCCAAAACAAAGAGAAAGTTGATCATACTTCCAAACAAAGGTACACTAACATCAAATGCCTAATTTATTACTTAACTCTTATCCATAAAAATGGATCAATTAACCTAACAGTGGTGACAGAGAGAAAGTTGCTGACTGACTGGAAAAGTCCTTCCTGTTTACAAATACATATGTATCATATGATGAAAACGGTGATTATTAATTACACTTTTTAAGATAACATTTTAAAAATAATAAAATCTTAAAAAATAACACTTTTAATCAGTGATTTGAAACCGTCTTTACAGTTCAGTTATAACCAAGGAAGCAAAACTGAAACAGACTGGAAAGAATTACAGTCTATGCTCTGTTGGAAAGTTAATCTGCCTCTTAGAAAATAAGGGCAGCCCAAGCAACGCCTAGCCACCACATCTCTTAGCCCGCAATCAGAAACAGCGCTGCCCTGCTCAAAGATGGCAGCAAATGCACCATTTCGAATGTGTATTATCCACCCACCTGGTAACAATCCAATCTCCCAAATTAGGTTCCTAAAAGGACTCCCTAACCCTCTTCCAAATCCTCTAATCCAGGGATAAAATCTACAAGGTTTCCCGTTCCGGTTTTCTTTCTGCTTCATCCAAATTTTAAAATGTTGAGACTCTTCTGATTTTGCTTCTTCAGACATGATTGAATCAGATCAAAACCCTGATTTAAATTAATATAAACTTACAGCCATTGAGTCCATGCTGACTTAGTTGGACCCTGTAAGGGCAGAACTCCTGCCCCTGTGAGTTTCTGAGATTGTAACTGTTAACGGAAGTAGAAAGCCTCTTTACATCTTCCGCTGAATGAAAAACAAACCAAATTAAGTGCCACTGACTCAATTCTGACTCATAATGACCCTACTAGGCAGGGTAGAACTGCCCCTGTGGGTCACACCACCATAAGCAGCTGCAATCAAGTTGATTCTGATTCAGTGAGCTTTGTAACTCTGCTCCATATGATTCTCAATCATTGTGCTCTGTTAGGTACACAGCCAGGCCTTTTCCTGCAAGGCACTTCTGGCTGCTTTGATCCACCAATCTTTCCATTCTTAGGCTAATTAGTAGCTAAGAGGGAACATGTCTGTGCTGCCCAGGGCCTCTACTATAACCAAACGAGATCTCAAAGAAGTAGTTAGTATATAGGGTCACTATGAACCAGAGCCACCTTGATGCCTGTGGTTCCAAGGATACATACGTGCACATGCACAGTTACACACATACACACACACAGTGAGTAATTTTTAGATGAAAAAGAGAAACAATGAAAGTGATCTAAATCTACCCCCTGCACAAATCTGAAAAGTTCCCAATAGGATTGTGATGTTGATCAAATTACCACATCCTAGAACCAATCAACTGTCATTTGATGCACCAAAAGATCAAAACTGAGAAAGCTTGTTGAGTCCCTTGTTGCCAAAATGCTAATAATCTAGTATACATGAGCATGACTGAGAAATTCACATTTGCTTTTGTAATCAATGACAGCGTCTAAATACTTAACTTCTTCATGGATAGAGGACCTTCCAGCAGCTGTTAATGAAGATTGAGAAAGAACATCTAAGAAGTTAACTCTAGGTCTCCTGGTTATTTCCTCAATTGTACAAATCTGAGACCTTTCAGTACATGCTATATGTGGGATCAGAAGATGTTATTACAGATTTCATATATACATTCAGTTCACATTCGACATTGGTTAAATGTTTCAGGCACTATTCTGGATGCTGGGGATACTCTAGAGAAGGCAAAGTGCCTATATTCACATACCTTATATGAAGGTGAAAGAAAGAAATCATAAATTGGGATAAGAGCTGAAAGAGCCCTAATTAAATGATTAAACAAGAAAAAAGAAAGCAATCTTAAATAACTCCGAGAGCAAGACCCGAGGAAAGGAGGCTAATTAAGTATCACTTTCAGTTTGAATTAATTAATGTTTAAAAAAAAGATATCCAGAAACCCAGAGAAATGGAGTGACATTGTTTAAACTCCAGTCCAGAGCTTGAGCCAAGATCAGACTTCAGAAACCAGTGTCTTTTATAATGCCTATTAATGCTTCCGCTGTGGCGGTTCACCTTTTACAGGACAGTCTGAATAACACAAAGAGGAACACAGGATAGACTACAAGGTTCATATGCCCACCACGCCACTCCTAATCGGTTTGGTTGATATTTATAGCATGCTGGATCTAAAACTTTTATGGATAAGTTTCCAAGAAATACAGGTCAGCGGTGTAAAACAACAATAAATGAAAACTCCCATTTTCCCCACTTCTAAACACCCCTGCCAGTAGAAAATCCCCATGTAAGGCAGAGTTGTGGATTTTGTGTATCACTTTTGCTTTGGAGAAGTAAATTCGCTTAAGGTTTAGATTTGCTCCACACCTGCCTTGGGAAACTCGGTTAAGATTCTATCCTATGCTACAGTATTCTGAAATACTTCTGCTTTTCCACTAAAACCTTACGATGTAGCTTTTGGAAGAAAAAAAAAACCCCACGATTAATGAACTGCTGAGAATTCTGACTCTCTGGAGAGGATTTTATTAGGAATCCTATTTCCAAACAGCCATTCAGTGCTTCAAAATAAGTACTCATCTAATTTAATTGTGATGACTTCGCCAGACAGTAACAGCCCAAGATGATGTTTACAAAAGCACTTGTCACTCCCTTTAGAAGAACCAATGCGGTTGGGGGAGTGGGGTGTGTTTCATATTTTCTGGGTGTTTATAGTCTGCAACCAGTGATAAAGTGACACTTAAGATTATTTAAAGAGCAAAGCACTTCAAGTTTGGGACCTCCCGTAAATTATCCTATGTTCACTGGGTTGCCTCAGCCCCCAGGTACCTGGGACGGGTATTCCGAGTCGCCATGTGCTTGTGCTAGGAAGCACTCTAGGAAGGGACCCCGGGATGCTATTTTACCCGCCGACGACAGGCTCCAACATTAGGAGCTACTCCAGCGGAGCTTGCAGCCACACCACAGCAGCTGGGAAATAAACGTGACCCGCACGGCAGCCAGGCTTCGGCCAGCAGAGCGAGGTGCAGCCTTCCCAATCGCTACCATTCACAAGCACTTGCGCTCTGGCCAGACAACCTTCTGGAATCTACGCGGACAACCACCCCAAGGGGCACGCATTCTTACCCCCTTGGGCAAAGCAGGGCGTTGGGGGCGAGGCCGCAGGGCTCCTCGGCGGCGCTGGGATTTAAAAACACGTCCGTGAAGCCCACCACAGGTTTCCCGCTCCTAAAACACACTTCTGCGTGAAGAGACACCTGAGTGGCAGGCGGGTCCGGGGCGCCGGCGTAGACGCGATGGCGCCAACGCCGCTCTCCGCTGAGGCGCCCTGAGGAGGCGTCCGAACAAGTCGCCCGCCCGCCGGGGACGTCCGGCCGCGCCTCAGCAAGGCGTCCCGCAGGCCGCCCGGCGCGCATCCTCCGAGCCGGCAGGAAGCGCGGCACGGGCACCGGAGCCGCCGGCCCGGACCTCGAGGAACTCGCCGCCGGCCAGCGCGGGGCCCGGAGCCGCCGCGACCCCCGCCCTCGGCCGCCCTCGGCCGCGCCGCATCCGGGTCCCGCGCCTCCGCTCTCACCTGCCCGGCGCCCCGCGCAGCGCGCTCCGGATCCTGTGCGCCGTCAGTAGCCCCAGCCGCCGCGGCCGCCCCGCTCGGTCACCTCCCGCCCGCCGGGCTTGGCACTCCGCCCGCCCGCCGCCGCCGTCGCCGCTGCCGCCGCCTCAACCGACTGAGCAAGCGCGCCCGCGCCTCCCGTGGAGCTGTATGACTGGCGGGTCCCTGAAGGGCCCCAGGACCCCCAGACTCCCGCCTTCCATGCACGCAATAGGAAGAGGAGGGATTGGGCGTATACTGGTGACAAGATGGGCGGATTCTACATTTAGGATGGCAGCTTAACTTTGACTGGTCTGGATCTCCATATGAACCATATCAGTAGGGTGTGAACTCCACCCACAGGAACCAAGCTATTGGTTGCAAGCTTGAGGGAGAATTAATCCATTGTCTCCAGCAGTAGGGAGCAGAGCATGCCCATCCCAGCCAAGGAGTATTTGTAATTCCTGCATTTAACATTTGAATGCTTACTTTCTTGGAATGTTTGAGCTTGGAGTCTTAAAAACAAATTGCCCAGCCCGTCACTTTACATAAAGAACAATAAAAGTAAGGTAAAAATATTTGCATAAGGCCTTCAGTCATCATCTCCAGGCTCTTAAAGGAGTAGGTTTGGCTGCTGGTCTCACATATCAAAGAGCCAGCAAAGCATCAGACATCCTGTCCTGCCCACAGATAGTGGCGTGTTCAGTCCCTTTCACTTCGCTTCTTCTCCCAACTGCCTGCAGAGACCTGCACAGAAAAGGTCGAGCAACACACACAGCAATGGTGTGGCCAACAGTGGGAAGAGGAGGAAGGGAAGAAAGGTGGGGGCGGGGGGGGGGGGCAGAGGTGACAGAAGAAGAATAAGCATCAGGTGTCAGGGGAAGCCAGCCCCTAACACATCATTATGAGTCCGGTGGGCGCAATTGTATAGCAATAATAAATATTATAGTAAAGTTACAGAGCATGAGAGAAAGAGAAATATTGAAATAAATGGAGTCAGACACAATTCATAGTAGCACACTCAGCTCAGCCCCGCTTGGTGGTCTACGTGGAGAGAGAGATATTTGATGCTAACCCAGGTTTTTATATTCTCCGGGGGCATGCAAGCCCCCTAATTACAGGTGAGGACATATAGTAGAAACCTGGTAAAAAAATTATTTTTTAATTGACCCAGAAAGGTAAAGAGGCTTGATCAAGGTCAGTCAGCTGGTATTCAAATTGCTAAGCCCTTTAATTTGGCTGAATTCCCTACTAGTCATTCCTCATGACCCCCTGAAATGACCTCACCATGGTCCTTGGATTCCCAAATATTTTTGTGCCAACCTTCCTAAGCTTAATAAGAACATAGAGGAACCATTCTCAGACTCAGGAGGCTGGTAGCACCTGGGAGAATTTCTGAGAAGAGTCAGGAAGCATTTTGGTAGAGGCTGTAAGCATGACACAGCCTTCCTGCTGATAGCTCTTCCTCCTTCCTCCCTAGAGAGAGTCTAAATGAACTTAAAATTTGTGAGGATCCTGGACCAGGTTATTTTTAATCTTTCCTTCCCTACACCACTCCACATCTGTTTATCTTGACCAAAATTTTCCCAACGTCTCAGCCTCAAATTCACTTTCCTGTGAAGCTTTCTACTCCTGTAAAGAGTTACAGACTCTCCCAGCCCCCACCCCACTATCATGACTCCAGTTCTACCTTACAAATCCGGCTAGACCAAAGCATGTACACTGGTGCAGATAAGAGCTCTGGACATACAGAATTCAGGACAGATAAACCCCTTAGGAGCAGTAATGGGAGTAGCGATACCACGAGGGTAGGGGGAAGGTGGGGGGTGAAAGGGGGAACTGACTGCAATGATCACTGTATAACCACGCCCCCCTGGAGGGTTACTGGGGGGCATGAACAACAAGAACTTGGGTGAATGGAGACAGCAGATTCTGTACAATATGAAAAATAATAATTTATCAAGTGTTCATGAGGTAGGGAGGGTTGGGAAGGAGGGAAATAAAAGGAGCTGATACGCTCACATTGAAAGAAAATGATTACAGCATATGTACAAATGTGCTTGACAAAATTGATGTATGGATTGTTATAAGAGCTGTAAGGGCCCCCAATAAAATGATTTACAAAAATAGAGAGTTTCAGACTTGGAAACTCAGAGGTAGTTCTACCCTGTCCTGTGTAAGGTTGCTATGGGTCAGAATCAACTCTATAGCAATGCATATGGTTTTGGGAGTCAACCTTGAGATTCTTACCTCAGTGTTGCAGGCAATTGCTGGCTTTCTGGCGGTTTCTGCAGTAGTTTACTAGTGATCTGAGGGGTGGAATGCTCTCTTGGTTCCCTCTACATCATCAAGTGAAATTTAAAATGACAATTGGTTGTAAGCGAAGGCATTCTTTTAAGAACCAATTTCTCCGCTCAACTCATATTTTTAGCTATGCTGTTTAGAGGGAGTAGTGTTATGGTGTAGTTTTATGTTAGGTAGCTAGAGCTGGGACCAGGGTGTCTACTGGGCAGGCTCCAAATTCAGGCACTTGAGGCAGGGAGGCAGTGCACCTAGGTGGGCGCAAACCAGGCCAGGTGGGCTTAATTTAGCCAATGGGGTCAACCAGTAATGTCGACCACGCCTCCCAGCCGAAGGCACTAAAGGCCAAACCTGGAGACCACCTCCCTCTTTTGCTGTGGTCTCTCTCTCTCAATCCTTTCTTTCCCCCTCCCCCCTCTCTCCCCTTTCTCTTCTCCTCTCCTCTCTATCACCTTCTCTCCTTAATAAAAACCCATTTGGATCACCAATTAGTCTTCGACATGAATTCTTTCTCCTGTAATGCCAAGGACTGAGGTATTTCCCACCAGAGAAACATGGTTGGCAGCTCAAAACTACCATCAGCTCTGAGAAAGATTGGTTTTTCTACTGCCATAGACAGTTACAGTCTCAGAAACTCAGAGGGTCACTGTGAGTCAGCAGTGACTTGATGACAGTGAGTTTGGGTTTTATTGTTTGGTTTTAGGGAGAGGGCTCAGAGTTCATATACCAGCACACCTGCACAGAGATTGTTTCTGATGAGGAGGAGGACTCCAGGCCCTAGGATTCAAGGGGACTAGACTTAAGGTGTCCCTGAAAGCAAACTCAGATATGTTAAACAGTACAGTTTACAAGACTGGTCCAGAGCCGAACAACCAAGGCATTGGGGGCATGACTCATGACTGTGCAGCCCAGAACGGCAGCCTCGATTCAAGGATACACTCAGGCAAGTCTCTAAGCCCCACCATGGGCTGCCTAAGGGGTAATCCACTTTCTAATGCCCTCTGCCTGGTGGCAAGAGTGTTCACATCCCTGGTCAATGGTCTGAAGGAATTCACAGGCAGCTTAATCCACGTGGGGACTGTGCAAATAGAATTTGGGTTTTCACTGTTATCCACAGACTTCTGAAAATTGTTAATTCTCAGAATTTCAGTTGAAAGGTAGGCTTGATGATCTGCTTCTGAGGGGGTCACTATGGTGCACACAGCAGGTCACTGTGCATGCGCACAGGAATAAGTTCAACAGCAGCCAACAGCATTCTCCCTTATGTTGCTTGATGTTTGCTTTATGCCCACATCTTCTTTTCTCTCTCTCTCTCTCTCTCTCTCTCTCTCTCTCTCTCTCTCTCTCTCTCTCTCACACACACACACACACACACACACACACACACTCACACAAGCACACACTGGTATTTCAAAAATTCCTGAAAAATTCTATTCTCTTTTGATTCCTTGTTCCACTAACTTTTGGGAGCCCGCTTGTGTGCATATATGACAACATTTGTTTGCTGAAAGTGAGGAGGAATTGAATCACTTGCTGAAGATCAAGGATTGTAACCTTCAATATGGGTTACAATTCAATATAAGGAAGATCAAAATCCCCACAACTGGACCAATAGGTAATAAACAGAGATAAACAGAGAAAAGGCTTAAGTTGTCAAGGATTTTGTCTTGCTTAGATCCACGATCAATGTTCATGGAAACAGCAGTCAAGAGATCAAAAGATGTATTGTAATGGGTAAATCTGCTGCAGAACACCTCTTTATAGTGTTGAAGAACAATGATGTTACTCTGAGGACTAAGGTGCACATGACCTAGGCCATGCTATTTTCCATTGCATCATATGCATGTGAAAGTTAGACACTGAATAAGGAAGGCTGTAGAAGAACAGATGCATGGAATTGTGGTCCACCAGAAGACTACTGACAGTACCATGTACTGCTGAAGGACTGACCAATCTGTATCAGAAGAAATAAGACCAGAGTGCTCCTTAGAGGCAAGAATGGCAAGACGCCATCTTACATACTTTGGACATGTTGTCAGGAGAGACCAGTCCCTGGAGAAGAACATCCTATTTTGTAAGGTGGAGAAGAAATGAAAAAGAGGAAGTCCTTGAAGAAGTGGATGGACTCAGTGGCTTCATCGGTGGCTCAGGCACAGCAACAATTTTGAGGATGGTGCACGACCCTACTGAGTTTCATTCGGTTGTATATGAGGTCAAACAAATCCATGTGTCCTCAACGGCACGCAACAAGTAGCCAGAGCAGAGAGGAGCAATCTGCCCTCTGGGACTTCCCTGGGAAGGTCCTCTATGGAAACTGAGAAACTCTAAGACCCTGTGGTCATGAGTCATAGGTGGTCGGAAGGCCCCAGAACAAATCCAGTAAGCCTTTCTAATCGTCTCCGTGTTTCAATAATGGCCCCATTCTCACTTATGTAGTCCTGCCTGAGACAGTGATGAATTGCTCTGCCTCCAATCACATTTTTGTGGCAGATTTCATCCATTTCTATAATTAGCAACATGGCCACACAGCCTTTGGACCCCATTATGGCCTCATGCTGATGGTCTCCTTCATCTAAATCATATCTCCTAGTTTTGTCTTTCTTCATTCATTGGATATCTGAGATACATATGGAAGGGGGATTATCTCTACAATAAGAGAAAGGGATGAGGTGGTGGTGGTGTGGAGTGGGATGGCACACCATCTCAGAGAATGAGAACAGATGTTTCAATGGTTCCCACTGCAGTGGGGAAACTGCAGGTACACTAAAAGAACACAACAATGACAACATTAAGGTCTTAGAGCTTAAGGACTCCCACCCTCCTTAGGCCTCTCTTTCAACTATAAAATGTAGCTCTAAAATGCAGAGCTTCTCGGACACAGTTTTCAGGAAGCCTGTGGATCCAGCAAAGCCCCAATCTCAGTAGAACCAATTTGGCAACCCACAGGTCTGATTTTTGACCAGTCAGCTCACTTGGTCTAGATCACTCAATTATGTTCACATAAATTACAACAAACAGGTTCACACTGTCACCACATTTTCTAGATAAGAAAACTGGAACAGAATTAAGCTGCCAAATGAATTGGCTTCTTATAAAAGAAATAGCCAAGTGAATGTTTGGGAAAACAACAGCTCCCACTATGTGGCACAGGGAGCCCTGGTGGCATAGTGGTTTTCACTTGGGCTACTACCAACATAGTTCAAAACCACCAGCCACTCTGAGAGAGAAAGGTTAGGGCTTTCTACCCCTGTAAAGAGTTGCAATCTCAGAAACTCACAGGGGCTGCTCTACCCTGTCCAATAGGGTTGCTCAAAGTCAGGGTTGCTGTGAGTCACAAAAGATGCAATGGCAGTGAGTTTTCAGTTTGGTTATTAAGCAAAATTATCAAATTCTGAAACTATTGTTTCTCGATCTAGCCTCCATCCAGATCTGCCTAAACACTTAAAAAAAAATCATTTTATGGGGGCTCTTACAGCTCTTATAACAATCAATTGTATCAAGCACATTTGTACCTATGGTGCCATCATCATTTTCAAAACATTTTCTTTATACTTGACCCCTTGGTATCAGCTCCTTTTTCCCCCTTCTCTCCCACTCTACCACCCTTATGAAACCTTGATAAATTATAATTTCATATCTTACAGTGTCCACTGTCTGACTCCACCAATGTTTCTGTTGCTTGTCCCCCTGGGGTGTGGGTGTTAATACATCAATCATTGCTATCTGTTTCCCCTATCTTCCCCCTACCCTCATGGTATCACTACTCCCATTACTTTTCCTGAAGGGTTTATCTGTCCTGGATTCTGTGTGTTGAGAGTTATTACCTGTACCAGTGTACCTTCTCTGGTCTAGCCGGCTTTGTAAGGTAGAGCTAAGGTCATGATGGTTGGAGTGGGTGAGTCGAAGAAGCACTGAAAAACTAGACAAATGGTGTGTACTGTGGTATGAGTTGGGGTGCCAGCCCCCCACCACTAATCTTGGGTTCAATAAGCACAGTTGTATGGTAGAGATATATAAGTATTATCTTAAAGTCATCGGGAGCATGAATGATAGAAGAGACATTACAATAATGCAGTCAGACACAATTCATGGTAGCATGCTCACCTCCTGGATGGCCATGATCTTACCCGCCAGGTCCACGCACAGTGTGGGACGAAGGGAGGTGGGATGGAGACCAGGCAGGAGGCTCGAGGACTGGGCTGGAGGCTGGAGCCCCAGCACGAGGATGGCTTCCCTGACAAATGGCGCACAACGGGGGACAATATGAATTATACCCCATGTAACAATTATACAGCCCCACCGGAATGTAGAGTGAATTTGAAAATTGTGTGATGTGAGGATCCAGTGTGGGGACTGAGAGAGAAGTAGTGGAAATAGTGAATGAGTATTTTAAAGAGGATAATGGGAGCAAGGTAAAAGTAGACCTGAAATTTATGGTACCATGCTCATCTACTTACTGAAAGGACAAGGTGTAAAAGTAATGAAGAAAAAGATACAATGTTTTCTAAAAGTAGTAAAAAGGTATAATCCATGGTTCCCAGAGGAAGGAACTTTTGATTTAGAGATCTGGGAGGAGGTCATTGTAAACTTAAAGGAAGCACAGAGATGAGGAGAGTATCCCTATGGAGAAGTGGTCTCTGTGGGTTCAAGTTAAGATGGTTTTAAAACTTTTGCAGGAGGAAGAGAATGAGGATGATCAGTCTAGTGAGAAGTCATGTGTCTATTCAAATCTAGAAAAGCAAGCTAAAGTGTCTGTGAATAAGCATGATTTAGGTGATGAAACTTTATGAACAACTGAAAAGGCAGGGATTGATTTGTTATCTAAAGCCTCCAATTCTAGAACAGAACCTCATGGCCAAAGCCTATATGCTCTTGCGAGACTGCAGACTCCGAAGGTTTAAAGGTGATACAGTACTAGAGGCAGTGGATTGCAAGATCCAAAGCATGGCTATAAAGCAATCCCAGGAAGCTCCCTTGCTTTCAAAGGCAGAGAAAGCCAAGAAGCAGAACAGGCAATGTCTAAGATGCCCAAACTTAAATCATATGAGAAGCAGTCAGAACGGGTTTCAGGCAGATGAGAAGATTTTAGGCAGAGCTAAAAGAACAGAGCCTGAGTCAGAAGGGGACATAGTAAAAGCAGCTGCTCTCCTGCTGGAATTTAGTGTAAGAAAGGCCAGAGATTGTAAAACAATGAAGCAAGTCGGCCCTGGAGGTAGAGAGATTAGCTCCAAAGAAATGCAAACTAGGAGAGCTAGCACTGAAGGTGAAGTTCAGGAAGTGGAACTCCAAGATAGACAGATTGAAAAGAGTAGTTCAGAGACTAGACATAAAGAAGCAAAGTATAGGAAAGCACCTTTACTATCCAAAGTAGGAAGAGGGATTGCAGAAGGAGATTTAGAATGTAAAATGTCTTATCCTGTTAGAGTTGTTAGCAGACAGACTTAAGGGAAACAACCAAAAGAAATTCATAATGCCTTTCCCTTTAAGTTGCTAAAAGATTTCAAGCAGGCAATCAATGATTATGGCCCAGACTCACATTTTGTAATTAGCTTGAAAAGGGCTCTAGCAGAGTGAGAGCTGGACACCTACAGACTGGAGAGCTTTAGCGAGAATTTGTCTTTACTCTTCAGAATCCTTGCGATATCAAATGCTATGGAAGGAAGCAGCCCTTGTACAAGCTCGGAAGAATGCTGAGGATGGGATAGATACAGGAATTCATCAATTGCTAGGGGATGCGAATTATATTACAGTTGAGGAGTCTCAACTACAGTTTACTGAACAGACAATAGGACAGATGCGTGAGGTTTGCTTAAGGGTCTGGGAAAAGATAATTCCATCAGAAGAGAGAAAGCCGAGTTACAGGGCTATAAGACAACGGAATGATGAGCCTTATGCTGACTTTGTGTCCCGACTGGAAGATGCTATTTCCAAGTGTGTGAAGAATGTTCAGGCAGTAAAAGACCTAGTGCATAATCTATCTTATGATTTCTCTAATAAGCACTGTAAAAATGCCTTGCGTCCCTACAGGGAACAGGGCACTTTGCTGGGTTATTTTAGGATATGCAGGAATGTAGAGGCAGAGGCATACAAGGCAGACCTCATGGCAGCTACATTGGCAAACTATATCAGACCAGTAGAAAGTGCTTTAGTTGTGGGAAGGCAAGTCATCTTCAAAGAGAGTGTACGCACACCAGGCTGCGGCCAATGTCAGAGCATGGGCCAGGACCATGGAGATCGGGTTTAAAAGAACCTGAACTTTGCCTCCACTGTAGGAAGGGAACTCATTGGGCACGCCAATGTCGTTCAAAGATCAACAGTGAAGGGTTGCCATTAGGAAAGACTTCCCGGAGGGAAAATAGTGGAAGGAGCTTGATGCAGAACCCTCATAGCAGAGCGTGGGAGGCAAGGTGTCTGCCTACTGGAGCAAAGAAGATCTTTGAGAGAAATGGCAGTTATCTAGTAGCCTCACAGCAGGAGACCAGACTTGGCCAAAAGGCAAAAACCTAGTCTCCATTCTCACTGCAGTTGGTTTGAATAACCAAGAGATGGCTCAGAAGCCCTCACTGGAGTTTGATCCTAAAAAGCAGGAACCTCTTATTGAAAGATTAATACAGTTTCTATCAGGAAGATTTAACCTTAGTAATCAAGAAATTAAAATTGATACTGGAGTTGATAAGAGTTGTGAGGAAAAGCCAAAAGCTGTGATTAAATCAGAAATGAAGAGCAGTAATTGGGGTCCGCTACCTAAAAGAACTATAGGATGTTTATTAAGAAAGTCTCATCTTTTTCCGCATCTGCAAATCGAAACCGCATTAAACGCCTGTGGAAGAAAAAAAGAAAGAAAGAAAGTCCAACATAAATTCTCAAAGTGTTGCTGGAGTTATTGGTCAGGATTGTGAAGAAGAAATTAAGGCAGTAATGAGTTCTGATATACCATGATTTATAAAAAAGGAGGATCGCTCAAGCCAATTTTTCCTTCCTTGAATTTCTAGAGTAAAAATGTATACCTATCAGGAAAGAGTACTTGAGAAGTTTGACCACCCTTTAAATCAAGCAGTTTTCTGGAATGCTGTTGTGGAGAAACAGCGCCCCCACATGGAATTAGAAATTGAAAGAAAAAGGTTTGTTAACTGTGGATGCCGGGTCATTTCCTTAGGGCATTCAGGAGGGCCTAAGACCCTCCCATTAACTTCCCCTAAAGCCAGCCTAGAGGGAATGAGTGAAGTTAACCAAGACAGAATATTGCAAGGTAAAATCATACAGTGTGAGAAGCCTGAAAAGCAAAATGTCTTAATTGAGCCTATAACCTTATTGGTAAGCTTGGAGAAAAAAAATGTCTGCTTGTAAGTTACTTCAAGATCAGCTGAACAAATTTATTAAGCATTTTTTTCAGTCTTTCAAGGTATGATAATAAGTTCTCCCAATTAGTTAGCTCTCTTAATTCTCTGAGTGATTGGGAGCCAGTATTTACATAACAATGAAGGCTATCTAACTAGTAGTTTTACTGGTTCAAGACCTAGCAAGGTAACTGAGACTGCTAGCAATGCTTTAATATTTAAATTGTTAAAACAGAAGGGGGAGAAGAAGAAACTTATATGTGACAAAGTTCATTTAGTCATTTTAATTAAAAAATTTTTCTCCTTAATAAAAACTTGTAGTAAAATTAGGGAATATAAACACATTTTCAATTCTACAGAGAAAATTGATCCTAAAAAATCTGAGGATGATGGAAACCGTGTTTGGGGTCCAGGTCCATTCACCTGGAGAAAAGGATATGCATTTCTGTTTTTTACAGAATAAAACTGATGGACTCCCTTTAAAAGGACACAACCTCATTTGGAAAAAGATGGACAAGGAAGAAAATGGAGAAGCACTGTTTATCCCACAACAAGTAGGGTCTACTCCCTTCTGATAAGGATAGTAGTTGTCTGTTTCTTTGTAGGAGACACTAGAGAGGTCAAACCCGTCCAAGGACGACCAAGGTTAGGCTGCCATCCTAAATGTAGGATAAGCCCATCTTGTCACATGTATACCCCCAACCCCTCCTCTTCTTACTGCGTGTATTTCCCTAGACCACCCCCTCTAATTACTGTATTACCTATAGCACAGCCCCTTCCTGTGATGTATGTCCTCACCAATGAAAAAAAAACTGAAAAAGACTGGGAAAAGTTACAGTCTATGCTCTGTTAGAAACTGAATCTCCCTCTTACAAAGCAAGGGCAGCCCAAGCAACGCCTAGCCACTCTCTTAGCCTGCAATCAGAAACAAGGCTGTCCTGCTCAAAGATGGCAGCAAATGCACCATTTCGAATGTGTATTATCCACCCACCTGGTAACAATCCAATCTCCCAAATTAGATTCCTAAAAGGACTCCCTAACCCTCTTCCAAATCCTCTAATCCAGGGATAAAATCTATAATGTTTCCCATTCTGGTTTTCTTTCTGCTTCATGCAAATTTTAAAATGTTGAGTCTCTTCTGATTTTGCTTCATCAGCCATGATGGAATCAGATCAAAACCATGATTTAAATTAATATAAACTTACAACCATTGAGTCCATGCTGACTCACATGGACCCTGTAAGGGCAGAACTCCTGCCCCTGTGAGTTTCTGAGATTGTAACTGTTAACGGAAGTAGAAAGCCTCTTTACATCTTCCGCTGAATCAAAAACAAACCAAACTCAGTGCCACCGACTCAATTCTAACGCATAATGACCCTACTGGGCAGGGTAGAACTGCCCCTGTGGGTCACACCACCATAAGCAGCTACAATCAAGTCGATTCTGATTCACAGTGAGCTTCATAACTCTGCTCCATATGATTCTCAATCACTGTGCTCTGTTAAGTACACTGCCAGGCCTTTTCCTTCAAGGCACTTCTGGCTGGTTTGATCCACCAATCTTTCTATTCTTAGCCTAGTTAGTAGCTAAGTGGGTACGTGCTTGTGCTGCACAGGGGCTCTACTATAACAAAACTGAGCTCTCAAAGAAGCACTTAGTATATAGGGTCGCTATGAACAAGAGCCACCTTGATGGCTGTGGTTCCAAGGATACATATGTGCACATGCACAGTTACACACATACACACACATAGTGGGTAATTTTTAGATGGAAAAAAGAGAGAGAGAAAAAACGGTGAAAGTGAACTAAATCGACTCCTTGCACAAATCTGAAATGTTTCCTATAGGATTGTGATGTTGACCAAATTACCACATCCTAGAACCAATCAACTCTCAAGACCAAATTTGATGCCCCAAAAGATCAAAACTGAGAAAGCTTGTTTAGTCCCTTGGTTGCCAAAATGCTAATAATCTAGTGCACATGAGCATGACTGAGAAATTCACATTTGCTTTTGTAATCAATGACAGCGTCTAAATGCTTATCTTCTTCATGGATAGAGTACCTTTATGAAGACAAAGGTGGCAGCTGTTAATGAAGACCAAGTAAGAAAACCTAAGAGGTTAACTCTAGGTCCCCTGGTTATTTCCTCAGTTGTACAAATCTGAGACCTTTCAGTACATGCTATATGTGGAATCAGAAGATGTTATTACAGATTCTATTCATGCATTCATTTCACATTCAACATTGGTTAAATGTTTCAGGCACTATTCTGGATGCAGAGGATACTCTAGAGAAGGCAAACAAAGTCCCTGTATTCACATACCTTATATGAAGGTGGAAGAAAGAAATCAGAAATTGTGGTAAGAGCTGTAAAAGCCCATAATAAAATGATTAAAAAGAAAAAAAGGAAGCAACCTTAAATGACTCCAAGAGAGCAAGGCAAAGGAAGGGAAGCTAATTAAGTACCATTTGCAGTTTGAATTGGGGTAGTGGAAATAATAACAGAACAAGTAGATTAAGGATATATTTTAGAGGTGCTATTGACACAGTGGCTACAACAATGGGTGCAGCAAACATAAGAACAATGCAGGACCAGGAAGACTTTCCCTCAAATGTACACAGGGCTGAACTGAAATGACTGAATGGCACCTAACAACAAGACTGAAGGGCAGAGAAGCCCTGGGGGTGGGTAGTGGGGAAGGCAAATATGTGCTAACCACCAAGCTAAGGCTTTCTGTTCCAGTAAAATCTCAGATAGCCAAAGGGGCAGTTCTGCTCTGTCCCATAGGGTCACTATGAGTTGTAATCAACCCACTGGCAAATGAATTAAGGATGACTTTCAAAACTCTTACTTCACAGGTTTGCGAGAGATACTGGTGCTTTTTCGTGTGAAAAGACTTCCGGAGGCAGGAGCTAGGCTGATGAGTGGAAATCTGGACACATTCAGATACCTAAAGACAAATCAAGTGAAGAGAGCTTGTATGTTTATCAAGGAGATAAACATCAGAGGTAGACAGTTTACTGATAATATTCAAATCACTGGGCAAGATGAGCTCACCTGAGAATACAGGCAGAAAAGGACAAAGAGAGGCCAGAAGCCCTGTGGTGTCCTACAAGGAGAGGAAGAATAGAGGAGAGGGAAGATGGGGAAAGGAGAAAAACTAACAAGAGACAGAAAGAAAAATAAAGTAGGAAGACAGCAATAAAAAGGCAGTATCAAAGAGGAAACCGATTACAAGGATCTACATGTGACCTCCTCCCTGGGGGATGGACAACAGAAAGGTGGGTGAACGCAGATGTCGGACAGGGCAAGATATGACAAAACAATAATTTATAAATGTTCAAAGGTTCATGAGGGAGTGGGGAGAGGGGAAAAAATGAGGTCCTGATGCCAAGGGCTTCAGTGCAGAGCAAATGTTTTGAGAATGATGAGGGCAATCAATGTATAGGTGTGCTTTACACAATTGATGTATGTATGAATTGTGATAAGAGTTGTATGAGCCCCTAATAAAATGATTATAAAAATAAAATACAAAAGAACTTTAAAAAAAGGCAGTATTCTGGGAGTGTCCTTTATATGTTTCTCAAGTCCGGCCCACCCCCTCCTCCACCCAAATTCTATTAATTAATGTTTAAAAAAGGAGGGCCAGAAAGCCAGAGAGATGGAGTGACACTTTGTAAACTCCAGTCCAGAGCTTGAGCCAAGATCAAACTTCTGACACCAGTGTTTTCCATAATGCCTAGTAACGCTTCCCCTCTGGCGGTCCCCTCTTACAGGAGGACAGTCTGAATAACACAAAGAGGAACACAGGATAGACTACAAGGTTCCTATGTCCCCCACCGACCTCCCAATCGGTTTTGTTGATATTCAGAGCAAGCTGGATCTAAAATCAGAGGTGTAAAGCAGCCATAAATCAAAACTCCCATTTTCCCCTCTTCTAAATGGCACCCCTGCCACTAGAACATCCCCATGAACAGGGATGTAAAACAGAGTTGTTGATTTTGTATATCACTTTTTCTTTGGAGAAGTAAATTCGGTTAAGGTTTAGATTTGCTCCACACCTGCCTTGGGAAACTCGGTTAAGATTCTATCCTATGCTACAGTATTCTGAAATACTTCTGCTTTTCCACTAAAACCTTACAATGTAGCTTTTGGAAGAAAAAAAACCTCCACAATTAATGAACTGCTGAGAATTCTGACTCTCTGGAGAGGATTTTATTAGGAATCCTATTTCCAAACAGCCATTCAGTGCTTCAAAATAAGTACTCATCTAATTTAATTGTGATGACTTCACCAGACAGTAACAGCCCAAGATGATGTTTACAAAAGCACTTGTCACTCCCTTTAGAAGTACCAATGCGGTTGGGGGAGTGGGGTGCGGGGAGAGAGTGTTTCATATTTTCTGGGTGTTTATAGTCTGCAACCAGTGATAAAGTGACACTTAAGATTATTTAAAGAGCAAAGCACTTCAAGTTTGGGACCTCACGTAAATTATCCTACGTTCACTGGGTTGCCTCAGCCCCCAGGTACCTGGGACGGGTATTCCGAGTCGCCATGTGCTTGTGCTAGGAAGCACTCTAGGAAGGGACCCCGGGATGCTATTTTACCCGCCGGCGACGACAGGCTCCAACATTAGGAGCTACTCCAGCGGAGCTTGCAGCCACACCACAGCAGCTCGGAAATAAACGTGACCCCGCACGGCAGCCAGGCTTCGGCCAGCAGAGCGAGGTGCAGCCTTCCCAATCGGTACCATTCACAAGCACTTGCGCTCTGGCCAGGCAACCTTTTGGACACGCATTCTTACCCCCTTGAGCAAAGCAGGGCGTTGGGGGCGAGGCCCCAGGGCTCCTCGGCGGCGCTGGGATTTAAAAACACGTCCGTGAAGCCCACCACACAGGCTTCCCGCTCCTAACACACACTTCTGCGTGAAGAGACACCTGGGTGGCAGGCTGGCCGGGGCGTCCGCGGAGACCCTATGGAGCGAACGCCGCTCTCCGCTGAGGGGCACTCAGGAGGCGCCCGCCCGCCGGGACGTCGGGCCGCGCCTCAGCAAGGCGTCCCGCGGGTCGCCGGGCGCGCGTGCTCCGAGCCGGCAGGAAGCGCGGCACGTGCGCCGGAGCCGCCGGCCGGGACCTGCAGGAGCTCGCCGCCCGCCAGCGCGGGGCCCAGGAGCCGCCGCGACCCCCGCCCTCGGCCGCCCTCAGCCGCGCCGCATCCGGGTCCCGCCGCTGCTCTCACCTGCCCGGCGCCCCGCGCAGCGCGCTCCGGATCCGCTGCGCCGTCAGTAGCCGCCGCGGCCGCCCCGCTCGTCACCTCCCGCCCGCCCGGCGCGGCTCTGCGCCACCCGCCGCCCACGTTCAGGGCCCGCTCTGCCGCCGCCGCCCGGACCGACGGAGCACGCGCGCCCGCGCCTCCCAGCGAGCTGCACGGCCGGCCGGGGCCTCCAGCCGCCTTTCTGGAGCCTTTCCTAGCGACTCCTGAGGGACCGCAGAGCCCTCGGACCCCTGCCTTCCGGAGCGGCCCGCAGCCGCCTCGCGGGGACCCCTCTGCCTAGGCGTTCCCTCGCAGCCCTTCGCCCCACTTGTGCCCCGCGGAGCCGCAGACCCCAGACCCCCCTTCCTGAGCGTGGGAGCGCGTGGATGTTGCCTCGCACCGTCGATGGCCGTTGAAAGGCTGAAGTTCCCATTTCCGAGTTCAAGAATATTATTCTGTGTGTTCATTTTTGTGATAACAGCTAACACTTTGCTGCAGTTTCATCGCTTAACCAATCCTTTTCGTATCTGCTCTCCTGTTGGCTTTTCTCTCAACCAGGAAATGTCACGCCCCTCATTCTTGGAGCACAGTTGAATTTTTTATTGATTATAAACCCTAATGTAGACTTACTTTAAAGCTCCTGTACGAGGAGGCTTCAAAAATTCATGGGAAATTATATTCTTTTTTCATTCCATTCTCCCACGAAGTTTCCGAAGCTCCTGCGTATTGTGATGCCAGTGTACAATTAGTAAAACCACTCTGGCAAATAATTCAGTAGTCTGGGATATAATTTAGAACTATATGCTATGCAAAGCAAAGGTGGCAAAACAATCCAGTGGTAAAAGAATACTTTGGTTAATTAGTAGTTTAATTGGCTGAATTTACAAGAAATCAAAGGAAGGAGCATACTACATTCAAAAATAAACTCCAGGAGGATTAGAGCCATAAAATATTCAAAGCATTAAAAACTTAGAGGGATTTTTTTTTTCAAGAGTAGCAATTTATCTTTAGTAAGCTGGAAACTTTAAGCAAGACAGGAAGGCTCATGCCTTTAAAGGAAAGATAAAGCTATTTGACTATATACAAATGTTTACCTTTTAGCATGGTATCACAATGACAAGAAAAGTGTTTTAAAAGAACAACTGGCTATGCAAAACGCATGGCAACCTAACAAAGAGTTTCTATAAATTATTTTATAAGACAAATAGCTCGGTTGTGAGTGTTTTTAATACAGGCAATGCATACAAATAGACAACTAACAGAAGAGCAGTTCATAAGCATGATTCATAAACATTGAAAAGATGCCCAATGTCATTGAAAGCCCTGGAAACAAATGGTTGAGATATGAATATTAAAGTCATCGAGAGCATGAGTGATAGAAGAGATATTACAATAATGCAGTCACACACATTTCATGGTAGCATTGCTCACCTCAGCCCCACTTGGTGGTCCACATGGAGAGAGGGGGGAGGGAAGGAGGACAAGGGGAATTGGAAACGGGAGGGTAAAGACATACATCACAGGACGGACTTGCACTATGTTATACAGCAGTGAGAGGGGGTGGTCTAGGGGCATACATGCAATAGGAAGAGAAGGGATTGGGGTATACACGTGACAAGATGGGCGGATCCTACATTTAGGATGGCAGCTTAACTTTGACCTGTTTTCTGGATCTCCATATGAATCATTATCAGTAGGGTGTGAACTCCACCTACAGGAACCAAGCTAATGGTTCCAAATTTTAGAGAGAAGCAATCCATTGTCTCCAGCAGCAGGGAGCAGAGACTGCAGTCTGGCAGCATTGCCTTGAGGGACTTTGCAAGCATCTGACCCACACACATTATCCCTCTAGTAGGAATCAACCCAGTTAGCAACTTAAATTGGGTTTTTTTTTATCTCCAGACTATATATTTTTATTGGAGTATAAAGCCTCATCTTTCTTCCCTGGAGCTGGCTGTTGGTTTTGAAGAGTGAAACCTTGTGGTTAACCGCCCAACCCATAACCTCCTATGGCACTAGAGCTCAATGACTCTGAACTAGCAAGGTGAAATGCTTTGCCCTCAGGCAGCGTTTGTTTGCTTCCACCCACTCCCCTGGCCAGCCCTGTGAGGAGCAGTCTAGCCCTCAAGAACTTGCCTGAGTATGCCCTTGATGGGAACTGGGGTACTGAGGTTGCATGTTCATGCCCTGGCCAAGATGGTTGGAGGGCCCTGAACCAATCCTGTAAACTTTTCTAATCTGCAATAATGTATTTACTCCAATCATGGTCCCTTTCCCATTTCTGTAGTCACATTTCCAACTGTGATGGTCTGATCTGCTGGGAACGTGACTTTTTTTTTTTTTTTCATTCAAAAGGAGTTGCCAAGTTTCTTTGTTTTCTCTTTTCAAGACTTTTGGGGAAAATTTTTTTTAAGTAGCTTTTTGTGACAAGATTGTTTTCAAGGTAGGAGAGGATATGTACAATGAGAGAACAAAGCACAGACACAGAAACGGCTGAGACTGGGCAATCATAACACTTCGAGGTCCCTTTCTGGACTCCAGAAGCCATTTAGTAATCAGACCTTCTGACCGCTGTCAGGCTTTTATCTGGGCATTTTCTGAAGGTCAATCCAACTTCATCCGTCAGGTGTCACGGCTCTGTTGCTCACCAGGCCCACGGGGTTTCTGCTCTGACTCCAGGGCGTGGTGCAGGTATGAAGAAAAGCTCAGCTTCATGAAAGCTGGGAGTAAACTTCCCTTTCTATCAGAGGTAAATAGCCAGTGCTGAAGACTTGTGAAGATATTGAAAACGATAGAACTGTGTGTACTTGCAGGGTTCCATGTGGCTTCATGAACGAATTTTTTTCTCCTCTTAAGAAAAGGAGACAGCCTAAACTATGTTAGACACATGAGTGCGTTCATGAACCACACTCAGTCCCTACAGACATCTTTAGCTTCATTCATATTGTGCTTTTTTTTTTCTTTTACATTTTATTAGGGACTCATACAACTCTTACCACAATCCATACATATACATACATCAATTGTATAAAGCACATCCATACATTCCCTGCCCCAATCATTCTCAAGGCATTTGCTCTCCACTTAAGCCCCTTGCATCAGGTCCTCTTTTTTTTCCCCCCTCCCTCCCCAGGAACATGACTTTTAAAGGGGCTTCCTTTGTTTTCCATGTGACTGAGCTGTTGTGGATCCCTTAGACCCCATTATGGCCTCATTTTTACGGTCTCCCTCAACCAGATGATTTGTTTTGTCTGAACTTTGTTCCAATCAAGATTTAACAAGGGGATCTCTGTAAAATAATATTTCAACTTGGAGTCTTCTCCCTGCCCTAAAACAATGAACACAAAAATATATACCAATTCAATCATTTCTACGTGTACAATTTGCTAACATTCATTATATTTCTGAAATTATGTAACCATTCTCATTGTCCTTTTACAATTCCAAATTTCCATCATACACATAAGCTCACTGCCCCTTAAACTTTTCACCTAACCTTCCAAGTGCCTGTGTCAATCTGATCACAGACAGATTATTCTTTAAAAGAACACAATGTCTAAAGCAGATCTTCTTTACTGATTCAGCTATTGGTTGGCTTTAAAAAGGCTTTCCAAAAATCAAACCTGCTGCTATCAAGTCAATGCTGACTCATAGTGAATACCCGCTATGGGCTTCTGAGACTGTAACTGTTGGCGAGCGAGACCCTCACCCAGACCACTCACTGAAACAGAGATGGAAACAGTAAAGCCTTATTGAAACAGATTCGAATCTGGGCTCTCACTTGCAACCGAGGCAGGCTCAGTCTGTAAGGCGAGAGCCCCAAACAGCATCAAAAGAGAAGTTATTACACTTCCTTGTGGGGCGTCTTGCCAAGCAAGGGGAGGGGGAAGGCAAGTTCTTGTGTGAAACTGGCAAAGCATTCTTAGGAAAGTGAAACAAAACAGTTTTTAAGTCTAATAAAGTAACTTCTACATTTAAGGTCAGTTTGTCCCCTGTGGTCTGCCAAATGATACTGTAGGTAGGCTAGGCTGCTTCTTGGCTGGGCTACACCTGTTTCAGGGTGCACTTAAAAAATTTTCCATTTCTGACGGGGGGGGGGGGGGGGGGAGGGGGTGGGGGGGGGTGTGTGTTACCTGCCTGTTACTGTTATAGGGCACAGTGTCACAGTAACTGTTTACAGGAATAGAAAGGCCCACCTTTCTCCTGCAGAGCAGCTGGTGGTTTCAAACTGCTGACTTTGTGGATAGCAGCCCAACATGTAACCACTGAAGGATCTTAGCACAAGTAACTCCATTTTGATTTTGGAACTATGTTAAGTTCTTGAAACTTACCCTGTACCTACCACCCCTCCCTTGTATAAAACCAGCATATTTTTACTTCTAGACGCTTGCTCAGGTAGCTTGCCCAACGCCCACCCAACTCCGAGAAAATTTTAACAATTAGTTCCTTTTCTTACAATCCCTTGTGTAAGCATAGTTATCCCCTTTTTTCCCCCTGTGCCTGTCAGAAAGGGGTATAAAAACACCACTCAAACTTCCCTCTGCACGGCTTCAATAACTCAATGCCCTGAGTTGCTGATCCCGCCCGCAAGCTTCTCAATAAAGCCTGCTTCTAAAACTTTCTTAATTGGATCTCTGGTTCTGTTTCACGCCCAAATAAACCTTACAACCACTACACCAATAGTGCTCCTCCAAAGGACCTTAGGTGATGTTTTGGGTTTAGGGTTTTAGAATATCCACTTTTTCTTTTTTCCCCCTTTCATTTCACCCAATTGATATTTGATTCATACTATTTCATACCTTGGTTTTACACATAAGATAGCTCTTGTTCATAACAGTTCATACAGTGCTTCTACATTCTCCTCCGATAGAATATGTGCAAAAATGTGGACATATCATAACACTTTTACAAAAGGAGCACACATGCATAACCAGTTCACAGATCAAAAAAGAGAACCTGATGACATTGCAGACTCCCACTTGAAACCCCTCCCAGTCACCGACTCTGTCCGCAACTTCTAACATCAGAAATTTATTTTTCCTAGTTTTGATCCTTCATTAAGTGAATTCATACAATGTGAGCTCTTTTTATGTCTGACTTCTTTTGCCATATATTGGTCCTGAGCTCTTGGTGATATACCTATACAACTGTGTGTAGAGCGATACCTTGTTCATTTTAAGTTGATAGGTATCATTGTCATTTTTTTTCATTCTCGTTGTTTTATAGTATATCATTACATCCATAGCTCCAAGGGAGCCCTAGTGCCAGAGAGATTCTACATTGGGCCTCTAACCTCAAAGTAGGCAGTTCAAAACTACCAGTCGTTCCATGGGAGAAAGGTAGAGTTTCTGCTCCGGTAAAGAGTCACAATCTCAGAAACTCATGGGCAGTTCTACCCTGTTCTATAGGGTCACAATAAATCGACATGCACTTATGGCAGTGAGTGAAATTTTTGTATTCTGTTCTATATGGTATCATGTTTCCCTTTAGGAATAGTTGTTATTTATTTGGTCCCTATATGTTTGTTTCCAATGGTTTGATAAGCAAAAAAATTGTAAATTAAATCTCTAAAAGACTCTTTAAAATACAAACTGTCAACTCTTACATCATTGTCAATTGCTCTTCCACGTGGACATTAAACTGCTAACACCGAGGTCAGTGGTTCAAGCTTACCAGCCCCTCTGACGGAGAAAGATGAGCCTGTTTGCTCATGTAAAGATTCACAGCCTTGGTGTCTCCATCTAGGCTAACTATGAGTCCTGAGCACCACCTGTCTGTGGAAGCCAGTCATCCTCTCTCCCCAGCCACTGCTGTCATTTCCCAATGGGCATAGGAACAAAGGGGCCATGGTGGCAGGTATCAAGGTTGTCTCTTGGAATTACCATGTCCTGTGGTTAAAGTCCATGGTAAACTACAACAATACAATTCTGACAAGATTACTAATGGCACAGACTCTTCAGGAGTGACAGATTCGGTCACTGTGTCAGGCCAAGAACCAGGACCAGCTGCAGGACTTGTGAGGGCAAAGGGTGGTGGAAGAAGGCAGCTCCAAAGAGCAGACCAGCCACATGATCAGTTACAGAGACGAGGACTACAGTTGTTATGAGGGCTTCCTCTTTGCATGTACACATCCAATATTTGGGGTTCATTTATACAATATAAGATGAAAATGGGGTTGTGCGCTGTCAGTTGTACTCGTGTTAGTTGTGTCGTGTTACATGCGAGTATGTCTTTGTTTGGAGATTCTGTTTTTTTTGTTTTTTTTTTGGTTTTTTTTTAATTCTGTTTGGTTTACAGAGAAGTGTGTAGGTGCCAAATAGACAAGAGGTAGAGTGTGACCAATAGGTTTAGTGTCAACTTGGCTGGGCCAGGGTTCTTAGTAGGATGTGATCTAATTGCCTGGTGAGCAGCTATGCAGTTGTGGTCAGAGGAGGGTGGAGGCCAATGGACAGGCAGTTTCCTCCTATTTCAACAAACTCTGGGGGAAGCCATGCCTTTTTCTCCTGGTACGAATCCTGCAGCTGTCTCATCGACCTCTGGATCTTTGGACTTCAACCACCAGCCTGCCATCTTCCCTGCTCATCCTGTCATCTCTCAGCACCTGCCAAGTTGCCATTTTGCTGGAGCACATAGCGGTGGGAGAACAGCCTGAGGAGCAGGCCCCTGGGAGGGAACGTGGGGATTGGCAGGCAGAACTCCCAGACCAAACTCAGTGAGCTGTTTAATTTCATCGAGGTTGATGCTCCTCCCTGAGATGTCATGGAGGACAAGCTGGAAGCAGTTTGTAAATAACCAGGCACCTCACACCATGAGCGTTCTGTGAGGGTCCGAGATGGTGGGACCATGGACTCTGATGCTTGGGCTCTCAGTCTAACCTGCCCAATGTGACTCTGAAGGACATTCCACTCGACCTCTAAGGTTCTTTGCCCCTGACCCTCACCACCATAGCCCACTCTCCTGATTTGCAGTCTTAAGAAGTTTCCACAAAGAGCTACATGAGGCTGGGCCCATTTGAGCTTCTTCAAACAATTCATTGTGGCCCTCATGTTAAGTGTCCATCTTCCTACCAAGGGGTCCTGAGTGGCCCAAGGGCACAAGGTGGTGAGGGCTGATGTGCAGGCTGTCTGAGGCAGGGAATGTGTAGGGAGTCCTGGGTAAGAAGAGCAGAAGCTCAGTGATGTCAGTGCTCGGGGAGAGGAGCAGTATGGCATGGTGGGCGGGGAGGTGGGGGTGGGGAGCAGGTGATGTGTTTAACAGAAGGGCATGGGAAGAGGAGCAGTATGGCATGGGGAGGGCAGGTGATGTGGCTAACAGAAGGACATGGGGAGAGGAACAGTATGGCATGGGGGCGGGGAAGGGCAGGTCATATAGTTAACAGAAGGGCATGGGGAGAGGAGCAGTGTGGCATGGGGAGAGCAGGTGATGTGGTTAACAGAAGGGCATGGGGAGGGGTAACTCAGTGGGATAAGGACAGCTGCCATCAAGGTGAAGGGAGGGTATGGGGTGGGGGTTCAGGAGGCTGTGGATGATGTCAGGGTGAGGAGGGGCAGGGGTAACAGAACTTGGGAAAGGGTGTGACCATGCACTGCAGATGTCCCTGCCCCAGCCAGCGCTACTGTCCAGGTTGTTTGCTCCTAGCCACAGCGTGGCCTTTTGTCTCCTATAGCCACCAGGGACAGCCCCTAACAGGGGTCAATTTTGTCAGCAGACATGTCTAGAAGCTATTATTCCTGTGCAGGACAGAGCACCCAATGAAGTCCATTGGCAGCCACCGGAGGAGCAGTGGTCAGAACCCAAGACTGTGCTGCTTCCCTGCCATCCACCCCCACAGCCATTCGCCATGTGGTTTCACTGCTTCAGCAGCCCCCAGATGAGCCTTCTGAGGGGACAGCCACTGACTCACTGGGCTGGAAGACGGTCAGAGAGGTCTTCTTCAGGGAACTCATATCGTTTGGGCCTTCTGTCCTGACAAGCTCTGACCTTGACCCATCAAGCCAACCTAGTTCAGCTTCCTCTTGGGCAGCTTTCCCATCTGGAAACACTGTGAATTCCCAGTCAGAGGATACTTCCAACCTCCCAGAAAAGGCTTATTTCCATGAATGTCTCACAAACATGAGCTCTAAAGCTAGGGCCACTCTTTCCTTGACCCTGACATCCAAAAAGTTCCTGTAAATACACACTGTCAAGAGAACAAGTGAGTTCTGACTGCCCCTGAGTTCTTTGGGGGATGTTGCAATCACTCAGGCAGAGCAGACCACCTCAGTGCTCAGTCCTCTGGAGCAAACCAGTGCAGCTGTCCATCCCTGAGCAGCTCATCTCTCCAGGACCTGGGCCATTTACACTAGAAATGGAACCAGCTGCTCAGGGGCATCCCCTCTGCACAGGGAGTCCCTGGGGACTACTGCCTGGGTCCCAAGGAGCTCCTCCCCACTGCAGTCTCCCTCTGTTCAGTCAAAGAATTTCCAATGCTGCTCAGTTCAAATCTATCCATCGTACCTCACTGCAAAAAGTGTGACCAAGGTCACTCAACAACGGTGTGGGAACTGTTGATTGGAAAACAAACTTGCTGTGTAAACCTTCACATAATGTCCCGTCCCGTGGGACATCAAGAACGTGGAGACCTGAAAGAAGGACTGGGAATGAAGATGGGCAAGGGCGCGAGAAATGGAGGCGACAGGAATCTGATCAAGCCTCATTTTATTGAGTTGAGAGCAGAGGTTTAAATAGCCAGCGAGGGGCTGGCACCATTACGTCACATGTAAAATAAGGTACAGTTGAGGTAGCCAAACAAGGAAGGAATGGCGGGCAACTGATCAAACAGGTAAGTATGCTAATGAAGCATTCCTGGTAAGCCTGGGGGGGAGAAGCCATCAGTCATGTATTGACCAATGAGCATAGCAGCTGCTAGTGAAAGAGCACCAATCCTAGCAAGGGTCAAGGCAGCCACCCTCTGGCGGGAATTGAGACAAAGGGCAGTAAAACCTCAGGGCAATTTGTATGGCAGGAAACCGAGAGTAAATTCATGGCTTAAATCCAGGGTAGGGAGACACACAGTTCCCTACAACATAAAACACAATTATAATACAGGAAAAATGTATCTATCAACTCTTTGTGGAAGGAGGATCAAAAGCGTGTTGCCTGTGCCTGGATAAGAAAGCAGTTCATGTCCACCTCTTTCTACAACTATGACATTTCTAGTCTATGAAACAATATCACCCAAAGGGATCGTGAGTAGTTTGTGATTCCCATTTAGTTATATTTGTAATTCTATATTTAGTTTCTTTGATAGTTCTATTTGTTTCTCTTTCACTTTTATTTATTAAAAATCATTTTATTGGGGGATTTTTTGCATTTTATTGGGGGCTCTTAAGGCTTTTACCACAATCCATATACAAATTGCATCAAACGTATTTGTACATGTTGCCATCATAAGTTTCTAAACATCTACTTTCTATTGAGCCCTTCTCTTTTACTTTTATATCATAAACACCTGAGTTTCTAAGGTTTGTGAGGGAATGTATTAGGTACATAATTTCATGCCAACTTAAAGCTATATAAACGTGTAGGGGTGGAATTGAGCCTGCCAATCAGGTTACAGCCTGATGGTGCTTTTTGTGGGCGTGACCTTCTCCGGGGCATCTCCCTCCCTCTCTGCCTTCACCTTCCTGCTGGCTGACCCTGGTTGCTACCACTGCCCTGCAGATGCTTCCACCACCATTGGATCCATAGGACTTAGAATCCATCATTGCATGTGACTTTATGAGTCTGAAGAGGGACTTATGGATTAGTATCAGACTTTTGGACTTGAGTTGTACTGGACTGGGATGTGTCTTTGATATATAAGGACTTATGGATATAAAGCTCTTTCTTACACATATAAGAGTGTCTCTGGCTTTGTTTCTCTAGTCAACCTGGCATAACACAGGAAGTATATGGAACTGGAGTTCCTGGGTGGCACAAAGAGTTGAGTGCTCAACCACTCATGAAAAGATTTACAGTTCAAATTAGAGCTTGGAATTGGTTCCAACTGGTTTGGTCATGGCAGACAAATCAAAGCAGAACAGACACAAGTTTTTAAAATTTGTGTGAACCAGAACAGTAACTAAAATGGGAAGTTTATAGGTTGAAGCCCTGTCATGAGAGTCTCTGGATAGACATAATGGGACATTTTGGAGCCTGGTGCAGTAGCTGGGTTAGTGACAGGACTGTGGAGACCGACATGCATTCAAAGCCCAATGTTTGGCCACCATCTTTGAGAGGGCCACCAGAGCTGTTTCTGAATGTTCAAGTTCGAACCTGCAAGAGATGTGGTTGCTATACAATGCATACGGTGCCTGTGGTAGTTACGTAATCTGGTGTGAACTTGAGACCACTAAGAGTGAAGGGGTGGAATTTACCCTGCCAATCAGGTCGCAGCTTAATAGCATCGTTTGGAAGTGCTATGGAGATAAATAGCCCGCTGGAGGAGGGACACAGACACACTGCTTGGTATTCTTGATGGCAAGACACACAGAACTATGCTAGAGCCCTGGAGCTAGAGGAGCCACGTGGAGGCCCACACCAGCACTGAGATGCTTCCGCTGCCACTGGATCCACAAGACTTTCCACCCACAAGCCTGTTTTCTTGCTGCATTTGGCATCATTGCATGTGTTTGAAGGCAGATGATTGATAAGATAGATGATAGATAACCTCACCAGGAAGGCCTCAAAAGGCTTTGAGAGGAAAGACTCACATTCTCTGTGATAGGGCTATTTTGCCAAGTAGGCCAATCAGAACACGTGGGCAGAGTTTAATCATGTTGAAACTTGATCAGAGGGCAAAGAGAGAAATGGCTTTCCTAGGCCCCTTCCCTTTTCTCTTCCTGCCTGGTCATGGGACCAGCTTGAGCTATGCTTTACCCCAACCTGGACTGCCCTACCTGTGGGCTAAGCCAACCCATGAATGGTATAGCTAGAGCTTGAGGCTCCTTCGAGATCTGCTTTGCCAGGCTGCTGCTGTGTACATAGCTTGAGCTTGAGGCTGGTGGATCCTGTGGCAGTATAGGGGGCTTTCCTAAGCTCCCTGCTACTGACAATTGCTGACTAACCCTGCTGTCTGCTGCCTTCAGGCAGACTTGGCCTGTCTTGCCTGAGGGAAGATTCCAATGTCTGCTTCATTGACCTTGGACTGGCATCCCAGTTCAGTTGAAGGATTTCCAGTATGTTAACGGTTCCAAGAAAGTGAGTTCAACTTAACCTTTTACACTGCTCGGTTAATCTGTTATATTCCTTCTCGATGTATAAACCTATCCTTTTATATATATATATATAATCATAAGTGTCGGCTCACTCCCTGCAAGACATCCCAGAGGAAAAGTCAAATGGACTTACCCTGATGTAGCCAGAGCCCTGACAGCTGGAGAAAACATGTGGAGACCCCTGCCAGCACTGAGATGCTTACAACACCACTGGATCCACAAGACTGCCCATCCAATGGCATGTGATTTTCCTGCATTCGGTGCCATTGCATGTGTTTAGTGAGTCTGAAGAGGAATTTACAGATTGTTATTGAACATATGGGCTAATATTGGACTTATGGACTTGATCTGGACTAAGCAGGAATGTTTCCTCAATATTCAATTGCCCTTGTATATAAAGCTCTTTCCTATACAAAACAACAACAACAAAATGAACACAAGTGTCCTGGTTCTGTTTCTCTAGTGAACCCTGCATAGCACTCTCCAATCTCTCATAAACCATAAATCAAATATGGAGCAAAACTATCAAGCAACTGAATGGTCAGCAAGAGTAAATTTCCACTGGTTCAGGCCAGTAGATGTTGTCTATCAGGGTCTTCCAAGGAGATCAGATCATTCGTCAGTTCTGGAAGGATACTGGGAGCTTGCTTCAGGGAGGGAACCCTGCACAGCAGCTGACTCACACATCTACTCACAGGGTAGTAAACTTTCTGGGAGGAGACAGGCATTAACCACTTGACTAAAGAAAAAGCAACCATTTTATTCACTGAAGAATAATTATTTCTCCTGTGAACAACTGGCTTTAGGGAGGCTGGTACCATACATGGGATATGGAATCATCCTTGGTCTAAAGCATCCCCTTAGGTGGAGAGTCTGCTTGTTCTGTGACATCAGCAAGGGTGCTTGAAATTTTTCTGGAACCCAATCTGTGAGCACCTTGGAAGTATACAGGTACCTGAGTACACACCCAACTCATGAAGTGCTAGCCAAGGATGTAAAGAGACTCTGCTCTGAGAATGCACCCAGTGGGTGCTGCCGACTAGGAGGCTGGTAGTTCCAAGGCACCTGTATCTCCGTAGGTAAAGGGTATGGCTGCCTGCTTCTGTAAAGATCCGGTCTGTGAAACCCTACATTGGGACTCTGAATCAGGCTGAAAGGACCACAGACCTGCTGAACAGCAAACCAGTCGCCTTGAAAGCAGGACTGCCAGAACGCTCCTCAGAAGCAAGGATGGTGAATCTTTGTCTCACAGTTGGACATGACATCACCAGATGAGTGCCTGGGAAAGACATCCTGCTTGGCAAAGCAGAGGGTCAGCGAAAAAGAGGAAGACCCTCAAGGACATGGACGGACACACTGAAGGCCACAACAGGCTCAAGCCCAGTAACAGTGAAGACAGTGCGGCAAAGGCCGTGTTTCGCTCCGTCAAACATGAAGTCGACAGGGGTCAAAACCACTTAACAGCACCTGACAACTGGGATGGGGTGACTTGATGGCAGCGTGGACGGCTGGATGGTAAGCTGTGCACGCACATAGTGGTGAGATGGAAATGAAGAGGAGAGTTCAGATCATGAATGCTTTCATAACTTGTCATTTAATGCTGGTGAACATTTTTATCATAAACGCAATGGACTATAACTGGCAGTGGAAACCCCTTATCCTGCTCTACCTGGGCCATCAACAAAGGGTTTGCCTCTAGGTTTCTCAGAGGAGAAGCAATCAAAACACACAAATGTTGCCAACTGTCGCGTGCTCAGTCTCGCCAGCAAGAAGGACGCACCACAACAGGATTCTTCCACAGGCGTTTAATGCGGGTTCGATTTGCAGATGCGGAAAAAGACCCCAAGCCCCAAACTACTGCTGCTTATATGCGCTCTATGGGGACGTGCTGTGCATTGATTGGTGCGTTCGCCAGAACCCTTATTAGCATACTCCAGGGTGGAGTTATGACTACGTCATCTAAGCAGTGCGCATGCTCTAAGTGGTTGTTTACCACTTAACTGGGCCACCGCCCTGACTGCCCGGCGCCATCTTGTAATGGCGGCGAGAGCTGCGGCTTCCCACATCTCCTCCTTCCTTATTTATTTTAGGCCTAATCCATCGATCCACCCCGGAGCCTCTAGCAGCCCCAGGAGATCAAGATGGATATAAGAACCCAAATCTGGTCACCCTGATGCGTGCAATGAGCAGAGCTCCGCATGGTGCAAGGGCTGGCCAAGATCCAATTTCTGTCACTCTTCCCAGTGCAATGGGGTCTTCCCCTTGGGGTGCGAGAGCTGACAACTTATGGGGGTTAGTTTTCTTTTAACAAAGAAAGCCAAAGATCATGGGAACCACCGCGCTCAATCGCTAAGAGCGCCTGCGCAATGATGACATTGTCACGCCTTTGCTGAGCTTTAAGTTTGCAGAGCAACCATAGCAACAACACTCCTCCACAGCACATTATTGCAGCAAATGTAAACACCCCCACCCACTCCTTAAAGTAGGAAAATGCAGATGAAAGCCAAGAAGAAAAATTTTCAAGGGTAAGGGGTTCCACGCGTGTTCCATTCAATCGGACAACTTGATTCAGGAGGTCTTCTTGCAGCTGGTTCAACTCTTTGGTCCATTGTCCTGTGAGATACTGAGAAATATTAGCACTCAATGCACTAAAATTATCATATAACACTGGAGTGATGCAAAGCGCTGTGGTGGAAGAGACACAGCTTAATTGTACCATAGTGGTAAGCTGGTTGATTTGCAGCTGGAGCAAATCTGTTTTTTGATTTAATAATAAAATTCCAGAGGTCAGATGGGCATCCACACGCTGACATTGCAGTAACGCTTCAGCGGTTTGAGACACAATACTGTTCTTAATTCCCTGTGCTACCGGGGCCCATATCACCATTAGCGTCAATAGTAGCGCTGGATGGATCGCTGTCCTCTTCATTCTTTCTGCTCCCACGATCTTCATTCTCCTTCTTAATTAGTCTCACCAGTCTCTCTGGCACCCAGATGGGGTTTTCTTCTTCCTGTGGAAAAACACAAATTGCTCCCCTGGACCTGATTAATATGGGGTCCGGGCCATACCATTTGTTGTCTAGGGCATTTTTCCACCGGGCCATTTCCTTTGGTGGCTTTGGCCATTGCCCGTGTCTGTCTGCAGCTGATTGGCCTTTCTCATCCAAATTTTAAAAATTTAGGATGAAAAGGGTTAGAGATAAAGCCATTCTAGGGGTAGTGACCGTCACAGTCTCTATTCCCCCTTTTTGCTTTGATAAATATTGCTTTAGAGTGCGATGACATCGTTCCACAATTCCTTGCCCTTGGGGATTGTATGGCAAACCCGTGAAGTGCTTCACTTGCATTTGCAAGCAAAACTGTCGGAACTTGGTGGAAGTGTATGCAGGCCCATTATCTGTTTTTAACATGGTGGGCTTGCCCCATGCACTCCAGGCTTCTAAGCAGTGTTGAATTACTTGGCTGGATTTTTCCCCCGTTAGGGATGTTGCATGTACAATGCCAGAACTGGTGTCCACTGACACATGCACGTACTGCAACTTTCCAAAAGCAGATACGTGGGTAACGTCCATTTGCCAGATGTCGAGAGGACGGATGCCTCGAGGGTTTACCCTGACCGAGGGTTTGGAAATAAATTCTGCACACTTGGCGCACTGCAACACAATAGTGCGAGCCTCTGCGCGAGTAATTGGAAACTTAATGCGTAGGGTGGCAGCAGGCATATGATACAGCTCATGAAAGTCTTTAGCAAGTTCAAAGTGGGATTTAGTTAACACAGGGAAAGCTCTTGTAGCTTGATCAGCCAAATCATTACCTTTTACCATGGGTCCCGGGAGCAAGCTATGAGCACGTATATGCTGAATATAAAATGGGTGTTTTCGTTGCAAAATACATTTTCTAATTTGAGACAAGATGTCTGCTACCTTGCTGGATTGCTTAATGTAGCCAGCAATTTCCAGCTTAGACACCACGTTGACTACGTAATGGGAGTCAGATATGATGTTAATTGGCTCCGTGAATTTCTTAAAAACTTCTAAGACCACCAAACATTCTACTAATTGGGATGCATCAGCTAAAAATTGTAATGTAGTCACTTGATCGTTTATTACATAACATCCTTTGCCTGTTTTAGAGCCATCTGTATAAATGTCTAAAGCTTCCTTAATGGGGTTGTTAACCGTGACACGGGGAAAAATTATTGGATGAGCAGTCACAAATTGCAACAAGGAATGTTTATGATAATGGTTGTCTATTAGTCCATTAAAACTGCATTTAAAAAATAAAATTAAAAAAAAAAACTGCATTTAAAAATTGCCCACTCATCCGTAGTGGCGCACAGTGTAGAAACTTGCTCACTAGTATATGGGACAATGACGCTGCTAGGCTCTCTTCCAAAATGCATAATAGCTGTCTTAACACCCCTTAGGGCCATTGTGGCTACCATAGAAGGGTAGTGTTCAATAGTTTTGGAAGGTGAGGAGTGGGCATGGAACAAAGGCCCAGTCTGCCACAAGACCGCAGTAGGCGCGCAGGCAGTTTTTAGAATGCACAGCTGAAAAGGAGATTTTATGTCTATTCTATCTAACTGCGCTTCAGAAATGGCCTTTTCAACCTGTTCTAATACTTTCTGGGCTTGAGGAGTGATTTCTCGAGGAGAAGTAATATGGCTTTCTCCTTCCAAGATATTGAACAATGGCTTAAGGTCAGCAGTGGATACCTTTAAATATGGGCGGAGCCAATTGATATCTCCTAGCAACTTTTGAAAATCATTTAATGTCTTTAACTGATCCTTACGTATAGTCAATTTTTGAGGCGTTATGTGACATGGGCTTATTGTGGCTCCTAAAAACTGTCCAATTAAAGATTGTTGGACCTTATCTGGTGCTATGGCTAACTGATGGGATTCTAATTCCTTGACTACCTCGCTGTATCCCTGCTGCACATCTGGCTCCTCTTCTCCAGTTATTAATATGTCATCCATGTAATGGTAGATTTTTAACTGACCAAATTTTTCTCTGACGGGTGCTAGGGCGTGGTCCACAAATAACTGGCACATAGTAGGACTATTGGCCATTCTCTGTGGCAAAACTCGCCACTGAAAGCGTTTGTCAGGTTCTTCATGATTAATGGAGGGTAGGGTAAAGGCAAATCTTTCCTTATCTTTCTTATGCAAAGGGATGGAGAAAAAACAATCCTTAATGTCTATTATAATGACGGTCCAGCCTTTAGGTATTGCAGATAGCAATGGGAGGCCTTTCTGCACAGGGCCCATGAGTGACATTTGGGCGTTGATGGCTCTTAAATCATGCAACAATCTCCACTGCCCTGATTTTTTCTTAATAACAAATATGGGTGTGTTCCACGGGGACACGGATGGTTCTAAATGTCCTAGTTCTAGCTGTTCCTTAACTAGCCTTTGTGCCGCAATTAATTTTTCTACTGGGAGCGGCCACTGTGGTACCCAAACTGGCTCTGCTGAGAGCCACGGAATGGGTAGCGGCTCCGCAGTGGCCCCTAGGAAAAACCCAGACCTGTGTGATCTTTCTTCACTGCTACCTCTATTGGTTCAGGACGACCCTGTAGGTGTTTCCCAACTCCCTTTCCCGGTACATATCCCATTTTTTGCATAAGTTCTTGACTTATAGGTGAGTAATCATTGGTTAGTACTAATCCTAGGTCTGTCAACATGTCCCTTCCCCACAAATTTACAGGTAAGGGGAGGACATATGGTTGGAACTGGCCTGATTGTCCTTCCTCAGCTTTCCAGTGCAACCGTCTGGTGCTTATCATAGGCATGATGCATTCCCGAGTCCTTGTAGAGACTGTGAAGATTGTGTTACCGGCCAGCAGGAAGGCCACCATTTGGTGGATATAATGCTTTTGTCTGCCCCTGTGTCTAATATACCTTCAAAGGTTTTCCCTTCAATGTCCAATGTCAAAGTTGGGCGTAGAGCTAACTGTACTGAGAAAAAGGCCCCAGCTTCTCCTGATGATCCAAAGCTCATTTTTTCTCTACTAACTTTAGTACTTGGGAACAGTGCATGCTTGCTAGGCAACACCAAGAGCTGCACGATACGGTCTCCAGGTGAGATGGCATATATTCCCTGTGGGGAGGAGCACATTGCCTTTACTTGTCCTGTAAAATCCTGATCAATGACTCCTGGGTGCACAATTAAGCCTTTTAAGGTGGTGGAGGACCTACCAAGCAGCAAGCCCACGGTGCCTTCTGGAAGGGGACCATAAAAATCCGTAGGAATGGGCTGGCATCCCTGCTGTGGCGTTAGTACTGCTCTGGTGGTGGCACTGAGGTCCACCCCTGCGGATCCCGCAGTGGCCCTTTTGGGAGTGGCCTCCCCAGTGGGCGGAGGCCGTCCTCCTGGATTGTCCCATACATTTGCGGGCCCTGGGGACGAGGGCCCCGCTTCCCGTTTTTTGGCTCCTGGTCATTTTGCTCTAGGGGGCGCCCCTTGCTATCTTTCACAGATCTGCATTCGTTGGCCCAATGTCTACCCTTACCACACCGAGGGCAAACTCCCGGGGTCCTTTTGGTTCCTATCCCAGTTTGACTCGCGGTGCCAGTAGGGCAATGTTTTTTAATGTGTCCTTCCTTACCACACTGAAAGCATTTTAGGGGGCCTCTTTTTTGGGCCGCCAATACTGCAGCAGCCAATCCTGCATTTGTCAAAGGACCGCCAACTTCCCTGCAAGCCTTCATCCATGCCTGCAGTCCTTTGGACTTCCAGGGCGTTATAACTGTTCTACATTCTTTAGTACACTGCTCAAAAACTAACTGCTCAATAAGAGGCATGGCTGTGTCCTGATCTCCAAAGATTTTTCCTGCCGCTTCCAACATACGGGTGACAAAATCTGAGAAAGGCTCAGTAGGTCCCTGTATAATTTTAGTTAAGTTACCTCTAACCTCTCCTTTATTAGGCAAGGTCCTCCATGCCTTGCTCGCGGCAGTATTTATTTGTTGATATACCTGTATTGGGAAGGCTGTTTGATTGTTAACCCATCTTCCCTGGCCTGTCAGCATTTCAAAATTCCATGCGAGTTGCCCTGCCGCGGTATTTTCCCTAGCCTGAGCCATTAATAGGTCCTGCCACAAGGATTTCCACTCCAAATACTGTCCTGTTGTCAAGACTGCTTTTGTAACAAAAGTCCAATCAGCAGGTGTCATAGCATTGCCTGTAAGTCTCTCAATCAGGGACTGAGTATAATTTACATTGACACCATAAGATCTTACTGCTTCAGCTAAGTCCTTCACTTGCTTATGCTCTAAAGGCGTATGATAACGAGCATTATTCTGGTCCTCAAATACTGAGTACATTTGTTGTATTGCTCTGCGGGTACCAGGTGGGCAAAAGGAGTATCCACACCCTTTCTGCCTGTTCTCGCTATAAGGGGGTGGCGCGGACCGTCCCTCCTCGTAGCGAGCGGCTGCCTCCTCTAACTGTTCCTCTTCTTCCTCTGATAACTCAAGAAGCTCTAGTTCTCGCCACGGGTACAAGGGCTCCAAATGGCGGGCACGGCTCTTCTTCTGTTGATCAACTTCCTTTTTTAATTTTAACTGCACAGCCTCCTCATTTTTAATAGCTTTGTGCTGCTTCCTACGAGCTCCTTGTTCTTCCTCCCGCTCTGTTTCTGACATGCTCTCCTGAACATCTTCTAAAGCCAGCTACCCTTGGCGCAATGGCTGCTCACACTCTTTGTCCTCAATGCATGCTTTCACTAGCTTCCAAATGGGTATAATCCCCGGCTTCAGCCGTCCGGCTTCAGCGGCTCGGTCTATGTCTCGCCCTAGCTTATTCCAGCTCGCGGATGTTAGCGAGCCTGTGGAAACAAACCATGGTGCTATCTCATCTATGTTTTTTACAAATTTACACAAAGTCTGTTCTGAAATTTTTAATCCTCTCTTTCTCAATAGGGCATCGAGAGCCGTAACCATAGTCTTTATTGCCGCGTTCCCCATGTTGCCTGCTTATGTATACAAGGACTTAACACACGGGCGCGCACGGATTTATCTACACCCGATTTATGCGCGATAAAGAAAAGGCGGCTGGCTGTTCGCCGTTAAAACCGAAAGCAGAAGTATTCACACGCCGACACTCAAGCACCAGCAAGTGGCTTAACAATCATTCAGGCTCATGTCTCTCAGAACTTACCGTTTCTTCCCACGCCGTGCGGTTCTGAATCCTCCCTGATGACAGGGGGTCTCCGCTCGTGCCGGAGGTGGTCGTTCTCGGGTTTCGGCACCACTTGTCGCGCGCTCAGTCTCGCCAGCAAGAAGGACGCGCCACAACAGGATTCTTCCACAGGCGTTTAATGCGGGTTCGATTTGCAGATGCGGAAAAAGACCCCTAAGCCCCAAACTACTGCTGCTTATATGCGCTCCATGGGGACGTGCTGTGCACTGATTGGTGCGTTCGTCAGAACCCTTATTAGCATACTCCAGGGTGGAGTTATGACTACATCATCTAAGCAGTGTGCATGCTCTAAGTGGTTGTTTACCACTTAACTGGGTCACCGCCCTGACTGCCCGGCACCATCTTGTAATGGCGGCGAGAGCTGCGGCTTCCCACAGCCAACCACAAAGAGAACTGGGGGAGGTTTGCCCTTGCACCACAGGTGGGAAGGTGGCTGGCAGTGGCTCTCTAGAGAACAGAGTGAACTGATCAGATTTTGTCCAAAGAGTGGACTCTGGTCTGTCCCTGCCTGAGTGAAACTTAATTGCCTTTACCTTGTGACCTCAGGAACAGTCTCAAATACCAAACTAGTCCAAGGTCAAACTATGTGCAGGAACACCACTACGCTTCTCAAGGGGTCTGGGAGTTGCTTCTTCTGTGGATTAGAAGCTGCAGATTGTCTACAACATCCAGACGATGCACATGTGCTCCCCCTGAAGTGCCAGCCACCTCCCCAAGAGAAGCTCAGTCCACACTGCTACCGGAGAATTCACAGAGCATCTGCACCCCCCAGGAGGCATCACTGGAGGCTTGGCCAGCAGGCCGCTGCACCTGTAAGCAAGCACAGCACCTTCCTCTGCCTCCAGCTGTCCTCAGAGTCCTGACTTTCCAGTCCAGAGTATGTCCTGGCCCGCCAGACTCCACCAGCTTCCTGAGCCCAGTGGCTCCCACACAGTGCACTCAAAAACCCCTCCTCCACTTCCACCTGTAAGCCCTCACCACCACTAAGAACTATGTCCCTCTGCACCTCAGGGGCTCTATGCACAGGCAGGAGCAGAGTCTCTCCTCTGGGCCAGGCACTGGGACTGCAGGAGAGGTCACGCAGGGCCTGGGGGAGGCCTCACCTGGAAGGTGAAAACGGTTAGGCTCAGCTCCACAGCAGATGTGACTCCGGGGAAGGAGGACACAACCTGGGTCTGAAAAACAGACAGGCAGAATGTCAGGACAGGCTCTGTCTCAAGTGTCCAGGGAGGCTGGGGAGTAGAATTCACTCATTCAATGAGATGGCAAAGAGTAGGTTTGGAGATTAGTTTTATTATAAACTGAAATTTACATCATATTATTATTTCCATATGCTTCATCCAAGTTTTCTTTTAGCAATAAAAAGTGAAATAGTGGAGGGAAGGTAGGGTGTAAAGGGGGAACCGATTACAGAGATCTACATATAACCTCATCCCTGGGAGACGGACAACAGAAAATTGGGTGAAGGGAGACGTTGGAAAGTGTAAGATATGACAAAATAATAATTTATAAATTTCAAGGGTTCATAAGGGAGGGTGGAATGGGGAGGGCGGGGGGGGATAAGGAGCTGATCCCAACGACTTAAGGGGCAAGCAGATGTTTTGAGGATGATGAGGGCAACGAATATACAAATGTGCTTTACACAATTGATGTATGTATGGATTTTGATGAGTTGTATGAGCCCCCAATGAAATTATTTTTAAATAGATCATTAGTTTTTTGTTTTTAAACAGAAATAAGAATGCTTAAGAAAAGCTACACTAAAACTGATGATCTTGAGTCAGAGAGAACTGAGAAAAATCGCTACACTGTGCTGTCTTGGTGGTCTCACAGCCTGGACATGAGGGCCACTGCCCAGGGATGACCACCAGTACAGAAAGCATGACACTGACTGACCAATGCACAAACCCCACTTCAACGTTCTCCACACTCCCTCCCCAGTGACATCAAAGCCCCTCCTGTCTGCAGTCAGGAAGGCAGTTAAAAGAATCCCTCTGTGTCCTGTGCTAGTCTGTTCCCAATAAAACGCTCTCTTCTCACCAAAGCCTGCACTGGAGCAGCCTTTTTGGCTTGACTTCAGCAGCAGGCAGAGACCTGACTTCTGTGGCAACACATGTGGGGGTTCGTCCAAGCCCCCCTTCCTACCTGTGATGCACGGACCCTGCAGCTGGAGTGGGGCCAATGCCGGTCCCAGCCCCAGGGAGTTTGTTACTGTTCCAAGACCTGGACAGGCATTTCCAAGGAAGAAAAAGAGAAAGAAAAGGCACAGGGCTGTCACACACTGGGGGGTTGCACACACCACAAGGAGGTACTGTCACACATCACCCAGCTGTCTGTCACACATCACACAGGGAGCTGTCACATGTTCACCCGAGCTCCAAAATGCCAAGACACCTCAGGTCCTGGGAAAACACTGGGCCGATGCACTGGCTACTTCCTTCCTCTGCCTGAAGCTTGCTGCTCAAGTAGCAGTAGAGACCCTCCAGCTCACAAGCCTCAACTCTGGACCCCAACTGACAATTAGACTTGTCTGAACTTGAACACACCCCTGAAGACCTAGAGAGCTGACAAGCGGACACTCCATGGGACACTGCCTGCGTGCCCCACAAGGCAGACTACCTGCAGTGTGCATGGAGAACTTGTAGTCACCACACACAGAAGACAAATCCCATCTGGCTCTCGGTCCCTGCACCCAGTATAGAAGGGATGCGCTGCCTACCCTGGCTCAGGCCCAGGAACAAGTGGGTGGTGTTCTGTTGGATTTACGGGTCAGCCTCCCTATAACAGAAAAGGCCACCGAAGGGTTGAAGGCACCTCTGATGGCGCTCATCCGACCTCTGAGCTGCGTGCATCTGAGCAGAGGCGCAGCCAGCCGGGGTGAGCACATTCCTCACATGAGTGTCTGGTGCATCCGCCAAGCTTTAGGGGCTCAAGGAATTTCACTGCTGGAAGAAGAACCACACTGTGAAAAAACCTCTGGCAGAGCTGTGTCTACAAAGGGAGTAATCGGGACCAAGAACTTCCCTCTCGCTGGGGAGTGATTTCACAAGGGACTGAGAACTTCCCCTCTGTTAGAGTGATTTCACCAGGGACTGAGTACTTCCCTCTCCTATGCAGAAACCCAGAGCTGCCAGAGAAGTTGGCTCAAGCCCCTATGAGATAGTATTTTCACAAATGTTGCCACTGGGTCAATTCTGACCCAAATGACACTGTGTCAGACAGAACAGGAGTTCCCAAATTAGGGTTTTAAGACTGAACATATTTATGGCAGCAGACTGCCACATCTCTCTCCTGGGGAGCAGCTGGTGGGTTTGAAACTCTGACCAGCAGAGAAGTCCATTGTGCAGGCAGGGCCCCTCAGGAAATGCCATGAGGAAGGTGCACATCAGACCCACCCTCCATCAACAGGAAAACCTCTTCCAGGCTGCCTGCCCAGCCACTGAAGCCCTTTCAAAACCACAGTCTGAAATGCAGAACCAGGATGCTGCTGCTCAGAGCCCCACAACCTGTGTGGAGACAGGAAAACACCAGGAAGAGGCTGCTGGGAACCTGGGCAGCCTCATTGGCAAGTGAGGCCAAGCTCTACCCAGACACAGGCCAGGGATGGTGCCCACATAAGCCCGGGTGTTTGTGGGTGCCTTTCCTGTTTACCAGAAAGCCAAACTCTTTGTAGAAGCAACCTGGGACGAACGCTTTAACTTTCAGAAATGTCGAATCTGTGTGCTCTGAGGGGTGAAGAGAAGGCTGGACCCCCTCCTGCTGGGCCTTTATCCCCTTTCCTTTCCAGGGTCCATGGTGGAAAGGATATCTCAGACTGTGGGGTTGTACGGGGGCCACCTTTGCGGAAAGATGAACTCCCATGGTGGGGTTCTACAGGACTATCTTTGAGGAAGAAGGAACTCTGAATGTTGGGTTCTGTGGCACCAGCTTTGGGGAAGGATGGACACCGATCTTTGGGGAAGAATAAACTCTGAGCATGGGGTTTTTGGGGACACTCTTTGGGGAAGGACGTACTCTGACCATGGGATTCTGTGAGACTACCTTTGGGGAAGGATGAACTCCAGAGGTGGCAATGCAGGCTGTGTCACCTGTAGCTCCACGTGTCCATCACTGGTACCTGGGCCTTCCTCCAGACACATGGTCTGGGGGCTCCCACGGGGCATGTCAGTGAATCCTGGGGAAAATAGAGCTCACAGATTACACAGGGAAGGAGCAGGGAATGTGAGGCAGCGGCTCCACATTGAGGCTGACCACGCTGAGCCAGGCTCACAGCCTGCAGAAGCCTCTGAATCGACCCAGTAGTAACACCTATGTTTGAGCAGCCAAACAACAGGCTAACTGGCCTCCCTGAACTTTCTGACCCAGACCACCTGCTCAGGCTGGTTTATGAGGGCACATCTGCTTTCTCCCATTCTCTCTCCCCTGGGGACTTCTCCAGTGCAGGAAATAAGGCTTAAGTGCCAATCAGACCACCTCTGTCTCAGCACAGTGTTATACTTCTCCCTCTGAGATGGAGAAGATCAAAAGGCCATGAACCAAACCAGCAAAGGGGGGCAACGGAACAGGACAAACAGGGGTGACACGACCACAGGGCTGCAGCGTTGGGAAGACAACGGAGCCCACTAGATGATGGTGCGGGGCACAAGGCAAGGTGTCAGGCACCAGGAGCCCTGAGAAAGGGGAGCATGAAGGAAAAGCAGGGGTTACTGGTCAAATCACCTCCACACAGCGGAAGGAAACCATGCCAAGTCCTGTGCCTTCCTCACACCTGTGGCTGTGTCTCAGCCCACTGCAGAGGCCAATATGTCACTCAGTCCATTTTGTTGATGGACCCTTCTTTTTGGATGACCCTCTTCTTTACTGGGCATAACGTCCTTCATCAGAGACTGGCCCCTTCTGATGCGACATTCAAAGTATGTAAGACGGAATACCACCATTCCCTCTTACAAGGAGCTTTCTGGATATTCTTTTTCCTCTTGTTCAAACTTCTCAGAGTCCATGCAGTTGGTATGACATGCCAGTACCACAATCCAGAGAAATTAATTCTTCATTTGTCTTCTGTCATCATGTAAATCAATAGAAAATTCCATGAATTGGGTCAGGTGCACATCAGTCCTCAAAATAACATCTTTGATTTTAAAGAGGTATTTGGCAGCAGGTTTGCCCATGCAATCTATCATCTGCTTTCTTGACTTCTGCTTTCATGAGAGGGAACTGTGGATACCAGCAAGCTGAAATCCTTCAGGTTCACATTTTCTCTGTTAATCGTGTTGCTGCCGAAAGGTGTCCAGTTATGAAGATTTTTTGAGATGCAACCCATCCTGAGTGAAGGCTGCAGTCTTTATCTTCTTCAGTCAGCGCTCCATGTCCTTGTGACTTTCCACATGCAGCCACGGCTGTGCCACCTGCATGCTGCAGGTTATTAATGAATCCCCCTCTAATCCCGATGCTGCGTTCTCCTTCACAGAGTCCCTCTTCTCAGATGATCTGTTCATGTGCAGAGTGAATATGTGCAGGGACACCGCCTTAGCGAGCACCTCCCCTGACTATAAGCCATGTGACTGTAAACTGTGTGACTGGCTGACTGCCTCTTGGTCTATGGGGAGTTTCCAGATGAACACAACTGTATGTTCTGGCATTCCCATTCTTGGCAATGTTATCCATAGGCTATTATGACCCACAAAGATAAATGCCTTTGTATGGTCAATAAAAAAACATGTAGACTCTTTCTGGTGTTCTTGCCTGCAGCCAAGATCCATCTGACATCATTAATGATATCCCTTGTTTTGTACCCTTTGATAAATCCAATTTGAAGGTCAGGCAGTTCCCTTTCAGTACCACTACAACTGTTTTTTTTTTGTATTACAGCCAGCATACTTTTATTTGCATGGGCTATTAATAATGTTCTTCAATGAAACCCAGGATTGATGGACCTATAGGGACAGAATGTAGAATTAGGGGTCCGTGGGGACAAGGATACAGTGGTGATCATGGGTAAAAAATATGTCAAGGAGTTAGTGTAGAAAGATTGCTTGGGAACTGTCTGTGGTAGCAATTCTACAATTCTACCATGATTGAAATGTGGAATGATATGAAGTACACATCTGCACTAAATCCCAATTAGTAAAAAAATAAATATGTTTTTCAATAATTTGAACATTCTACTAGAATACCCTTCTTGGAGCGGACATGTATATGTCCAGCTCTCTTCCAGTGGATGGCCAAATGGGTAGGTAGCTGTTTTCCAAATTTCTTGGCACAGACCAGTCAGTCCTTCCAGTGTTGCATCCATTTGTGGAAGCATCTCTGTTGGCATTCCAACCCCTCCTGGAGTCTGGTTTATGCCAACACCTTCAGAGCTGCTTGGACTTCTTCCCCCAGCAATGCCAGTTCTTGATCCGAGGATTGACCATCAATCAGTTCTTTTTAGCACGGTGACTCTGTGCTATCTTTACTGAAAGACATGATGTAGGAGAAGGAAAATTCGCCTACCAAAAAAGAGCTCTTGGAACTTAAAATACAACTGTCGAGATAAAACCTTCAATAGGATTGTTGAGAGATAGAACTTAAGAGATATACCTAAAGTACGCACACTATAAAAAGACAAAGAAAAAATCAGGAAAAAGATAGGCTATTTGGGAGCTATGAAGAGAAGACAGAGAACCAGGATAGAAGAAACTGTCAAAGACTTTCGTCAAAAGAATGTAACCCCCAAATTTCCAGAGTTTAAAGGAGACCAAGGAACTTTACACTGAAAATCTGAATGGGAAGATGAATCCGTAAGATCTAGGGCCAAGGCCATCACTATGGAATTTCTGAATTCCAAAATAAACCCCCAAACGTTGAAACCCTAAAAGCTCCCAGCAAGAGAAAACAGGCTACACACAGAAAAATGAGCATCAGAAGGAGGCCCCGCTTCTCCAAAGTGACGACTGCTACACAACCACACGGAAGCTTCAGATTTCTGAGGGAAACGGTTTCCAACTGCAGTTCCACACGCCACACTGCCCATCAGCGTGGGGGCAGAGTGGGACATCCACCAAACACCCAAGAACTCGGAGATCTACCTTCCTGGCCCCTCTCTCACAACACTGATTAAAGACAGTCACTACCTGAGGGCCTCAGGAAGGGAATGAGCAGGTGTGAAACCCAGGGCACAGAGGCCCAAATCCCAGGGCAATGCCCCAGCTCTCCATGCACGGCTCCAGCCTGGCCTCGAGAGGGCGTCTCAAAGCAGTAGTAACTGAACTGGGACGCCCAAGTTGACAGTCAGAGTCAGTGTGACAGACACAGACAGGGTCAGAAACTAACAAGGGCATCAAGAAAGCCAAGACAACAGGAAGCTGGAGGACAAAGATCTAAGTAAGCACAGAAAAGTAGAGATCCTGATGACTGGGCGAACACACGGTGTTCCACATCCTCTCTACAAGGTGGGAGGTCATAAACTACTGCTGGATTTGAGGCACAAAATATGTATCTTAACACAAGCAGGAGCCTTGAAGAATTATCGGGGACCTCCATTTTTCCATAAATACCTGAAGCCCCCTCAAACGCTTCGTGGTGGTATTGAAAGCTGTGTGGGTGACTGAGACAGACCCTTGAGCCCTGTTATTCCCCTCACAGAGGGGCAGAGGAACCATACAGGGATGCCAGAGGATGTCACGTGGGCTTTGGAAGAGGGGCCACTGCAGTTTCCTTTTAGCCCCACTCTTTGTGCATCCTCTTACTTACTGCCATTTGCGGATTTTACTTTGGAAAGAGAAAAGTGCAAAAATCATCTGAACTACTGTGTGCAGTTCTGTCCAGCTGCCCTGGTTCTGGGTGTAATCACATGGCACAGGACAGGAGAGGATGGCCCTGGCCCTGGCCATGGGGAACTGAGGCTCTGGCCTGAGCAGACCCACCTGCATCAGGACAGGACATGGTGAAGCCCAGCTCCTGGCTTGGGACTGGACCCCTCATCTGGAGAGAGGCTTCTCCGGAGGACACCGTTGCCAGTGTCATCAGCCAAGACCTTGAAGGATCTGGAGACGGATCCGCTGCGATGCTGCCAGCAGCCAGAGGGCAGAATCCAGGGCCAGGGCTGACCGGGACGAAGCGGACAGGGTCTTGGGCAGGCCCTTCTTGGTCCATCTCACCACGTGGCAAGGACCTGCTGACAAAGCAAACACCACTTCCCGTGGGCAGAGGCTCATCAGCCAGAGTCTGGAAAGAGACTCCAGCCAGTGTGGAGATCTCGGTCCCTTCTCAGCCCTGTCATAAGGCTGTGGGCACAGTACCTGGGAGCTGCTGGCTCTGCAGCTATTTCAGGAAAGCCCGAGGCAGGGGCCAGTGGAGGCCTCCATGGTCTGCAGAGACGCGGTTTCTGCAAGTCCTGTTGGCAGCACAACAGTCAGATGGGGGAGGCTCAGCAACAGCCGAGCCTGTGCCACTTCCCACAGGATCCGCCTGAGGGGACCAGCAAGTGAGAGCCAGGCCGAACCACCTGCTCTCCCACCACTCCCTGGAGCACAGGGCAAGCTAAGCCCAGAGACACAGTGCTGTCAGCCCATTCCCACTTCCCGCAGGCTCTGCCTGGACACCTCAACAAAGGATGGAGGAAAGGAGCATAGGGTGAGTCAAGTCAGCATCAGACAGACGGGGAGGCTCAGCGTCAGTCCAAGCATGTGCCTCCTTCCTGCAGGCTCCACCTTGACAACCCAACAGACGACGTCAAGGCCAACCGCCTGGTCTGGAGAACAGAGCACAGGACGAGCCAAGCCCAGAGACAGAGCAGACAGACAAGGATGCTCAGCAGCAGACCAAGCCTGTGTCTCCTTCCTGCAAGCTCTGTCAAGGCATCCCAGCAAGTAAGAGCCAAACCCAACCAGCTATACCCCGGCCGTCCCTCCTCTGAATCCATGGAGCATAGGGCAAGCCGCGCCAACCACAGCTGCTTACCTCCCACCCTCCGCCACAAGGGTGAGGGTTAGCCCTCCACACACTAAGGGAATGCAGGCCCCCACCCAGGCCAGGCCCAGCACCCACCACATATGACCCATGTATAGCCATTGCCCAGCTTCAGTCTCAGCAACCTCTTTCCCCACTGAGAAATTACCTGAAGCTGTGGACCCCAGCCCAGCTGAAGGGCCCATCCTGCCTGAGCAGTTGGGGAAGTGGTTACAGGAAGGGTGTCCCAGTCATGATGGATGTCACAGGACGTGAGATCACTTGGAAAGGGATCACAGGTAGGGTCCTGATCCTCGGCTGTCACCACTGTGGACCCCAGCCCCCTGTCGATGGGCCAGTCCTGCTTGAGTAGTCAGGTGGGGGCCATCTGGAGGGGTCACAGGGGGTGGGTCACAGAGAGGTCCCAGTCTCAGTCAGGAGGAAGGTCTGTGAGGACCAGCAACACCCCAACCTATAGGAGGCTGGGCTCTGGAGCCCCTCACCTGGCCACTGGGGCCTCACCACACCGTCAGGGTCGGCACAGGGGTCCCCTGAGGAGCAAGGTGGCTTTGGAGCACTCCCACAGGCAACAGACCCATCCTGGGTTGCGGTCCCCGGGTCCGGCTCCGAACGCTGCAGGAGAGCTTTTTGTCTCCGGAGGTAGTTGGCAAACCAGTTGTAGACCTGCTCAGCCGATAGGCTGGTCTCCAACGACAAGGTGTCCTGTGGGGACAAAAGAAGTTGTGCTCGCCTCACCCCACATGGCTCTTCCAGGGAAAGGAGCACGGCCGCCTCACCCTCCACACTCAGGCCAGTCCTACTCTGAGCAGGAGCCCTGGGGTACAAGCGACCAAGTCCTCCCCGTACGGCCCATCCAGGGAGACCCTCCGTCCCAGGCAGGTCCCCCCACACCCAGCAGGAGGGAGCTGCTCAGGGCCTCTGGGTGCTATGGGGCCAGCTCCCTCGTACCCGCTGGGCCTTGTCCGGGTAGGTGCTCACAGCCAAGGCGAAATCCCGCAACTTCTTGCGCACGTCCCCAGGGAAGTGATGGGTTTCTTAGGCCCTCAGGACAGAGGGACGGGGGCGGTGGGTTCCTGGGTGAGGACAAGAGGGCAAGGTCATCTGATAGGACCCCAAACTCTGTCCACTCTTTCCCAGGGCCAGGCCCCGCCCCTAAGAAAGGGCCCCAGGTTCTTCCTCAGGAGCTCCTCTGTGCTCACTTCAGGAACAATGAGGGATTGTGGACACGGAAATGAGGGCCCAGAGAAGGTGCTCAGGGACGGGAGCTGGCGGTGCCCCATCCTGTGCCCACTCATGGCATCCCTGTGCTCCTTCTGTATGGTATCCACAGGACCTCCCCAGTTCCCCTCACCTGTGTGGCTGGGACCCCGAACCCAGGGCAACCCAGAACTCTGAGTGAACGCACTTCTTCCTGCAGCGGAAGGTCTGCAGGGAGCTCAGTGTGTCCACGCCCAGCCTCATGGTCATGTGATAGTGGATGTCATTCCAGGCCTCCACCAGGTCCAAGCTGCCCCCGGGCACCCGGCAGCCCTGCAGAGGGAGAGCCTGGCTGAGTCCTGGAGGCAGGCCTGTGGGGCCACCAGCCCAGCACCCAGCCCAGGGAAGATGCTGGAGTCAGAACTGCTGGTGAGGTGTGCCCCTGGGTGGCGGGACAATGGGATCTACAGCCCTCCTGTCCCTCCAGTCCTGCATCCATCCATGTATGACAGTAGCAATGTGGACGATGGTCAGTTCGAAGCATGGACCACACGTGCATGTTGACAATGTCCTGGGTCCATGAGCCCCAGAGGATGCTTCAAGTCTGGGCGGAGGGTGGAGGTTGCACCCTGAGAAGGCTCGCTCTGCAGACAAGACCTGGGGTGACTCTCAGGCATTTCTTTATCTGCCAGGGGCTTGGCAGGCCAGGCACGATCCCGGTCATGAACCTTTCATGTCAGAGTGCTGGGCGGCGCAGGACTGAGTGAGCAGTGGAGGGAAGAGGATTTTTCCAAGAAGAGAATGCCAACCTCAAATCCACTGACCTCTGTGCTCCTCCTGCCCATCCGCAGACCCTCCAGCTCCAGCAGCCGGTAGGCCAAAAGAGACGGTTTTCCCAAGGAGCAAACCCCTGGTCTCTAATCCACTGACTTCTGACCTCCCCGCCCACCCTGCAGGGAGCCCTACCTCCAGCAGCTTGCAGACCTCCTGGTGCTGCTCCTGCCGGTCCAGGATGAGCACGCACACCAGGACTACAGCCTCACTTTCTAGCAGGTACAGGCGGAGTGGGCTCCTCAGCACAGCCTCCACCAGGGGCTTTGCCTGGTCCAGGTCATCCTCCAGATCCCGGCACAGCCTTCCAGCCAAAGCCACCAGCTCAGCCTGGGGTGGCCAGTCGGGCCTGCTCTCGCTCTCCTCCAGTAGCGTCAGAAACCTGTGCATCCCGCCTCAGGCTGGGGGCCTCTGTAGTAACACTGAGGGTAGTGGGAGGCACAGACCACACACTCAGAGCACCACAGGGCCAGTCTTCAAACCAACCTGTTGAGTCTCATGTCCCCAAAAGCCTAGAACCCTCCAGAGAGGCAGAGTATGTGTGGCCTGATGCCACCTCCTTTCAATCCCCAAAGGCAACAGGCTAAGCCAGCCAGCCATACTGTCCCTCATTTCTCTGACACTGTGGGGACCTAGGAGTCCTGACTGTGCAGTGGTTACACACTGAGCATAAAGCTCCACCTCTCTCCCATGGGGTGGCTGGTGGTTTTGAACTGCAAACCTTGTGCATTGCAGCCCAACATGTAACCACTATGCTACCAGGGCTCCTCTCTACCACCAAGTCAGCAGCTCCAAACCACTAGTCACTCCACCATTGAAAGACTAGGCAGAGTCACAATCTCTGAAACCCATGGGGATCAGTTCTACCCTGTCCTGCAGGCTCACTATAAGTCAGCCTCAACTCCATGGCAGAGTTTGGTTTCATGGTGACCTGACCACACGGACCACTGTCAGGCCCTTGCCTGGCTCTTAACTGCCCCTGGCTCGTCAGACAGCATATCCCCGTAACCGTGTCTGCCTCTCTCCCACCCTCAGTGCAGGGGATGGCTCTTCCCTGGGTCTGGGGTCTCCTAGCCTCTGCCAGGTGGACACTAGTGCCACCTGGCCTGGCATCACATGATGACCCAGGGAAGCAGTGGGTCAGTGGTCAGCTGCGACACTAGGCTTCTGGGAGCTTCCAGCTCTCATCTGACTCTGCGACGCCCTCAGGACACTCCCGTGGATGTCAGGAGTGTGCGTACATCTACAACACGCCGTGCACCATTCACAGGTTTTCATCAAGGAGCCCTGATGGCACAGGACAGAAAGCCTGGCTGTGAAAAACAGAGGGGGCTTCGTGAACCCACCTACCAGATTGCAGCCTCAGACATGTGCTGGGGAGGTCTAGGCTGCCCAGAGGGCTGCCAGGAGTTGGATCTCTCTGACAATAGGGTGGCTGAACTGTTACCCACCGTGCCCCAGTGTCATTCACTCACAATGTGATGCGCTGTGAGCGGAACATGTCAGAGAGAGACTCTCGCCAGCCCCAAGTAACATCGGGGCAGCAAGAGCCCAAGGGAAACACTCAGAGGCTGGGGGAAGAGGGTGCTGCTGTGTCACGAGGGTTGAGGGCTGTAGTCAGTGTCACAAAACAAAGTGCATGTGTGTGTGTGTGTGTGTGTGTGTGTGTGTGTGTGTGTGTGAACTGCTGACTGGAAAACTCACTCAATCTACTACCTTTCTGTAATAGTCTTTAGCCGTGAACTGTATGTCATTTGAGTTCCTCCCCAGACCACTAGTTACAGGAAAAAGCCTGGAATCTCAGGATTGGCACTCTGGCACTCCCATCAAGGCTGACCATCTGCTTGTGCACTGGGAGATCCCTTTGGTCTGGCCTGCCTGCCTGCACCGTGGATTGATGGTGGCATCCACTGTTTACCAGGAGGAAACTCCAGAACACACAACAGCAGCACGGCCAGCGGCCTCTGGTTTGAGCTGCTTTGATTTTGGAAGCAATTCTTATTTAGAAAATGAAAAAACACAAACTGTAAATGTTGCCGCAACACACCTGCATATTAGAGGGGGAGGCAAACTACAGCTATGAAAAGAAAATAGATAATAAACAGAGCAGAAATAAATGAAATGAAAACAGAAAAACAAAGAGAATAATCAAACCGAAAAGTAGATTCTTTTTAGAGATCAACAAAATTATCATACTGACAAAGAAACAAAAAGAGAAGCTATAATTAACCTAGTCTCAACCCAAAGACCTTCAGCTCAAGATTCACACATCAGCAAACTCACCTCCTTGAATTAAGTACCCAGAGGCACGCACTCCAGTAAACCTCAGCCCAGAGGCACCTCGCTCCACAAGCCAGTCTCCTGCATAAGCGCCCTCAGCTTTCCTTGCTCCTTGGGTTCACTCGGCTCCGTGCACTGGCTTCTGGATCTGCTGCTGCTTCTCTCATGGCTCTGGATGCAACATGTTCACTTTGAGGATGCACTCTCCTGGCTCTTGCTGGTAATGGCATCCCTCCTCCTGGTTCTCAGAGAGCCCTGTAACACACAGCAGGAGGCCACTCCAGGGAAGGCTGTTTACAAGGATTGATTCATGGGTGAAAATTACGAATATCTTCTTCCACCTTCTTCCCAGACACATGCAGGGAAAGGTCATTTGGTAAGAATTAGAGATTTTTATCTAGAAGAGCCACATTAAATAATTCACTGTGCCTGCAGAGCCCAGGGACAAGACAGAGCATGTAGTAGTCGTTGGGTTTTCATCCACCAGCCAATCTGGTTGTCAACTCCCAAAAAGTTACAGCCTCAGAAGCTAACAGGGGCAGTTCTACACTGTCCTCCAGGGTCACTGAGTCCACATCAACTTGATGGCAGTAATTTGGTTTACTGCCTGCCTGGCATGCAAGCAGAGAGATGGTTACATCTGTGCTGGATATCGGGAGCTGGAGTGGGAAGGCCCTATGCCAGGGGTCCCCAGCCAGTCTCTCCCTGTCCATTACTGCAGGGCACTCAGATGGTAGAGAGGCATCTGGGGGCACCAAAGGCTCCTGATGAGTCATGAAAATGCATAGGGAAGGCCCATCAGGTCCACAGTGTGAGAATGAGAAGCGTTCTCAACCAGGAACAGTGAAGGGCTACATGCCTGCTCCCTCTTGACCCGGCCTAGGGAGCACAGATCCTGCCTACCTGGGTCCCCTCCAGGAAAGAAGAGGCTCAGCGGGTGAAAACAAAGTCTCAGGGACACCAGAACACCATGGGTGGTAGGGGTAAAGTTGGTGTCTGCAGAGATCACTGGCTCCTGGGATCGGAAGGGGCAGTTGATGAGAGAGCAAGCAGGAGCGGGTGCATGCTGCGTGGATAGACAGGGAGAGTGGCAGGAAGGCTGCAGGAGTGGGTCTCAGAGTGCATCAACCTGTGTCCCTACACAGGTAACCCGTAGGGAACTCAGAACTTGTGGGCTTCGCTCAGAGCCACAGGCTTCTGCATCCAGGGGGAAGATGCAGCCAAGGTTTCCACGTACACTGTCCCAGGAGGAGCCCGTCCATTGTTGTAAGGACAGGGCCCTGTGTAGGCCTGGGTGCTCAGTTCAAGGATCCAGGCTTGCCCTCTGGCCCAGACACTGTCACTGAGTCATGCTGGCCTCAGTTTCCTCATGGTCACAGCGGACAGCATCTTTGATTCTCCCTGCATCTGTGAGGGGACACTGGCTGCCAGCTGTGAGGGGTGTTAGGAGAGGCAGATGGGTTTAGCTGCACAGCATTGACTGAGCCTCCCTGGGGGAAAAGAGGGCATTGGCCACCCATGTGTCCATACCTGTCCAATTGTAGCTGATCCGTGGGTCCTCAGGGAATACCTGTGGAAGGCAGAAAAGAGCTCTGGGAAGGCTTTGGGGTGGGTGTCCTATGCTGAGACTGGGCCCCGGTTTGGTGGCAGCCTTCCTGCAGGCCAGTGGGGTTCAGACCAAGTTCAAAGTCAGCCAGCATCAGCACCTGGAATGCATTAGGATTCACACTCCCAGGCCCCTGCAGCAGATGTTCATGAGCCACAGAGTGTCAGTGCATTAATGAGCCCTGTTGGGGTCAGGGGTTCCTCATGCTGTAACGGGCACTCCTGGGGGCCACCATGCTATCAGAAGCCCACCAAGGACGCCCCATGCCATCACATCCCCTCCAAGAGTCCACCATGCCATCACAGGCCATGGTCATTGGTCAGCGCACTCCATTTCAAATCGAAATCAAAGCATCACTCTGGCCTTTTCTCAATGACAAGAGATAGAGACAGTCTTTCATTAGTTTGTGTGTGTGTGTGTTTTCTAATGAAAAGTGTAATGGATGGCACTTTTGATCAAAAAAAGAAAGTTTTATACGTTTTCCCTTTAATGATGACACTTAATGGTATTGCAGGTACATGGTTCTCATGCACTGGTGGGATTGTCTGCAGAAACTAAGGAGCAGGGATGCTTTGTTTGAAGTGATAATGCTTCTCTTCATCCCTTCTCTTTGTCCTGACTGAACTTGCTGCTAAGTGTGTATAGTAAATGATGATTCTTAAACAATTGAGAGCCGTGATGAAACAGATCTGCTGTAGATTTAGGAGTGAGGGTGAGGGGTAGGTAAAATGCATTGTTCGTGCCCATAGCCTCTACATTTTCAGAGAGCTTTTTTTCTATTTTGAATTTGACTTTCTTTTCTTTTTTAAAACATTTTATTAGGGATTCATACAACTCTTATCACAATCCATACATACATCAATTGTGCAAAGCGCATCTGTACATTCTTTGCCCTCATCATTTTCAAAGTATTTGCTCTCCACTTAAGCCCCTGGCATCAGGTCCTCTGTTTTCCCCACTCTCTCCCCGCTCCCCCCTCCATTATGAGTCCTTGATAATTTATAAATTATTATTCTGTCATATCTTGCCCTGTCTGATGTCTCCCTTCTCCTACTTTTCTGTAGTCCATGCCTCAGGGAAGAGGTCACATGTAGATCCTTGTAATCAGTTCCCCTTTTCCAACCCATCCTCCCTCCATCCTCCTAGTATCACCACTCACACCACTGGTCCTGAAGGGATCATCCACCCTGGATTCCCTGTGTTTCCAGTTCTTATCTGTACCAGTGTACATCCTCTCATCTAGCCATATTTGTAAGGTAGAATTGGGGTCATCATAGTGGAGGAGGAGGAAGCACTTAGGAACTAGAGGAAAGTTGTATGTTTCATCGTTGCCACATTGCACCCTGATTGGCTTGTCTCCTCCCCTAGACTCTTTGTAAGGGGATGTCCAGTGGCATACAAATGGGCTTTGGGTCTCCACTCCATGCTCCTCACCTCATTCACTATGACATGATTTTTTGTTCTGATGATGCCTGGTACCTGATCCCTTCAACACCTCGTGATTGCACAGGCTGGTGTGCTTCTTCCATGTGGGCTTTGTTGCTTCTGAGCTAGATGGCCAATTGTTTACCTTCAAGACTTTAAGACCCCAGACGCTATAGCTTTTGATAACCGGGCACCATCAGCTTTCTTTGCCACATTTCCTTATGCATCCATTTGTCTTCAGCGATCCTATCGTGGAGGTGAGCACACAATGATATGATTTTTTGTTCTCTGATGCCTGATAACCGATCACGTTGGCACTTCGTGCTCACGCAGGTTGCTATGCTTCTTCCATGTGTGCTTTGTTGCTTCTGAGCTAGATGGCCACTTGTTTACCTTCAAACTTTAAAGACCCCAGACCCTATATCTTTTTATAGCTGGGCACCATCAGTTTTCTTCACCACACTTGTTTATTCACCCGCTTTGTCTTCAGCGGTTGTGTCAGGAAGGTGAGCATCATAGGATGCCAATTTAATAGAAGAACGTATTCTTGCATTGAGGGAGTACTTGAGTGGAGACCCAATGTCCTTCTGCTACCTTAATACCAAATCTATAAATATATGCACATAGATCTATTTCCCCATCCTCATATATAAATATATTTGCATATGTACATGCCTTTTTTTAGACCTGTATGAATGCCCTTTGCCTCCCAGCTCTTTCCTCTATTTCCTTTGACTTTCCTCTTGTCTCACTATCATGGGACAGTCTTCATTTGCGTTTCAGTAATTCCTCTTGGTTACATTACCATTGATCCCACCCTACCAGGCCTCCTACACCCACCTCACAACCGATTTGTATCACTTGTTGTTCCCTTGTCCCTGGGTTTGTTAACACCATTACCTTTCCCCCATCCACCCCCTCTCTCAAGTCCCCCCGGAACGGTCGGTCCTGTTGTTTTCTGCTCTAGATTGTTCATCCAGCCTATCTTACTTAGACAGACCTGCAGAAATAATAACATGCATGACAGAGCAAAACCAAGCAACAATATACAACACAACAGCAACAGTCCAATGACAAAAATACAAAACAAAACACAAGAAAGAAAAGCTTGTAGTTAGTTCAAGGATCGTTTATTTGCCTTTAGGAGTGTTTTCCAGTCCAGTCTGTTGGGGCACCACGCCCTATTATTTTTCCCTTAATGTGTAAGCACCGTCCCCTATATGTAGAGGACCCTCAGCTGGGGGCTGGACCCACTCTCCACTGTAGGCAGAGAACCCTCGGCTACACGGGAGAGATGATGTGTCACCACCCTGGTCATATTTACACTGACAGGCACAGCACAGGGCTTCTGTCCTGCCTGGTAAGGGAATGAACAAAGGACTCTGTGAAGCAAGTAATGAACAAAGGTCTTGGTGAGAACTAGGTTGGGCAACACCTTAACTTTGAAGCCAGGCCCTAGTGAAAAATCCTGACACAGGACTTGAGTGTAATTCTGAGACCTGCTGTCCTGGAGCTGCCACCCAGATGAAGCGGAAAGAAAAGAGTATGAGACCCATGACAAATGGAAAAACTGATTACAGAGTTGCTTTACCATCGGCAGAGTGGCGAACCCCCTCCACTTTGAAAGTAACATATAAAACTAGATGCGTTCCTCTAGACTAATGGTTTTCAACCTGTGGGTCGCGACCCCTTTAGGGGTCGAAGGACCCTTTCACAGGGGTTGCCCTACTCATAACAGTAACAAAATTACAGTGATGAAGTAGCAACGAAAATAATGTTATGGTTAGGGGTCACCACAACATGAAGAATTGTATTACAGGGTTGCAGCACTAGGAAAGTTGAGAACCACTGCTTTAGACAACATCCCCATCTAAACTCTGAGAAGGGGACTCAATTTATTCCCAAAGCAAAGTGTATCTTATCTGTGCGTAAGACGTCCCTTCTCAACTTCATTCCTTATAAATTGACTCTATGCTTTAATTAAACTCTGGCTTGCCTCTTAGCTGCTGTTGCTGCTGCTGCTGCTGCTGGTGGTGGTGGTGGTGGTGTGTGTGTGTGTGTGTGTTATCTCTAGACCATAAAAACCACATGGGTTTGGAACTTGCTAGGTCACCCATGGGCAGCAGCTGGTGCTGAACTTTACAGGCACCAGTATAAATGGTCACAGCCCCACTATGAGGTTAGGAAATACCTGCTCTGCAAAGTCCAGCCAAGAGCCAGTGTCTGGATGGATTTGGGGGAGGGCACTTTCACTTCCTGTTTGTGTGTGCTATAAACAGCAAGCCTATTAGTTATTGTCTTTGCAAATCGATGGCTTCTGAAGGCAACATATTGGGTTCAGAAGGTTAGTTTCCCCCAGGGCCACTTCCCCAGAGGAGGGGGTTGGGCCAGTGAGGGGCCTGTGAGGTGCAGGGACAGCAGGTCTGGACCTGCATAGGGCATGCGGAGCAGAATTTAAAGTCCAAGTATGTCCCTGGGGTGATGAGGAAAGCCGAGACAGGGTGAGGGAGGGGCCAGCTACTAGTGGGAGGAGGGACAGAGTCTGAGTAGGGAGAGCTCAACATGAGGTACACCTGAACCCCTTGTCCCCCTCTCCTGGTCTTAGAGGAACAACCTGAAGGAACTTGAGTCTCATCCTTCTCATCCTCAGGCTTCTCTTTAGTGTCCTGTGGGTCAGGGCTGCTGCCCACCTACTGTAAGTTCCTGTGGCTCACAGCTATGGACTAGCATGCTCTATGGGAAGCTTACACCCTGTCCTCAGAAAAGTATGTGATAAACAGAAGCTGCGGTACCAGGAGTCATCAGGGCATCCTGGCCGCTAAGGGCAATGGTTATTGTGAGGCTTGGCTCCCAGCATGAACTGTCTCTGGGACGCATGTGCCAATGTTGCTTGGTGGAGAAAAGTATCTGACACAATAATTAAATACAGACAGTGTCATGTCTCTCCCCCGGCTCTACGTCAGCAAGTCAATGGAAAGAGGACTCTCTGGTTTACCATAAACCCCACCTGACCCTTACCTCAGATAAGCTTGGGACTGTTACTGGCCATTGTGAATCAACCAACCATATGGTTTCCTAGGTCTGCAAGGAAAATTCAAAAGGAATGTCATTACATTCATCATCTACTAGAACATGTCAACATCTATCTTGATGTACAATGCTGTCAAGGATACCAGCTACAGGCCTACAAGGAACACTAGCCAATACATCAGCTATTCAGATTAAGGCACCATCCACAAAAACCAACCAAAAATACATTGAACAATTTGACCAAATTCTTCAGCCTGAACTTGATCAAACATTCACTCAAGATGTATCAATAATTACTCGTGGAAACAGAAAGGATCGGTAGTTGGAAAATATGACCTTGGTGATAGAAACAAAGATGGATATAGCATAATGAAATTTAGCAGGACTAATGACTTAGACATTGAAAATAAAAACCTTGTAACCACATGATGATGACTATACAAGTGAACTCCTCCAGTGGAATGCATAGAAACCAAATTGACTATTTCTGTGGAAAGAGACCATGAAGAAACTCAATATCATCAGCTATAAAAATGACCAGGACCAATTTGGGAACAGACTGTTAACTCTTCTTATATCAATGCAAATTGAAGCTAAAGAAAAATGACACAATGGATGAATGTATATGAATTATGATAAGAGATGTAAGAGCTCCCAATAAAAATATTTAATAAAATGTTATGTAATAATAATAATAATAATAATGCACTCAGCTAAAGGAGCTGAAGGGAAAAAAATCAAACCTAGAATTGTAATAGTAAAGGATTCTATGGCAAAATACTGAATTACAAAGGAAGTTTAAAAGATAGAATACACACAGTAATTGTCAAAAAGAATTTGTCAACATTCAACCATTTGCATTGTATTGTTGACATAAGCAACCAAGGGGTTGTAGATGATCCAGAACCATCAGCATTGAAGGAAAACTCTAAGCTGCATAAAGGCAATCACAAAAAACAGGGTTCTGGGAGTATGGAGAATACCGGTTGAAATGTTTCAACGAACTGATGCAGTGCTGAAAGCACTCAGTACTCTATCTCAAGAAATTTGAAAAGCAACTACCTGGCCAAACAATTGCAAGGAACCAATCTTGGGCTTCTTCCAAAGAAGGGTGACCCAACATAATGTGGGGTTGTTACATGAAAGTAAAATTGTACTGAATGTCATTCAATGGCAATTGTAGTAGACAGGTCCATGCCAGACATTTAAGTCACATTCAGAAGAGTATGTGTGACTAGAGGTAGCACACAAAAAATTAGTGGAAACAGCTGCAAGCATCTATTACTAATCAGAAGGTAAAATGGACAAAGTATGAATCTAGCAAAGTCACTGAAAATTAAATGGAGCACATAAATATTATTATCCTAGGTATCAGCTGAAATACAGTAGGATTGGCTGTTTAATAATCAGGTAATCCATTGGTTTACTATGCCAAAAATGACTGGTTTAAGAGGAATGATATCAAGTTCATTATCAAAAAGAGCACTGCAAGAGCTATCTTGAGGCACAGTGGTGTCTTTAATAGGAAATGATCCATACTCCTACAAGGAACTGCAGGTAATATAACTGTTGCCCAAATTTGCACACCAGTCACTAAAGCAAGTCATGAAGAAACTGAAGCGTTATACCAAACTTATTCAGTCTTTAATTGATCAAACAGGCCATCAATATGCAATGATAATTATTGGTAATTGGAATATGAAAGTTGGAAACAAAGAGGAAGGATCTGGGGTTGAAAAGCCTTGGTAACAGAAATAATGTCAGATCATATGACAGAATTTTGCAAGAACAATGATTTCTTCATTACAAAGACTCTTTTACAACTACCTAATTGGAATTATACATGTATACCTTGGCAGACCAGATGGAAATACATAGGACTCAAACTGACTATTTCTGTAGGAAAAGGTGATGGAGACATTCAATGCCATTATTCAAAACAAGGTCAAAAGTTGAAGCTGAAGAAAATTAAACCAGATCCATGAGAGCCAAAATACAACCTTGAGTATATCACACCTGAATTTAGAGAGCATCAAGAACAGATTAGATGTATTGAATGCTAAGGACCCAAAAGACCTAATGAGCTGTGGGTTGACATCGAGAACATTGTACACAAAGAAAGCAAAATATCATTTAAAAGATAGGCAGGAAAGAAAGAGAAGACCAAAGCGTATGTGTTAGGCAGAATTCTCTAGAGAAACAAAACCAAAGGGCTTATGAATATATATATTATGAATATCCATATATATCTTATGTTCCTTCTTGCTGTATAAACCCTATGGATAGGTTTATACAGCAAGAAGGTACATAAGAGTTAATTAGTTCACACAACAGAATAGAGGGCTCAGTTCAACTCACTTTTGTGGAACAGTTCAACTTACTTTCGGTGAACAGTTAATATACTGTAAGTCCTTGGACTTACATGGGCTGCCTGGTCCAAGGTCAAGGAAGCAGATAGCGGAGTCCTCCCTTGGCCAAGGCAGACAGAGTCTGCCAGCAGACAATAGTCAGTAGCTCAGGAGCTTAGTGAAGCAGGCCCGGATGGGATATCGAACTCAAGCAATGCAAGGTGACAGAATCCACCAGCCTCAAGCTCAAGAGATGTATGCACCAGTAGCATGGTGAAGCAAGTCTTGAAGGAGCCTCAAGTTTTAGTAACATTTTTTCATGAGTTGGCTTGGCCCAAAGGTGGTGAAGCACACAGGTTGAGGCAGAGAATTAGGTCAAGCAGCAGCATGTTGGTCTGAACACCAGAGAGCAAGAGGTGTGGGGAGGCCTTCCAGAGCTATTTATCGATTTGCCCTCCAGTGAAACTGTGACCTGACATTGGCCAGGTTGTCACAATAAACCTGTCTCAGTCTACCCCTTGTCAACTTGGCTCATGTACACAATTCTTTAGCCATATATAATTTCCAGACATTAATGAAATCACACAGCTCACACCATACAGATATCATACATACCAATGAAAGCACACTGAATCTAATTGTATATGGTATGTTTTACAAGAACAAAGGATGGATATGCAATAAGCACATATAAAGAAGAAATACTGACAATCCCAAACCTTGCTTTTGCAATTGAGCACATGGTCATAACTGATAGGTAAAACTACCTTCTTCTACTACCCATTCTGTGTTACCTTTGCCCTCAGCCAGCACCTCAGCTGGTCGGAGTTCATTTACCATTTTCTTTAATCACAGGTCATGGTAGTACTAAGAAACAACCTAGGGGATTTCCTGGATTCCAGACATATTGTTCTTCACCTCCATTATGTCGCACCAGTCCAATATCTCCTGGATAATAAGGAGTAATCACACCACTCAGTAAAGTGACACCCTTCCTGACCTGTTGCTACAAAAGCATAGGAACCCAAAGTGGGTAGGGGGCATTCTCAGTTGCCAGTTCAGTGGAATACGTGCTGTGTTTCCAGGTAGGAGATTTCTTTCCTTTAGCACTAGAACCTCCAGGTCTGAAGCACATAGGGTTGCTGGCACAGGAAGCAAAAATTCTGCAAGTGGATCACTAGGACAGATGGGACACTCAGCAGTGGCAGTGGTCAAGTCAGTGTTGGTGAGTGGAAATCCATGTTGCTGGGCCCATGCATAATCTGCATACCTGCCACCATGTCTACTATGTTCATGTGCCCATTGGGCAATGACAGGAGGAGTGGATCTTAGCCACTTGATTATTAAAGTTCTCCTCTTCTGAGGTAACCCTTTGGTGAGCGTTCACATGAGACATGACTATCTTTACTATCTTGACCCATTCAGACTGGTCTCTCCAAATACCTCTTCTGTACACCTCCTTGTCACCAATTTCCATCTGCTTTCTTTAAAGGCCAAATAGATAAGTTTAACAGGGATGTGGTAGGAATCACCACCCCTGCATCTTTCAAGCCTCTGCTGGTGGCACTGATCTCTGCAATCCCACCAGGAATGTGGTAATGTTTGGGGTTTACTATTTTCTTAGGCATTGGCAATTGTAATAGTGTTCACTTGGCCTTTCCTACCATGATATCCCTTATTCAGGGATCCAATATGGGTTCTGCCATTTACTAAATATGTCTATTCCAATGAACTTGGGAAATAATGACAGGATAGGTTCTGAGGCACACTGTACGGCCATAACATATAAAGATTATAGTACAGTCATAGAGAAAAGGAAAGATAGGAGAGAGAATAAAATAAAGGAGCCACACACATTTCATAGTAGCATGTTCACCTCCAGGACACCCATGATCTTAGCAGCCATGATCTGTGCAGAGAGCGTGAGTCTTTACTGTCTTGGGATATTTATAGGTAACCATAAGACGTACATATTCAGTAGTTACATACGTCACAAGGTGGTTGGTAACCACAATGAAGCCCCTGAGCTCACCAGTGAGGAAACCTAATACCTACACTGGGAGAAGGTATAAGGTGGGGGGATGGGTACTGAGGCAGGAGGCGATAACAACGATGTCTTCTTCTGTAGAGAGATAGAATCAACCAAGTGCTCACTTTAAGACAGCACAGCTGTTTGGGGAGAACCTGTGGGAATGATATTTCAAGGAGGCTAATGTACTTGGACTTTATCTCTAACTTACCAAAGTGGTGGCTTTCCTACCATGGAATATTAGCAATCCAGATTCCCTCTGTTACACTTCAGGGAATATAGTCCTGGTCATATTTCCCCTCGATCACATTTTCTATTGTAAGGATGACCAGGCAACCAGTTTCCCTATCCTCATCCTGACAAAACTGTGTGAGCGTCTTCTCTCATACAGTGCTGGTGATATTGTGGGTATTAGGTTTACCACTTCTTACGATGGAGTCAAACCTCTCTCTCTAAGTAATAGAGGCAAACTTATCCTTACCGTTAGTGGTAGAGGAAGCATTCTTGGGCCCGGGAGCCCTAATCAGGCTTGAAAAAAAACACACCAAGAGAAAGGGCAAGAGCCTCTCCTAACGTAGGATCTCCAAGAACAAAGGTTTGACACTCCCGGAGGTCCTGCGAACTCAACCTCCCCTGAAAAAAGATAGGGTGGGAGGGAGGGATGGTGTGCGCTACACATTGGAGGTCCAGTATATCGACGGGGCTGGGGACTGATTTGGAAGCATCTGTGAGGAACACTTTTCTCAGGCTCTGCCTGAGGAGCAAGGGACTCGAGGAGTCGCCTCCAAGGAGGGAATCTCAACTCGCCGGGTGAGAGCCTCGAAGGTAGGTCCGTGGACCCAGAGTGGGGACTTGAGAAACACTCTCAAGCGCCGCCTGCCATGTTGCTGGGCGGGCCACGTCCAGGCCCGGGCAGTAAACACAGAATTTCCGTGCAACTGAGACCCACCAGGGCCGTTCCATGGGCCCCAAGTGGGTTCTTGGAAAAATTCAAACACCACTTGGGGCAGTCCAGGCTCCGCCCAGGCCTGGAAGTGGAGGCTTGACACCTACATTGGAGGAGTTCATGCCGACCAACGCGCTTGTTCGTGATACCACCTTGGGGACCGCTCCGGGCCCGCGAGGCTGCCACAGCAGGAGAGCACCCTGTTGCTGGTCGATCAAGCCTGACAGACACAGACAGCTACAGGTACAACCTCGGGCCACCGCTCCCGGCCGGCGCTCTGTCACTGCTGGGACGACCCAAATGACGCTGGCGGCGTCCTGGAATGATGTGGCCAGCGACACAGGCCTCTCACGTCCCATCTGGTGGCTAACAGAACTCCGGAAAAAAAACTATATAAAATCTGCCGCTAGATGGCAGAAGACAGCCGTGAAAGGTGGCAAGACGTATTTGGAAAATAAGATAAATAAAATAATACAAATAATAACTTAAAATAACAAAATGAAAAGAAATATAAGGTACAGCATTACGTAAACATTATTTAAGTATAAATGAAATATTCTCTAGAATATAATCAAAAATCAAACGTTTTAAATTAAGCTTATTAAAATAAATTATGTAAAATACAATTAAATGTTAAAGAAGACGCATGCAGTGACGCCTTTAAAAAATAAAACAAGGGGAATAACATGAGGAGCTGATGCCAAGGGCTCAAGCAGAAAGCAGATGTTTTGAGAATGATGATTACAACACATCTATAAATGTGCTTGACACAATGGATGTATGTATGGATTGTGATGAGCTGTATGAGCCAAAAAATAAAGTTGTATGAGCCCCCAATAAAATGATTTTTAAAAATAAAACAAAATAAATTAGTAAAATGTATTTCAATTTCCTGTAGCAATAAATTAAATAGATAAGAAACTAAAAATAATTCCAGATTAAACTTATTTTAAATCAATATTTGAATGAGTAAACACATTTATATATGAATTCCCTTTGAAATACAATAATACAATATAATTAGCATTAATGTAACATAAGAGCAGTGCATTTAATATAGAATTACATAACAGTAGTAAAATTATATCAAATTAAACAGAAATACATGAATTTAAAATGAATGAAAAAAATGTTATTTCCAAACTGGTTGTAAGATTCTGCTGACAACATTTCTGAATCTCCATGATGATGTAATGTTAGGTAGGCTAGTGTAGGGCTGGGGGATGCATGCCCATAGGGCCAACCTCCGGAAACAAAGGAGTGGCGCATAGCACTTGCTGAACCTGGATTGGCCCACCTAGGTCAGGTGATGTCGGTTCAGCCAATGGGGTCGATCGTGGGTCCTCCACCACGCCTCCCGGTGGAATCCTTAAAAAAGCAGGAGCCCAGAGTCCAAAGACACTACTTTAGCGTAACACGGAGCAGTTTCCAGCCAAGCAGCATGTTCGGGAGGAGTCCCATGGGTGCCGTGTAAACATGAAACTTCTAGCTCTCATAAAACTCACAAACCAGGCTTCAAGGCATGAATTCTTTCTCACGTGGAGCCAAGGACCGAGGTGTAGATCTAGTTCCAGAGAGATCTAACAGGGTTTTTTTTTGTTTTGCTTATTCAAAAATCATTTTATTGGGAGTTCTTACCCATAACAACAATCCACATTCAATTAGATAAAGCATAATTGTACAATTGCTGCCACCAACATTGTCAAAACATTTTCTTTCTTCTTGAACTCTTTGATATCAGCTGCACCTGGGTCTAATTGAACCATGTCAGTGGACCTCTGAGTTCACCTGTTGACCACAAAATTCACAGGCACATGGAGACTGTGCCTGGAGAGCCAAACTCTTTGTTTCTAAAACAAGATCTAAATTTGAGATCCCAAGGCTGGTGCTCTGATCCAATTCTTGCCTGCCTGAGAGTCTCAGAGGAGGCTCTGCTAGCATTCTGGTTTGAGGCCCCATGAGAGAAGTCTGCTTTCAGCTCGCTGCTATGGAGTGAGATTCTTGAGTGGATGCTCCTCCAGGAGCATCCCTTCTGGGCACATCCAGGTACCACTCAGTCCTTCCACAAATGTCTGGCTCTGCAGCATTGAAACCAGACCCAGATTCTATCCTCTGGGACACCGGTTTCTTGGGCAAGCTGAGTATAGTACAGGTAGGGGTTCTGTGCAAATGGTACTTGCAGGTCAGCTAACTCACATGTTTTTAATATCATCTTTCTTTGGTCTTCTGTCTTCTGGGAGCAACTGGAAACACTAGTCCCTTCTAAATGGACAGGAGACCCTTTTGATATCTCAGAGGGGAACAAGTGGTCAGGGGAGCACAGGTCTCACCAAGACCCCAGATGCTTTTCAGAACAAGTAGATGGGCTGAAGCCCTTTTCCTTAAACACCATTCTGAGGTAGCCCCTCATTAAATAATTATTTTTGCAGGGAGTGCTGAGTCATAAGCGGAGGGAGGTTTCCAGCCAGGGAGGTAGGATGACCAATGGCAGTCCAATTCTTTCCAGGAAACATATCTGTGCTCCCGGGAGAACTATAGTTAGACACAGAGTCAGCTGGACAGAACAAGGGGAGACAACATGGTTTCAAATCAGGATATGTGTGCTTCTGGGCTGTCCCTTTTCACCCGTCTATTCAATCAGTTTGATGAGCTAATATTCTGAGAACCTGAACTATAAAGAAGGCACTTGTATTGCCAGAAGGCACATTAACAAGGATGCTGTGGTTTTCCAAGACCTCATATATGTGTAAAAATTGGGCAGTGAATGACAGTGCTGGCAAAGAATATTCAAAGTACAGTGGAGTGCTGGAACAAACCAATGTGTCCTGGAGAAAGGACAGCCAGAATGCTCCCTGATTGTGTCTTCTGTGGTTGTGTGGCTGTGTGATGTTGCTGTGGGATACAGAAAGGGTTTTTCCAAGGTTGTCCATCCCCTACCTTCATATTATATGTCAAACCTAAGAACACATGGCCATTGACTACAAACTTGGAGGACAACTGTTTAGAGATTATCTCCCTGAGGGTATCAGCTCTGTTGAGCAATCAGACTCTAATCTGTCCCACCCTAATAAGGCCCACTCCCTACAGATAAGGATAGTGTATTCATTCCCTGAAGGAGAGCCCAAAGACAAGGTCAAGCCGATTCAAGGAGGACAAAAGCTGCCATCGCGAATCTAGGATCTGCCCATCTGGTCACATGTGTACCCCTAGTGCCTCCCCTTCCTATTGCATGTACAACTAGCTCATCACCTGCCTGTCATGGGTATGCCTAATGTACAGCCTCTTCCTGTTATGTAAGTGGTTACCTGTAACTAGGGGTGCTTGCACATCTCAGAAATGTATATAGGCTGTGATTAGAAATATATTCGCTATCTCTACATAGACCTGGCTGCTGAGATCATGGCCATCCAGGAGGTTAGAAATTACATACCTTATCTTGTCTGATGTCTCTTTAATTTTACCCCTCAATTACACAACCACCCGTTGGACCCATTCAATAGTGGGGGCTGGTACCCCAGAGTTTGGCGTCTGAACAGGGACATGAGAAATGACTTCATGCAATAGATGTGAAATCCTGTAGGACATGGAATGAATCGGGAAATTGTTTTAAGTGAGGATCCAGTTGGGGGATTTGCAGATAAGTAGTAGAAACAGTGATAACAACAGAATAAGTATTTTAAAGAGGACAATGGGGCAAGGTAAAAGTAAACCTAAAACTTACGGTATTACCCACTTACTGAAAAAAAAAACAGGGAGTAAAAGTAACAAACAAAAAGATGCAAGGTTTTCTAAAAGTAGTAAAAAAGCACAGCCCTTGGTTCACAGAGGAAGCAACTTTCAATCTAGAGACCTGGGAGAAAGTCACTGTAAACTTAAAGGAAGCATACAGAGATAAGAATATCTCCGTGGAGACATGGTCTCTGTGGGCTCAAGTGAAGATGCTTTCAGAACCGTGCTGTTGCGGGGATCAGCGTCGTCAAGGTTCAGCATCACCTCTCCACACGTGGCCAGGCCCTCTGCCTTCCAGGTGGCCCGGTGACAAGGAGCCTCGCAGGTGCCAGCCCACCTCATTCTCAGATCCTAGCGCTCAGGCGCTCGTTCTTAGTGGCGCTTGGCCTGCGCCGCGTAGGGGTGCGTGGCCAGCGGCGAGGGGGTGGCCGGCGTGCTCCTGAGCTTCCCCCCCCCCCCCCCGCCCACTGGCCGCCCGGCGCACCTGCGCGAGAGCCCCGGCCGCTGTCGGGCATCAGAGGCGGCTCGGTAAGTCCTGTGCCCACCGCCCAGCCACCAGCCCAGGCCTGCGTGCACGCACGTCCCCGGGATCCCCCTAGTTCTACCCTAAGACTGCGCAGCAAGAGCGCTTCCGAAAGCGCGGGAAGGACACCGCGCGTGCTCAGACAGGCCGTTAGCTGCGACGCGCACGCAGAGCCAGTGCACGCTTCCCAGGAGCCTCCGCGCCCGCGGCCGCCGTTTCCCAGGAGGCGGCGTGAAGCGCAGCGTTGTCCTGGACTGTCCCCTTGCTTGGGTTCCCTCAGATCCCCCAGAAGTGAGCAGGTAATGTTCGCCCTCACTGCCAAATGCCGCGAGGGGTGCTGATCAACTACACTGAAGAAACCGCAAATGCCTGGGGGACGGACAACAGAAAAGTGGGCGGAGACGTCGGACAATGTAAGATAAGACAAAATAATAATAACTTATAAATGTTCAAGGGATAATGAAGGAGGGGAAAATGAGGAGCTGATACCAAGGGCTCAAGCAAATGTTTTGAGAACGATGATGGCAACAAATGTGCAAATGTGCTTCACACAATGGATGCATGGATGAATTGTAATGAGTTGTATGAGCCCACAATAAAATGATTTTAAAAACAACCACTACAAATGCCACTGACGTTTGTGACAATTTGGTAAGCCTGCATATGGAATGGGACTTACACGGCAGGTAAATCCTAACTTTTTGTTGGCATAACTTTCTGAATACGCTCTGATATTATTCTTCTTCCTGTATCATTATAGTCTTTTATTATCAGTCTTTGTACATTTGACTTTGTTCGACTTTGGAGTTTGGGAACATTACATATAAACATACAGGTGCGTTTGAATATGTACTGGAAGAGCATTTTAAACCAGCCCTTGACATGACTGAAGACTCCGGACTGCAGTTGAATTGAGGGTTTTCCTTACTACAGGTGATTCTTTTTCATTGAAAGTACCTCCTGTTTCCCCTCCTCCCCCTCTTTTTGCAAACACTTGATGCCTACACTATCCGTCATTAACAGGAAAATGTGGTTTTGCTTATTTCACTATACTTACTTCAACTCAGTTTTGTAGTTAGAAATGACAGATGTTAAGCAGAGGTTATTTAACGTCTGTCAACAAGTCTTTAGACAGAGTGTTAAACCTGTGATCTTAGTGACTAAGCTACCCCTTTAGACAGCACTCTTGCCAGTTATGCCCTTTAACCATTTTTCAGTGTATACATGCTTTTTTGCAAAGGAGGCCAATGCCTGCAAAAGGTGCTCAACTAAGATCTCTCAGCTTTGCGCACATTATCCAGTCAGAAAGTACTCCATGTATGCGCTTGTAAGGTTTATTGGGGCGCGAAACAACCAAAGATCCAATTGACAAAGTTTTAGAAGCAGGCTTTATTGAGAAGCTTGCGGGCGGGTTCAGCAACTCAGGGTATTGAGCTATTGAAACCGCGCCCCATAGGTGCCGAGGCACAATTTTTGTAAGCCAGGGAGAGGGCAAGGGGGTGGGGGTTTCTGTTGTTAGCAGGTGCAGCTGGCGGGCTGCCTGGGATACCTGGTGTTCTGAGCACATTCCATGCCGACCATGGTTATCCTGCCCTTTCTTTGTGGTTATTCCGAGAGGGGTGTTCACCGAGGAAGTGGAAGGGCAGAAGGGGTGAGTTTGAGAGCTAAGATGGAGGTGTTGGATTCAAAATGGAGTCCCTTGTGCCAAGACCAGGCAGCGCTTATCCCAAGTTTTTGGTTCTTAGCTGTATTAATCTTGGTGATACTGTGTTTGTTTGTCAGGCATATTGCCAGGGCATACGGCTCTGTGCTACCCATTTTACAAAAGATATTTCTGCTGCTAATAAAACTCGTGTTTACTTTAAAGAGACAGGATCTTCCATAGGACAATTTTGGCATCTCAGACACCGGACGTAAAGGCCAGCTACCTCTGGCAGCTCCTCAAATCTGAGAAAATGTACTTCTGACTCAGTTGAGTGGTTTGGACTTTTCTTTTTCCACCAACCTCTGGGAGTTGCTCTAGTGAGGACTTCTTTGATCTTTGAAACTCTTCCTTGTGTCTGAGATTCAAACAAGTTTTATTACTGGATTAGTTTCATAGTTATTAACTTTTATTTTTATTAGGCCTGAGTTGGTTTTTCTTCATTTTGGTTTCTGTAAATGATAATCCTATTTCTTTGATCTTAAAAAATAGTTCTTGGTCTTAGAAACTAATTTTACTTTCAAAAGACCTCAGGGTTATCATAAGTCACAAAACGTGGGTACGGGCCAGATACCAAAACACCATTAGTTAAGCCACTAATGGAAACACCAATCTTAGACACTTGGGTGAGGATAATACAACCAACAGAAGGGTTAGAACACCAAACTGCACACTGGGTGTAGGCAAAGCCTTTGGAGTCCTCTTTTGCTACTGTAAAAGTAAGACACCTATCAAAGCCCCAGGGCCCCTTCCATTGAGATCATCATGGCTCTGAGAAAGCCCAAAGCAGGACTTGATTTGGCTGTTCACGAGTTTTGTGCTCTCTCTACTGGCATGTTAATAAGAGGAAACTGACCCTAAGGTTTTCTGCTCACAAGCCTGGCTTGAAATTGTCTGCTTGCAAGCTTGGGTTTAAAACTTGAGATGTTGTGGACTGCATAATCTTAAGTTTTTTTAGATTTCGGTCCCCAAATGGTAACCGAATACTGTTCTCCAGACTAGTTTGTGTGCACCTTTGTTCTCACTGGGAGGTGGATAACAGCAAATCCTATAGCAGGTAGTATCCCATAAGGACTCCCACACCAAATGTGAGCAAGTGTTATGTTACTGCTACTTTAAAATTTTATTTTTATTTTTTACTACTACTTTTTAAAAAACCAAGTAACATGATCTGAATAAAGACTGAAAAAATAATAAATTTTAAAGTACCTTCAAATAGAAGAAATTAATATGCTTAAAATGTAAAATAAAAGTCTCAGGTTCTAGCTGGCAGAATGAATCCCGCTACAGGAGACAACACTGGAGACACAGTGCAGGAATTGTGCTTGGTCTCTCACATACCACCACCACCACCACCACCACCAAGAGGTAAAACAGGAAGGGAGTGCAACAGCGCAGCAAAGGGAGCAAAGCAGTGAAGTCCCCGAGGAATCCCAAAAATAGACTTTGGGGGCAGGGCTTGGCACCTCATCAACTCAATCATAAAATATTCATAAGGGTCAACAGACAGACCCGGAAATATTTGGAAACTTTTTTTTTTAATGTCTATCTATCTAAGACAGGCAGGATAAATAATCCAGAGGAGAAAACAGTGGGAAAGCAGATCCAGGGGGACATGGGAGAGGGGAAGGTGGGGGAAAGAAGGGGGAGCCAACAAGCCCAGGGACAAGCCAACAATAAGAGATCTAAAATTGATGGCAAGGAGGGCATGTAATGCCTGGTGGGGTTTGATCAAATGTAATGGATCCGAGAGGAATTACTGAGAACCAAATGGAGGCTGAGCATGATAGTGGGACAGTAGGAAGGTGAAAAAGAAATAGAGGAAAGAAGTAGGCGGCAAAAGTTATTTATATATCTGTAGGTATGTATATATATAAATATATTAATTTATAATGAAAGGGATAGAGGCCAATGTACATAGGTTAAATATTAAGGTAGCAGACAGACATTGGGCCTCTACTCTGTACCCTCTCAATGCAAAAACACTTTGTTCTAATAATCTAGCATTCTGTGACGAGGCTCACCTTTCTGACATGATCTCTGAAGACAAAATGGGTGCATAGCAAATGTAGTGAACATAGCTGATGGTACCTGGCTAATAAAAGATGTAGCATCTGGGGTCTTAAAGGCTTGAAGAAGAACAAGCAGCCATCTAACTGGGAATCAACAAAGCCCACATGGAAGAAGCATACCAGCCTGTGTGATCATGAGGTGTTTACAGGATCAGGTATCAGGCATCAGAAGACCCAAAACAGCCAACCATATTGATGCAAATGACGGGGGCAGAGTGGAAACCCAAGCCCATCTGTAGACAAGTAGACATCTCACAGAAGGATCACTAGGAAGGGACAAGCCAGCCAGAGTGCAGTGTAGCACCGACAAAACACAACATTCCTCTAGTCCATGAATGTTCTTGCCCTCATTGTCATGACCCCAGTTCTACATTACAAATCCAGCGAGACCAGAGCATGCACACTGATAAAGATGGGAGTCCACACGAGATGACCCCCTCAGGAACAGTAATGGGAGTAGTGATACCATGAGGAGAAAGGGGGAACTGACTGAGATGATAGACGAATGGGTGACAAACAACAGAAACATGGGTGAAGGGAGAATGCACATGTTGTAAAATATGAAAATGGGCCCCAATCCCAACTGCTAAATGGACACCTGCCCCTCCCCCCGGAAGAATTTATTTCAAAAGATGGCATTGATCCGAATCTCTGGGAGAGGGACATATCTGATAGGAGCACATGGGTGGTGATGAAAGGGGAGGAGGAGAGAGTGGAACACATCCTGGCCCACCAGGCCTTGAGAACGATGATCCCAATTAGAGCAGCCAATCCACAGAGAGGACCACATGACCAGCCTCACTATGAGACATGACGCCCCTCACTGACCCATAACTCTACAGAGGACAACACCGGAGACAGTGGGAATTGCACCTGATCTGATCCCGCCACACTGAGGCAAAACACTAAGGGGGTGCAACAGAGCAGCAAGGGAATGGAGCTGCGTGGTCCCGAGAGAATGCTGAAGGTGGGCTTTGGGCCAGAGTGTGGTGCCCCAACAGACAGGACTGGAAAACATTCCTAAAGGCCAACAAACAGTCCTTGAACTAACTACAAGCTTTTCTTTATTCTTGTGTTTTGTGGGGGGGGGGGTTTGTCATTGGTTTGTTGTTGTTTTGTTGTATATTGTTGCTTGGTTTTTCTCTGTCTTGTTTTTGCGCATGTTATTATCTCCACAGGTCTGTCTAAGTACGATAGGCTGGATGAACAATCTGGAGGAGAAAACAACGGGACCGACAGTTCCAGGGGGACATGGGAGAGGGGGAGGTAGGGGGAAAGGAAGTGGTGTTAACAAACCCAGGGACAAGGGAACAAGTGATCCAAATTGGTGGTGAGGAGTGTGTGGGAGGCCTGGTAGGACATAATCAAGAGTAATGTAACAAAGAGGAATTACTGAAACCCTGGTGGGGACTGAGCATGACAGTGGGACAGGAGGAAAGTCAAGGGAAATAGAGGAAAGATCTGAGAGGCAAAGGGCATTTATAGAGGTCTAGATAAAGACGCATATATGCATATATATTTATATATGAGGATAGGCAAATAGATCTATGTGCATATATTTATAGGTTTAGTATTAAGGTAGCAGAAGGGCATTGGGCCTCCACTCAAGTACTCCCTCAGTGCAAGAATACTTCTATTAAATTGGCATTCTATGATGCTCACCTTCCCCATACAACCGCTGAAGACAAAGCGAGTGAATAAGCAAATGTGGTGAAGAAAGCTGATGGTGCCCGGCTATCAAAAGGTATAATGTCTGGGATCTTAAAGGCTTGAAGGTAAACAAGCGGCCATCTAGCTCAGAAGTAACAAAGCCCATATGGAAGAAGCCCACCAGCCTGTGTGATCACGAGGTGCCAAATGGATCAGTTATCAGGCATCTAAGAACAAAAAATATCATTATGTGCTCACCTCCATGATACGATCGCTGAAGAAAATTGGGTGCATAAGCAAATGTGGCGAAGAAAGCTGATGGTGCCCGGCTATCAAAAGATATAGCGTCTGGTCTTAAAGGCTTGAAGGTAAACAAGCAGCCATCAGAAGCAGCAAAGCCCACATGGAAGAAGTACACCAGCCTGTGCCATCACAAGGTTACTTTATAACAATCAAATTAATTTATAAACTAATAAAATGTGTTCATGTAATTATGTACCTAGTTGCTGTGTTTTTAAGCAATATGTATATAATAATTTATATTATAATTTAAAATTATTCTTTAAAGATTTTTAACATAATGAGTAAGAAAAGAGGATGCAAATTCAATGATGATCTAAGAACTGAACTTCCTTTTATTAGAAAAAAACAAAAGCGATTACATGGTAAAATGTGAGAAATGTCATGGTGAATTTTCTACCTTCGTCTGTGTCTCAGCTTTTGCCTCTCAGAGAAGAGTTGTGTAGACTCAGGAACCCTGTGGAACCACTAATCCCACCCGCCACTCCAGGGGAGAATCCATCTTTATGGGAGCACAACGGCAGCGGCTGGTGTGGGTTTGAACTGCTATAGTTCTCCTCAGACCTGCTGGGCAGAATCGCCATGACAGCGGTGAGTTTGGATTTTAGATCTGCTTCCATAAAGATTTAAGGCCTCAGAAATCCAGAGGGGATGGTTCTACCCTGTCCCCTCGGATCATTAGGAGACAGCATGGACTCACTGGCAGTAGGTCACACACTCCAGTGTTGGAAGCAGAGATGCTGCCAGGGGGAAACTGTTTAAATCAAAGGGTTCCCCCTGCACCCCGCGCCCCCCCCCCCAAGCAGTTGGAGATTGGCCACCTTCTTTGTATTTTTATATTCTATAAATAACCCAATTTCCCTGTCATGTCTAGGCGAAGACAACAAATTGGATATGTTCTTTTATGCTGTGGCAGCAGGCGGACCTGGAGGCCCATGTCAAGCCAACGTAAACCTACTGCTGTAGGGTCTACTTCCACTCACACCAACGCTGTAGGACTGAATGGAACTGCCCATTCCTAGCTATAAATCTTGGGAGCAGGCAGCTGCAGCCCTTCCCCTGGGGTGACTTGGGGATGACAGTAGCCTTCATCCTATCTTCTATGGCTGCTGCCCCTTGGGGCCAGACTTGGTGTGTTTGCATTAGTTAACACACCTGTGGTTGTTCATAGGTGAGCTACAGGCCCTGTGAAAAAACTGAACGTGGTCCTCTGTCCCATCGTATCCAAAATCAGTGAGGCTGAGCCTGCGGTAGCCAGCCTCCCAATCCATGCTCGTATGGTGAGGGGGATGCTAAGCCCCAACATCAGAGCTAAGCCATCGCTAGGGACAACTGGAGGTCAGGTTTCTCATAATCATATTTGTCGTCTGCTTCCCCAAATTCCTCCAACTTTGGGAAATAAAGCAGATTTTTTAGGGTCCTTCAGTGTTGGGGAGCCATCACCTCACCTGTGAGAGTGCTGCCCTAGGAAAGACCTGTGTTTCATTTGATTCCCCCGATGTCTTCATAACTGGTTCACCAGGTCAGTCCTTCTCTAATGAGTCCCTGCATGCTCCCCTTTCTCTTTGCTCTCCAGTTTGTCCATTCTCTGACAAATAGTTCTAACCTTTATCTGTTGTTTCCATGCTTGGAAGTAGCTCTGAGGCTAGAAGCTACAACTTGGCTCAAGTTCAGTATCTTCTCCAGAACATTCCCCTGTAGAAGCCATGAATGTAGAGCATATACTACGTAACCAGGTCAATCAGAATTTAGACCAGGCCCACTGTCAGTTTTACCTCAAACCTTTTTTTGACTTTCATTAAAATGTACATATTGGTATGCACCCTGAGGTTAGAAGCTGTAGCACAGACCAGGTGGAGCCAAGCTTGGCTGAACAGTACTACTAAAGCCATTGGCAAGAATAAAAACAATTTCTCCAAACTTTTGAAACTCTCCTATGAAGGAAGAACAATGAAGACTTTTAATCACCTTCACATGTTGTTACTGTTGTTGTTAGGTGCCATCGCATCAGTTCGGACCCACAGCAACCTATGCACAATGGAAAAAAACACTGCCTGGTCCTGCACCATCCTCACAACTGCTCCTCGATCTGAGCCCAGTCTTGCCACCACCATATCAATCCATCTTGTTGAGGGACTTCCTTGCTAACGTACCGTAGCTATTTCAAATGACCAAGAATGAGAAAACAGAATCTCTTCCTGGAGTATAGTAATAGAGGAGGGTCACTGGCTACTTTGAGGCTCAGAGAAACATAGAAGAAATTATGTCAGTGCCTATTGTGCCATACTGTCTCTAGAAGTCTCATGTGCATGTTGTTTGGGGCGCCAGGCCCTGTGGACCCTGCGTACAACAGGGTGAAACGCTGCCTGCTCCTGCCGCAGCCTCAGCATCAATGCTCTGCTTGGCCCAAGGTTGCGGTCCTGGGAATCTTCCTCGTGGAGGACCTTCCTCTCCGGAAGTGCCTGTATATGTTCCCAAGCATAGTGTCTGTCTCCAGGCACTGAACCCTCCTGAAAATGTGTCTAAAGCACGTGAGATGAAGTGTGGCCCTTCTCATTTCTAAGATCATTCTGACCCTATTTCTTCCAAGACTGTTGTGTTAGATTGTGTTCTCTAGAGAAGCAGCACCAGTGGTGCTTGTATGTGTTTGTGTCCAGAGAGAGTGAAATGGTTTACACAGTTGTAGAAGTAGGTACATCCAGTCTGGTTCCAGTTGGGTTTCTGTAGCTGTGGAAGCTGATGAACAGGACACAAGATGATAAAGCAGAGGGCCACAGGCTGGAAGACTCAGCGGTAAATTAATCTCAAGTTGGCCAGATGAATCCACCATCAGTATCAGTCCTCTGCTGACAGCTCCTGTAATCTCCGCAGGCAACACAACAGGAAGTTGATGAACCAGACACACCATCCTGGTACAGCAGAAGGTGACCGGCCAAAAAGAGATCAACTCTTCCCACTCTCTCCCTTATACAAAAGACCATACCCCAAGGAGGTGTCATTAGGCTGCACCCTGAGTGATAAGCTGGGCTCTACTCCTATCCTTACCGAGGAGTGTCCAGTTAACATAACCCTTAACCATCTCCACGGTTTTGCCGAGCCTTCTGGGGTTCCACAGTAAATTCAGGCCAGCTTCTAGCAGCAAGTGACCTTGATTCTCCCCCACCCTTGCGGAGCTAACCAGAGCTGGCTGAAACAACTAGCAGCAAGTGGCCTTGAATCTCACACACACACCTGCAGAGCTGGCTTTGTAACCTCTCAGCGGCTTTGCAAGTTTTTTTCTTTCTTTTACTCATGGCCCGTTTTGAGTACGGCCCGTTTGGCTCAGTGCCCACTTTGCTCTTGACCCTCCACTCTGCACCTGGCATGGCCCATTTAGCTCAGTGCCCGCTTTGTTCTCGGCCCACCGCTCTCTCTACCCCTGGCACAAATACACCCGGAACCAGGAAGACACCTTACATTCCAGAAACCCAGACATATCTGTCCATATATAAACATCACCCCTCCGGCCCAGAAACTGTGTACCGTGGGACTTCGCCCAGGCTGGGTTTTTCTTCCCAAATAAAGCCCGCTTGCTCTAATTTGACTGATTTGATCTCTAGCACCTCGATTTCCTTACACATTCAATAGTCATCATCCACCACTCACCAAATATTCTCTGCTATCATTCGAAATCATAAAGTCTCCAATCTTTTGTATAAACGAGACAAAAGAACATACCAAGGCTTGGGTCAGGTACACCTTAGTCTGCCAAGGAACCCTTGCTGTGTGACACTTGAAAAAGGGTCGTGTGCAGCAGACTTGCCCAAAGCAGTAGGCCTTTTTTATGTCCTGACTACTGCTTCCATGAGCATTGACTCGCATGGAGTAAAATGAAATAATGGACAGTTTATCATGATATTGTTTATTGGTCCAGAGTGAGGATTTTTTGTTTCCTTTGATGTTCAGGTACGAGTCTTGCTCATCATCAGGATGTGAAGTCCTCTTTAGTCCAGGACAGCAAACAGTGTTTGTCATCTGTGTATGAAAGATTGCTATCCATCTTCCTCTGATCCTGAATCTGTGTTCTTCTTCACAGAGCCCAGTTTTTATTGTGATCTGTTCCACACACAACTGGAATAAGTGTGGTACAAGGATACCATTCTGCCACCCATCTTTCCTGGTTTTAAACCAGGCAGTGTCCCTTGATTTATTCAATGGCCGCCTCTCGCCCTATGCACAGCTTCCACATGAGCACAGTAAAGAATTATTAAATCCCCTTCTTCACAATAGTACCCATTTTTTGTTATTGTCCACAGAGTTGAATACCTTTGCAAAGTCAATAAGACACAAGTAAACATCTTTCTGGTCTTCTCTGTTTGACCCACCTGACACCCACAATGACAGCTCTTGTTCCACACCCTCTTCTGAATCCGACTGAAGTGTACGACTCACTGTGTTTTTAGTATCTTCAGCACAATCTTACTTGCCTGTGGTAGTACTGACATTGCTTGACAACTTCTGCGTTCCGTAGGTTCACCTTTCTGTGAAATGGGCGCAATGTGGGTTTCTTCTAGTCGGCTGGCCCGGTCTTACCTGGTTGATGCATTTCCTTATGAGTTTATTTCTAGTTAAATTTTCTGATTAATGAAAATTTCACCTCTATTCATACCTTATCCTCTCCTAACCATCAGCAGCAAGTGGCTTCATTGGGTCCCAAAAGGAGGCCTCGCCAACCTCATATCTCCTGCCCAGTGCCCATGACCCCAGGCCTACAGCTCAGCTCTAGGGCCCCTTCTCTTTCCTCTCAACCTTATTCTCCAATGGACCTAGTCATTTTATCCCAGTGTGGGCCTATCCACTAGACCATGATGTGATTTGTTTTAGTTTCGTGTCAAGATATCTGAGATGAGGTCCATCTGCCTGACACCGCGAGTTCGCCGTTCGTGGCAAAATAAAGGAGCCATTGACATAGGCATCAGTGACTTCTCCAGGCCAAGCACTTTGGATAAGACCTAACCTTCATGGTCGAGTCAGTCGCAGACAGGCCTGATGTTTGCTTCTGTATTTCATAGCCTGCAGTGAACACATTTACCCTAAACAATGTCCTCAAGCCCCAGGCGCCCGCTGTGCTTTCTGATGTAGACTTCACACCTAGCCTGCCACCCCAAAATATGGCCAAGGCTCTAACTCAGCATCCAGTCACCCAGAAAGAGGTCCCCATAGGTGACAATCCAGATTTGCAGAATTCCCAAAGGAAACTGGAACTCAGCCTGCCCAGGCCCCTTATTAGAACATTTGGTAATGGGCTCGGTCCACACAGGCAACCCAAGTAACCAAGAAGAAGCTGGTGGTAGCCAGGACTGCCCTTCAACACACACAAGAATCGTGCAATCACTGCCCATAGCTGTGCTACGTGTGCTAACTCTCATGCTACATCTCCACGATTTGCCACCCTTCTTTCTCCCAAGAGAGCTCCCCGAGAGCAGGTGGCTCCCCGAGTCACAAGCCCTGGAGCACCAGGCTGACGATCTTGGTCCCTGACAGGGGCCTCCTACAACTTTTGTGAGCTCTGATGCCACCGGGGCAGAGTCAGCAGCCCATTCCTTCAGGCCCTGGTCTGGCCCTTCCACGGAAGGTGCATTCAAATCGGTCTTAGAACTTCAGAAGAAGCCCTTCATTCAGATAATGAAGCACAGTGCATTTCAATGGAGAGGAAGGAAGGGGCTGAAAATGTCCAGGGCTGAGGCCAACTTTTGTGAGAGGAATCGAGCTGCCCCCACCCCATGTAGTTGAAAATGTTCCTTCTTCCAACGGCCCAGGAATTCAGGTGTTATCTTCAGGGTCCAGAGGACTGGTTGACTTCGCTCTGCACCTGAGAGAACTCCAAGGCTTTGTATGAGAAAACCGAGACCCTAGTTCCTTCACTTCCCTCCGTCCCCCTGGATAGTTTGGATCCACCCATGAGCTGGGGGAAGGCCACGTGTGTGATGGTCAAAGCAGCTCTGGTCACTGTCGCACACAAGAATAAACCAGAAACAGCTACAAAGGAAATCGGCTTCCATGCGGCTTGGCTACGTGCAGGGGGCGCATTTACCAAGCGGGTCCCTGCAATTCCAAAGCGGGACCAGCTGGTGGCAGCTCTTGTCCAAATAGTGCACCCTCACCCCCTTCTCAGAGGGGTGGGGGGCCCAAGACCCAAGCCTTGCCCCCACACTGAATGCAACTCAACGCAGCACTGCACTGCACTACAAACCAAATTACAAACTATCACACTCCCAACTAAAGGCAAAGGTTTAGTGGTCTCAGTGACAGCGACCAGCTTTGTCCAAGTCTCCAGGCAGATTACCCAACAATAAAGGTAATTGTCAGCTTACTTGTGTTTACTAATAAGTATCAAACAACTTCCTCCCCTGGCCTCTTTTTGTTCTTCACCACCCCGTTTAACTTGGTAGCAACAAGAGACCAATAAGTGTACACAGCTAACCCAGTGCTCACCTTCTTTAGACTGAGCACCGTCCCAGCCAGGGATGGTGACACCAAGGAGCCCTGTGTCTGTGGGCTTGAGAGAGAGGAGGGTGCCAGCCAAACCGACCAGCAGATGTGCTGCTGTAGTGGAAACATGAAATTGTTCGCTGCAGATTTAGTAGATGCACACAAGCCCATGCTGGCCTTGCTTACTGGCACTGCCACGGTGGCTTGGCCAGGAATAGCGGCACAGGGCTGATTGGTTGGTTTTCGGAACTGAGGCCATGATTAAAAGGGACGGCCAGGGGCATTCTTATTGCGCTGCTAGAGGTGAAATTCTTGGACCGGCGCAAGACGGACCAGAGCGAAACCATTTGCCAAGAATGTTTTCATTAATCAAGAATGAAAGTCGGAGGTTCGAAGACGATCAGATACCGTCGTAGTTCCGACCATAAACGATGCCGACTGGCGATGCGGCAGCGTTATTCCCATGACCCGCAGGGCAGCTTCCGGGAAACTAAAGTCTTTGGGTTGGGGGGCGGGGGGGAGTATGGTTGCAAAGCTGAAACTTAAAGGAATTGACGGAAGGGCACCACCAGGAGTGGAGCCTGCGGCTTAATTTGACTCAACACGGGAAACCTCACCCGGCCCGGACACGGACAGGATTGACAGATTGATAGCTCTTTCTCGATTCCGTGGGTGGTGGTGCATGGCCGTTCTTAGTTGGTGGAGCGATTTGTCTGGTTAATTCCGATAACGAAGGAGACTGGCATGCTAACTAGTTACGCGACCCCCAGCGGTCGGCGTCCCCCAACTTCTTAGAGGGACAAGTGGCGTTCAGCCACCCGAGATTGAGCAATAACAGGTCTGTGATGCCCTTAGATGTCCGGGGCTGCTCGCGCGCTACACTGACTGGCTCAGCGTGTGCCTACCCTACGCCGGCAGGCGCGGGTAACCCGTTGAACCCCATTCGTGATGGGGATCGGGGATTGCAGTCCCTTTTCCTTTCCCTGCTCTCCACCTTCCCACCGACTACCTCGGTGTCCCACCCTCTCCCCGGCTCCATTGTCCTTCTGCTGTCGCCCTGTGACCTCTGTCACACCTGTCCCCAGTGTTACTCGACCATTCAGTGGGGGATGGGGGTGGGGTGGGGCACAGTGGGAGGAGCTGCAGGCGGCCATACTCCCCTGCGCACCCAGTCCATGTCCCTGGCTCACCCAGGCGCAGAGCACTAAAGACCTCCCGGAGGCCGACAACCCACTGTGGGTAGGTGTCGGGAGGCCTGTCCCTTCTACCCCATATTCTGCCCCATACCCGTGCCCAGAGAAGGGGAACTGGTCGTTGATGTGGCCTTGTAGGGAGTGGTGATCCTCAGACGCCCGTGGGGTGTCTGAGCCCGCCACGTGGGGCATGATGTGCACAGATCTGAGCGCAAATTCTTTCCTCAGGACCTCTCTCATTGGCCTTCCTTTACTGACTCCAAGGGACGCTGGGCAGGAGACGGACCCCTGCAGACCCGAGATGACCACACCTGGCTGGCCCTAGTCGGCCCCTTGCCCTCTTCCCTTGGGGACTGCTGGAGTTCACGATCCCCAGACTTGCAGCCACAGCACAGCAGTCGCAGCAAAACCACGGATCTCTGAGAACCCGGCAAGCCCGCCTAATCCTAGCCTTTTCCGACCCTTCCCTGGTGAGCTGCCTCTCAGGCCCACGTGGGTCTCTCCCCATTGACTTGTTCGTGGTCTGTCCAGGGAACCGAAGGCGGACCTTGCTCTGTCCTCCCTCCCAGCCAACCTCACAGGAGAGAGACGACCACTGACAATAACAGGTGGCCCAGGAGGAGGCCTCTGCCAGGGCTCCCGCTGTCCAGGAGTGACCCAAGCAGAAGCCCAGCATTGAGGGGCAGGCGGAGTGAGGATCCCCTCCTTCTGACAGAGGCTCCTGGTCAGGGCCGTACCAGGACCCCCAGAACCCCAGCCGCTCTTGGAGCCCGTGTGTTTGGGAAGGCGGTAGGTGGCTGTGCCCAGCTGCCCGCCAGGCGGTGCCATAGAGCTGGGGGGAACTTGGGGAGAGCGCCCAGAGAGGGAGGCCCTTAGGGGCTGCGCTCTCAGCTTTCTGGAGAACCCCACTTAGCTAGAGGTTCAGCACTTAGTAATTGCTAAATAAAGGCACTAAAATGTATAAGTCTCTCAATGCAGTCTGGAATAATTTATACCGCAGAAGGATTTTTTATTCCTTGAAAGAAAAGACCTGGAACTAGAAGTGAATTTTGTTTTTGACAGCCCTCTTAATTGTATGCAGGGGTTTCTGCTCTCTCGATTTCTCTCTCTCACTGGATTTTACAATGATCACGCTTGCCCACTTATGTGCCTTCACCACTAATGTTGGCAATTAACTTCAACTCATTCTCCTTCACCTGCACTCATTTCCTGCTCCACATCAACATTCAGTCAGTTCATGAAGTAAACTGTAGGAAACAGAATGGGAAGAGAGTGTATGTGGATGAATCCTTTGTTCCTATATCTCAAGAAGTCTGGCAGGCTGGGTTTCTGGGGTGGAGGGAGACCTTCATTTCCCCTTGAGAGTTGGAAATTAGTCCCAATTACATTCTCATACTTAATGTTGTTCCCCACTATAGCCTCCCATAATAGTGCTCCTTACAAGCACATGGCTGACTGATATCTAGCCAGCAGCTTTTTTTAAATAACAATTTATTAGGGGCTCATACAACTCTTATCACAGTCCATACATATACATACATCAATTGTATAAAGCACATCTGTACAGTCTTTGCCCTAATCATTCTCTTTTTTTCTCTCTTTTCTTTTTTTGCATTTTATTAGGGACTCATACAACTCTTATCACAATCCATACTTATACATATATCAATTGTATAAAGCACATCCATACATTCCCTGCCCCAATCATTCTCAAAGCATTTGCTCTCCACTTAAGCCCTTTGCATCAGGTCCTCTTTTTTTTTCCCCTCCCTCCCCGCTCCCCCCTCCCTTATGTGCCCTTGGTAATTTATACATCGTTATTTTGCCATATCTTGCCCTATCTGGAGTCTCCCTTTCCCCCCTTCTCTGCCGTCCCTCTCCCAGGGAAGAGGTCACATGTGGATCCTTGTAATCAGTTCCCCCTTTCCAACCCACTCACCCTCCACTCTCCCAGCATCACCCCTCACACCCTTGGTCCTGAAGGTATCATCCACCCTGGATTCCCTGTACCTCCAGCCCTCATATGTACCAGTGTACAGCCTCTGCCCTATCCAGCCCTGCAAGGTAGAATTCGGATCATGGTAGTTGGGGGGAGGAAGCATCCAGGATCTGGGGGAAAGCTGTGTTCTTCATTGGTACTACCTCGCACCCTAATTAACCCATCTCCTCTCCTAAACCCCTCTATGAGGGGATCTCCATTGGCCGACACTTGGGCCTTGGGTCTCCACTCTGCACTTCCCCCTTCATTCAATATGGTATATATACACATACATATATATACATATACATACACATACATACACACACACATATATATACATACACACGCATATCTTTTTTTTTTTTTGCATGATGCCTTATACCTGGTCCCTTGGCACCTCGTGATCGCACTGGCCGGTGTGCTTCTTCCATGTGGGCTTTTTTGCTTCTGAGCTAGATGGCCGCTTGTTCATCTTCAAGCCTTTAAGACCCCAGACACTATCTCTTTCGATAGCCGGGCACCATCAGCTTTCTTCACCACATTTGCTTATGCACCCATTTGTCTTCAGCGATCTTATCATGGAGGTGTGCAGTCAATGATATGATTTTTTTGTTCTTTGATGCCTGGTAACTGATCCCTTCGGGACCACTCGATCACACAGGCTGGTGTGTTCTTCCATGTGGACTTTGTTGTCTCTGAGCTAGATGGCCGCTTGTTTATCTTCAAGCCTTTAAGACCCCAGTCAGTATCTCTTTTGATAGCCGGGCACCATCAGCTTTCTTCACCACATACTTGTTCACCCACTTTGGCTCCAGCAGTTGTGTCGGGAGAGTGGGCATCATAGAGTTCCAATTTAATAAAAGAAAGTATTCATGCATTGAGGGAGTGTTTGAGTAGAGGCCCAAGGTCCTTCAGCCACCTTATTACTTAACCTATAAATATAGACACATAGATCTATTTCCCCATCCTCCTATATATATTTGCATGTACATGTCTTTGTCTAGACCTCCATAAATGCCCTTTGACTCCTAGCTCTTTCCTCCATCTCCCTTGACTTTCCTCCTGGCCTACTACCATGCTTCGTCGCCACCTGGGCTAGAGTATACCTCTTCTCTAAGCTACCTTACCCTTGATCATTTCCCACCAGGCCTGCCACTCCCCGCTCTCTACCATTTTGGGTCCCACGTTTTTCCCTTGTCCCTGTGTTTGTTAACACCACTTCCTTACCCCCCCCGCCCCCCCCACCCCAAGTCCCCCCAGAACTGTCGGTCCCGTTGTTTTTCATCCAGATAGTTCATCCAGCCTGTCCTATTCAGACAGACCTGTGGAGACACTAACATGCACGAAAACAAGACAGAGGAAAACAAAGCAACAGTATACAACCAGACAACAAAACAACAACAACAAACCACTGACAAAGAACAGAACAAAACACTTCACAAGAGAAAAGCTTGTAGTTAGTTCAGGGATCGTTTGCTGGCCCTTAGGAGCATTTTCCAGTCCAGTCTGTTGGGGCACCACGCCCTGGCCCCAAAGTCCACTTTCAGCATTCCCTGGGGACCTTGCCACTCCATTCCCTTGCTGTTCCGCTGCACTCCCCCAGTGATTTGCCTTGGTGTGGTGGGATCAGGTCAGGTGCACTTCCCACACTTTGTCTCCGGTGCTGTCCCCTTTATCGCCCTTAGTCACTGATTGGCATCATTTCTCATACTGGGGTCAGCCATGTTGTTCTCTCTGTGGACTGGCTGCTCTACTCAGGAACATCATCCTCACGGCCTGGTGGGTCAGGCTGTGCTCCACTCTCTCCTCCTGCCCCGTGTGCTCTGATCAGATATGTTCATCTCCCGGAGCTGCAGAGTCAATGTCATCCTTTGGAACAAATTCTTTTCGGGGGAGGGGCAGGAATCCACTTAATTTATGGTGCTGGGGCCAGTCTCCCAGACCTCTCCACTGGTTCCCTACTCCACGCCGGGATATTGCATTCACACCTTGCGGCACTGGGTTGAAGTCTGGTCCCACTTTCCTTGTGGAGATATAAACAATACCCTCCCCTTGGGTGGATTAGCGCCCCATGCCCCCACTCCCCTTTTCTTCCTTATATTCATCCTTTTGTTTTCCTTTCCCCCCCCCCCTCCTCCACCATTGTCTACCATGTACATCCCTGGTTTTGGTCTGGTGCCAGCAGCTTTTAACTATAGGGGCAGACATGTGCAATTGTTCTCCCTGCTCAGGGCAGTGTCACTCTCCCTTACCTGCATTGTGTCTTGGCATCAATCTTAGCCTGAATCTAGAAGGGTCTTAATGCCGGGAATTGGGTCCAAAGGTCTGCTCCATTCCGGTCATGCACTTCCTTCTCTCAATCTCTTTTCTCTTGTAAGATACAGCTGATGCGGGCCACACCCCAGGGGAATCATGACTGAGACCTACATACAGGTGTTGCTTCCCACCTTAATCCCCTCACAACTGTTTGGCAGATCCCTTGGGATAATTTAGTGGGAGATGGATACATCAGCACATGACTGCCAAATCACATAGCTGACAAACCAGCCTGGTTGACACATATTTTCAGGTGATACAATTCAGGTCCTGGCAGAGGTGAGGTCTACCCAGGATGGCCTGGGTGCCCCTGGAAGGCCCAAGGGCAAGGACTCACGTGCAGATCCCAGTCAGAAGACTGTTGGGGCAGCCCTGGGCATGTGAGGCACTAGGACTTTCAGCCCCTAGACCGAGACCTCAAGTACCGGATCCTTGACCCCAGGCCCCACACACAGACACAGCCAGAGGAGATCAGTCAATGTGTGTCCCTTGTTGGAGGGTAGAGGTGTACATGACCTCTGCTTCCTAGGTCCATCTCATAAGAATCTGCCCTGGGGCCAAGCACAAGAATCCTCAGCTCTGTGTCTGCTGAACTCTGACTGGGACTGAGGGAAACCCCAGCTGCTTCAGCAGCTGAGATAAAATCCAGGGTCCTCGAGGACAACGGGGGAACTGAGCCTGAGGCGCCATCAGGAGAAGCAGACTTACTTCCACACTTCACTGCCACCTGGCCCACCCCACATCTGTACCTTCTACTACACCCACCTGACTCTTGACACCTTGGGGACTTATTGGTCCTTTCTACCTCTTCATGGGCCACACCTGTATGATCCCTTCTCCATCCCCTCACATCTGTGCCTCCTCCTCATGCCCACACCCTGGCTGGGCTTCTCCCAGCCCCTCCCACCTGGTCATGGCCCACCTCACGGAGCTGTTCTCACATCTCCCACCATCTTGCTCTTCACACAGCGTTCCTCCACTCTCAAAAGCAGAGCATTGCTACGACACCTGTCATAAGCTCACCTGGCCTAGGCCAGGCAGCAGTTACCATGCATTGATACAGGACAATGTATCCCCAGAATCAGATCTACCACATAAGGCATTGAGCCTACAATGACTGTGGTGACGTGAAATTGCCTAAGCGTGGCTCTCCCGTCCATTTGTCTGTAACTCCCACCCCAGCACTGGGTGCTACTACGGGCTAGAGGACTTCCACTTGGGCCTTGGGCAGCTTGTCTGTTCCATTGTACATAAGTGAGCCATTTCAGAAGCAGGGAAAGAGTTCCTGGCAACAACAAGGAAGAAGAGTCACAAGCAGAGCACGTGAGGATTCCTGCCTGAAGTGGTGAAGGTACAGAGGCCAAGGAAAGGAGACCAGGAGACGCAGCAGAGGGGCCGAGGCAGAGCAGCAGCAGGGTTCCTGGACCACATAGGCAGAGGCCAAGGGACCACGCGTGGCTGAGGTTGAGGACCATAGAGACCTGGATTCTGGCTGAGAAGAGGCAATTGTTGGAGATCAGTGACTGTGTCCTTAGTGTCCTCTGAGCTTGGCTTGTGGTAAGCTGACAACTTCCCTAATGTGGCAGTTACATAATCTCTTGTCCACTTGCAAAGGAGTAGAGTCTAGCCTGTCAATCAGGTCATAGCCAATGGTGCCGGTGTGGGCATGGCCTTCCCCTGAGGATTCTGGGAACTCCTGTCTTCCTCCATGGCGGTGGGACACACACTCTCCCTGCTTGATATTCCTGTTGACAAGCCATACGGAGCTACGCTGATGGAGTCAGAGCCCTAGAGGTGGAGGAGTCACGTGGAGACCCACACCAGAGCTGAGATGCTTCCACTGCCACTGGATTGACAAGACTTTCCGACCACTACCCTGTGATCTTCCTGCATTTGGCATCATTGCATGTGTTGTGTGAGTCTGAAGAGGAATTTATAGACAGGTATCAGACATATGGGCTAATAATGGCCTTATGGGCTTGATCTGGACTGGGCTGGGATCTTAATATATAATTACTCTTTATGTGGGAAGGAGAAAGTTGTTTCCCCAGGTCGTCACACTGTCTGCCAGTACATTGTGAGTTCAGTTGCTTAGAAGTTTCCTCCCTGAAGGCATCAGCCGTCCAGAGCAATCAGACAACTTGCCTAAAAAGCAAACCCATTACTGTGAGTGTTGCCTGAGTTCTGTCACCATCGCAGTGAATTGTCGAACCCAGCTGGAAAGTGGGGTGCCATGGGAAGATGGAGGCTGGAGGTGTATCTGGTCTCTGCTTGTGGCACTGGGCCTATCGCTGGCGTGCTGCTGGACTCTCCTTCACCCTGCTTACCCAGAGGGGGCCAGGTGGGACTCCCACACCCTTTCCAAAGTACCATGGACACACAGTGAAATCAGGGAACACCTGGAAAGTGCACGGCTTCTATAGAGCAGAAAACTGGTATGGACAGTGGAGGCCTAGCTAACTGAGGTGCGTGCTGCCCCTCATGGCTCCCTCCAGAGCACTTGCTGCACACAAGTTTTACTTCACTCTTTTTCAAAGCAAAAAATCCTCCTAGTGTGTGTGTTCGTAAGAGGGGGTACTAATGTAGGGAAGGGATGTTTGAAAGGCAAGAGTCCCCTATACAAGGTATCAGGCCTGCCCCCATCCTCATCTCCCACAACTTGCCTGCCTCTCATTCCATACATCTGGGCTACCTTCTCATCCCCTCCCTCTCTGCCCACCCCTACCACCAAATACTTGAACAACCCAGATGGTCACCAACAAACGTGATATGTCATCGCCACGAGGTGACATTCCCCCTGGAAGAGTTCCAGACCGACACATGGCACCCCCAGGGTGAATCTCAACACTGAGCTAATGAGAGGAGACACCCAAGGACATGGTTGCATGAGTCCATGGAGATGGGAAGCCCACAGACTACAGACTCGGCACCCTGGGGAGGGGATGGTGCCCAGGGAGTGCAGAATGGCTGTGGGCTGTGAACATGCTCTGAACCCAGATGGGGGTGTCTCCAGTTTGGGCCACTGAGCTGTAAGCTTTAATAAGTGAAAATTTTACAGCACTTTATGTCAGACCTAAGCTTTATGTCAAACCTGAAAAAATGTAAAGGTCACAACTTAAAATTCACTAGTTGATAAGTAAATATAAAACAGAAAAAGGTGCCCTCCCAAGGGAAGGCTGGAGTTGGGCTCAGGAGCTGATGCTGGAAGAGATTGGGCTGGGGAGGGAGTTAGGCGTCTCTCAGGAGGAGGTGCCTCTACTGGTTCTGGAATTGGGGGTTAGGCCTTGAAGTAGCAGGGGAAATGGCCCTGAAACTGGGGCTGGAGAGATCACCAGCATGCTCTTTCCAAAGACCATAAGCCTTCTATTGCTGTCCAGAAAAGACCACACCACGAACTCCCTGCCAGGAGCATTCCCAGCCACCAGAGGAGGGTCCGATTCCTCTGAGCTCTAATCCACCACTGGCCTCCAAAATGTCCCCTCTCCTGTGAAGCCCTGATGCTCATCACTGCTGCACACAGGCTCAATGCATTCCTGGGTGCCACACTCCCTGTGCCTGTCTCTGAGAGCTTTGCATGTTCCCACTGAACAAGCAGCAGGCTCACAACTCCAGGTTGGAGCTAGAATGTTTGGCTGAGTGTAGGCACCTTGAGAGGGCGGAAGTCCACACTCCATCTTCCATTGCCTTATTCTGGCACCAACCATTCCTCCCAAGACCTTTCACTTTCCAGCTTGATTGCACAATTCACTGCACTGGTCACAAAGAACTTGCAGACACACGCACAGTTATAGGGATTGCTGATTAGTTATGTTAGTCTGGGTTGACTAGAGAAACAAATTCATAGACACTCGTGTATAAGAAAGAGGTTTATTAAGTGGAGAGCAAATGACTTGAGAATGATTGGGGCAGGGAATGTATGGATGTGCTTTATCCAATTGATGTATGTATATGTATGGATTGTGATAAGAGTTGTATGAGTCCCTAATAAAATGTAAAAAAAGAAAAGAGGAGAAAAAAAATGATTAGGGCAAAGACTGTAAAGATATGCTTTATAAAATTGATGTATGTATATGTATGAACTGTGATAAGAATTGTATGAGCCCCAATAAATTGTTAAAAAAAAAGAAAGAGGTTTATATAAAGATGACAGAGTAGCCAGCCCCTGACAGTATCAGGGGTCCATAGGCGCAATTGTACAGTGATTATACAGATTACACTAAAGTCATAGAGCATAAGAGAAAGAAGAGGCTTTCTGTTGTCGGCCTGAGAGCCTGTCGTCGAAATGGGCAAGTTCATGAAACCCGGGAAGGTGGTGCTGGTCCTGGCGGGACGCTATTCGGGACGCAAAGCCGTCATCGTGAAGAACATTAACGATGGCACCTCGGACCGCCCCTACAGCCACGCCCTGGTGGCTGGAATCGACCGATATCCCCGCAAAGTGACAGCCGCCATGGGCAAGAAGAAAATTGCCAAGAGGTCGAAGATCAAGTCTTTTGTGAAGGTGTATAACTATAATCACCTCATGCCCACGAGGTACTCCGTAGACATCCCCTTGGACAAAACTATCGTCAACAAGGATGTCTTCAGAGACCCTGCTCTTAAACGCAAGGCCCGTCGGGAGGCCAAGGTCAAATTTGAGGAGAGGTACAAGACAGGCAAAAACAAGTGGTTCTTCCAGAAGCTGAGATTCTAGGTCTTGAGTCAAAATCATTAAAAAAAATCCCCAAAATAAAAAAATAAAAAAAGAGAAAGAAGAGAATGTAAAATAAAGAAGTCGGGCACATCGCATGGCAGCATGCTCACCTCAGCCTCTCTTGGTGGTCCACGTGGCGATGGAAGAAGAGAATATATTTCTGACCAAGGTTTATATAGACTTAAGAGCATGCAAGTCCCCTGATTACAGGTAACCAAATACGTCACAGGAAGGGGTTATACTATAGGCAATACAGCAATGGCAGGGGGACGATCTAGGGGTGTATACGCAGTAGGAAGAGGAGGAATGAAGGGTACACATGTGACAAGATGGGCGGATCCCTAACCTTATTTGTCCCTGAGCTGGTTTGACTTGCTATGAGCTCTCCTTCAGGAAAGCAAGCCTTGTCAGGATGGTGTGAGCCTCCTGATCTGTCAGGTTAACACAGCGCAGATCAGAAGACAATAAGGACACAGTCACTGGTTCCCACAATACCTCTTCTCTCTGGTCCTCAGCCACGTGGTCCCTGGGTCGAAGGTTCACAGAGCAGTTCCATCAGGTCAACGGTTCACCCACCTTCATGTACTCTCAGTCACGGTCCTCCACGCGGCTCCCTGAGCTCCTGGGTTCTTGTGTCCATTTTCCCTTCGCTCCTAGCCCTTCTGACTTTCAACCTTGGGTAAATGCTGCCCTTTGGGTCTCGAGCCCTTGATTATTCTGATGCGTGCACACTCCCTTCGTATCCTCATCTCCCGTCACACAATTGTCTAGCCACAGGAGTGAGGTCAGCTTCAGAGCTAAAGGCTAAGGACCATAGGTTTGGGGCTCTCCCAGGGTGTCTCCAACCAATCTTTCCTGGCCCTTAAAACGGCCCTCATCGTGACAGTCCTCCCTGTCGTGGTGGACTGTACATTCTATCTAGCCCTCACCCCTGTGTTCCAATGCTATCTGTGATGCTAAGGAAGCAGGGCTTGCTTGCATTTGAAGTTTCCTCTTTCCTAGAAGGTGTGACTTCTTGAAAGCTGGATCTGCCAAATGCGAAAGCCACACCTCAAGCAAACCGGCTTCCAGGAGTCCCACTTCCTGAGTAGACTGCACAGAGGCACGACTCTTGCCACCTTGGGGCATCTCGCCCCCTTTTCGGCTTGCCTCTGCCTGACTTCTGCTCTTGGAACTTGCATTGTGACTGGTCACCTGACCTGACTTCAGCGGCTTGTGCAGCCTCGTGGATGTCGGAACTCTGGGGTTGGGATTTCTCAGTGCCCCCGCACTGTGTAAGCCGTTTCTGGAATGCTTTGTGAGTTCTGTGAGAGGGCTAGAGGGGAGGGATGGCATTTGCTCTGTTGAACTTGGAACAGATAACTGGGGACATCTTGACTATGCATTGTTGAGTCCAGTACTTTTTCTAAACGAAATCACGTTTGCACGCTGTTGCCGGATCGGGTATGTAACATAGGTTACATCACTCCATTGCCTATAAACTCCTGCCCTTTCAATTTGCTTGCTGTCTATTGTTTCTGTCCTTTCATTTTTAGGCCATTTTTGTTTTTGTGTCTAACACGTGTCTTTGTAGACGGCACACTGATGGTCATGTTTTCTTCTCTTTATGCTTCATTAGGTCCAGTGCGTCAATCTATTTGCAGCCATTACAATGATCAGCAGCTATGAGTTACTGCCGTCACTTTGTTGTACTGTGTTCTTTGGTGCACTGATGCCTTTGTTTCATATGATTTTCGGACTGAATCAATTTTGCTTGGGTAGTTTTTAAAATCATTTCCTTTGTTGCTGTTGTTTTAGTGTTTACTAAATGTTTATGATTTTCCTTTATTATTTTGATGAGGAAATTAATTTTCTTTTTGGTTACCCTATAATTTATTACTTTCTTCCTGAGTGCAAAACAGTTTGTTCTGTCTTCAAATCACCTTGCGTTTCCTTCCATTTGGAAATTCCCTCTGCCAGCTGTGAGGTTGCTCTTGCTTGTAAGGATGTTTCTGGTTCACTCGTCTCTGCCTTGGAGTCTTTTAGCCCTTTTGGTTGGCTTCTGGGTGACTTTTACATCTGTTGCTCATCTCGGGTTCTTGTCTTGGAATCACACACACACACACACACACACACACACACACACACACACACACCTCCTCCCTACAGTTCATGGGAAAAGAGAAACCAGTCCACCACACCAGCTCATGGTGGGGACCCCCTTAGCCCACCCCTTACGGGAGGCACAACCATATATGCTTGCAGGTGACTATGGGGCATGCGGGGGAGAGGTATGAGAAGGACCCATATTATGAGGACCCTCGGGGATGAGACGGTGGCTGGTGTGAGGATACATTGCCAAGATCTTGCAGAGCATGTTTCCTGTAGCCAGTCTCTGACTGACTGTGGCTGCCGGTGGCATTCAGTGATGCCCTGCTAGCCCTCACCCCTCCATCCTGATGACTCAGCCTTGCATGCTCCCTGCTTCACTTGGCCCTGTATCCTGAGGCCCAGTTCCTTTCATGAATGGAATTGAGAGAGCACTTTGGATGCGCGGAGAGCTCACGGCTTCCTTTCTTTGGTCCAAATGCCCATGGCTGCAAGCACGCGCAAGCGTGGGAACCCACGTGGGGACCTGGGCTGGGCTCCCGGAGCGAGAGCGGGTGCCTCCTTCACGCAGGACACCCACTTCCCCGACCCCCCAGGGGCTGAGCCAGCGCACAGACCCGCCCGCCCCCTCCAGTCCTCCTCAAGGCCAAGACCCCCCAGGCTTCTCTGAAGGCACAGAGCCGCGCGCTCTCCGGGCTGAACCATGTCATCTTAAAAGCAGATTTACGAAAAGTCACATTGTTGTACACTTAGCTTTTTATTTCCAAGTCAAGGTATATTATAATTTTATTTCGATGGCTTTAAAAGAATAAGACTCCACCCATTTTATTTAATAAATATACTTCTTAGCTTACCTCGTTTTCAAATGTTTTACACCTTCTCACGACGACATAAGCAAATGCTGAATGTCCTTCATCTTAGAGAAGCACAGAGACTGGGGCAGACAAATACAACACAACCTAAATGAAATCAAGTTCCATACGAAGGGTAGCGTAAGTAAAATAGTAGTACAGGGTCTAAACTATAAAATTAATTATTAAAATGAGTTAGGTCCATCAAATAAAACGAGAAGATGCTCTGTTGTACAAGGGGGCTTCTTGGGTTGTGGTCTGACAATGGCAACAGGAGATAAAAGATATGAAATAACATGATGTGAAAGTAAGCTAAATATTAAGTAAGGAAAACGAAGCCAAAGTGAACAAAGCATATTAAAGCTATGTTAATTGAGTTAACTAAGTTAAAATTAAATACCAAATTAAACATGAAATGAACATTTATTAAGTTATATGAAAAATGAAAGTATCTTATGAAGCAAAATAAAACACAAAAACAAAATATTAAATAAAGCTTGGTTAAATGACACATATAAATATAAAACAAATTTAGATAAAATTTAAATTTTATCTGCACATTATTTATTCTTCATTTTATGTGGGTTGGACTGGTTGACTGCCTTGTTATTTTTGTGTTCTTGTTTTTAAGGCAGACTTACTTATAAAATGAATACTCAGCTGTTGATCTGATTTTTTTTCTCTTTTTTCCTTTTTAAAATCATTTTATTGGGGGCTCGTACAACTCTAATCACAATCCATACATACATCGTGTCAAGCACATTTTTACATTTGTTGCCATCATCATTCTCAAAACATTTTCTGTCTACTTGAGCCCTTAGTATCAGCTCCTCATTTTTCCCCTCCCTCCCTGCCCCTCCTCCTCACGAACCCTTGGTAATTTATAAATAGTTTTGTCATGTCTTACACTGTCCATCTTCTCCCTTCACCCACTTTTCGGTTGTCCACCCCCCAGGGAGTGGGTAGATCCTTGTGATGGATTCTTTCTCCTCCACCTTCCCCTTCCCCTCCTGGTATACTCTAATTATTGGTCCTGAGGGGTTGTTGATCTGCATTTCAATCCTCTCTTGAATCCATTCATATCTAACCAAATTCCAACTCCATCCCAGACAGGGACTCAAACCAGAATAGGAACCGTTTGGAGTCTATTTTCATGTATAACCAGAAAGAACTGATTCATATTGCAATCTGAACTCTAAACCCATTTCATTATGCCCTGTTCCTAAACTGCACTCTAACCAGATCAAAATCCCAGTTCTTGTTCTTAATCTGTTTATTGGGGAGCTCTTTCAGATCTCAGAAAAACTCCAATTCTTAACGCCTACCCTAAGCTTACACTTTTCAGTTCTTATATGCGCCAATCCTTAATTCAAATTTGTACCCCTAATCTCTCATCCCAAACCTACCTATAATTCCATTCCTAGCCCTTAGCTTTAACTTCAAATCTCTCACCCTAGTCCAAATTTTTATAACCAACCTCACTCAATTTCTATACGACCACAACTTTAGCCAAACCTCAGCTGTAATTTTACCTTGAAATCTAATCCAGTTCTCAGTCATTGGCCCCCTCCCCCAAATAAAAGACATTATTTAGGGTTATTAAATGCCAACTCGGAAAGACCACCACCACCACGGAGCCCACTCTGACTCAGGGTGGGGTAGAACTGCTTCCTCGTAATTTTGAGGTTGTCAATCTTCACTCAAAGTACCACGGACTGCCAAAAGAACAAACAAATCTGTCTTGGAAGAAGTACAGCTACAATGATCCTTAGAGGCAAGCATAGTGAGCCTTTGTCTCATGTACTTTGGATATGGTTGCCGGGACAGACCAGTCCCTTGAGAAAGACATCATGTCTGGTGAAGTGGAGGGGCAGTAAAGGAAATAGATGGATGGGCACAGTGGCTGCATCGATGGGCTCAAACCTAAGGAACCATTGTGAGGGCGGCCCGGGACAAGGCCGTGTTTCCTTCTGTTGTCCGTGATCACTCTAAGTCGGAATGGACTCCACAGCACCTAATGACAACAAGGACAAAGGCAACAGGACATCTTTCCTGGAGCAGGGAGCCTCGTCTTTTTCAGGGGGAGCAGCTGGCCTGGCTGCTCTGGTTCCCAGCTGAACGAGTAACCTTTGCCAGTGACATGACGCCAGTTCTCCATTGGATCCGTCTTGTGGTGGAAACAGACCTACAGACAAGCTCCTCATCCTGCTTTTCTACCGACCTCCCAGCTTGCGCACCCACACCTGCCAACATGACCCACCACCAAGATGGTACTGTCCCTGGAGTCGCTGCCCACCTCCGGAGTCCCCACCCCTGATGCATAGAACCCGGCAGCCTGGGGAGGTTTTGTTTTTGAGTTTTTTGCTAAGTTTTTATTTTAATCCAAGGACTTTGCTTCATACAAAATGTCATTGTAGAAACAATAGCAGAATCCAAAGTTTGGCTGATAAATATCACTCAGGCAGCAAACTAGTCAATCACAGAATTTTTTTTTTAAAAGTAAGTCCCAGTTGTGTTGCATGGTTGGGACTTGTCTTTTTTTTAAACACTGTTCTTAAATATAAAGTTTTGCAACAAACCTTCAATTTATATCAAATATAATTAAAAATTAACAAATAAGGAATACATTGTATCAAAAGTACGAAGATATACATGTCCATGCACATACGCGTATATATGTATATATGTATATATTTTACATGCACACAGAACTTGTTTGAACAACGGCCACTGCTTGACTGACCCCAGATGCAGAGAACGGGCTGATGCATTTCAAATTTGGCAACTCACTATGGGATTTTGGGAAAACATGGGTGCTTGAGAAGAGACAGACATAAAAACCCAAAGCCAGGAAACAGACAGCAGCTTCCTTCCCCTTCTCCCTAAGGCTGGACCGATTCTGAGAGTCTGCCAGATGCAGACAAGCCCCTGAGGGAAAGGACCATGATGCTCAACACCCAGGATAACATATATGGGGGCGGGGGTGGGGCGGGCGGGGATCCAAACAGTCAGCCTCAAAATACACATCCTTCTACACTGCAGCATGAGCCTGGAGATCACATGCAAGTCCGATCCCTGTAGAGTCTGAGGCTGTTAGGGAAGCCCCTGCTGCCGTCCACGTTCCAGGTTCTGTGCCTTCATGTGGGGACATCTGGAAAAGGTTTGGTCACAAAAGTGCTGACCCCAGAGTGAGCATCGGCCACCAAGGTATTTATATGGCCTGTGTGTCTCCGGTTGCATAGCCCCAACGGGCTCCTGGCATCTGCTCCCTTGCACCCACCTGTCACACTGTGTGCACGCCCTGGCGCACACGCACACATTGGGGGTCTTTACGGAGCGCCATAGAGTAGATGCCAATAGAAATAATAAAATCGTCCAGCAGAGAAATGGGTCTGCGATTCCAAGTGTGGACGGCACATGGGAGCCCCCACCTGTCCCAGAGCGCCATGCAGGAGGACCCCGCATCTCACCTTGCATGCAGCCCCAGTCTCTCCCTCAGAGAAGGGCCTGGAGGTCGACTGCACATGAGGTCTGGTGTCACCTGCCCTGCCTGCTTGCCGGTGTCTGTGTCCCACACCTTGGCTGACAGGTGGCTTTCCCAACCTGCCATCTGTGAGGGGTCCTCCCCTGGCACACACACACTCTCGCCTGTGACACGGCAGCCCTGGAGAACCGGACAGACAGCGCAGTACTCTGGCCACTGCGCTTGGCTTGCTTGGTCGCTGGTGGGCCTGTGGCTCCCAGGCTGCACGCCTGTACCCCACTTCTTTCCTCAGCTCTGGGGAGAAGTGGGCACGGGACCTGCAGGGCCCGGGGAAGGGGAGCCTTGTGGGGAGTCGCTCAGGCACTTGTCTTGGCCCTTGGACCCTGGGGGGGACAGTCTCCACAGGAGACCTCCTCACACATCACAGAAACACACAAGGAAAGTGAGGGTCTTTCTATTGGTTTGATGGTTTTAATTTGTTGTCATTTTCATCCCCATTTTTTTCTAGTTTTCTGTTTTTTTCTTTTTTCTAAATCAAGATATAGAAATGACAAAAGAGGGATGGGCCCTGGGATTAGAAACCAGTCAACCAAGGAAGGGGCTGTTTCCAGAGTTGGTCCCTGTGGGCTGGCCGCCCCGAGTCCTAGCCACCCCTCCAGGCCCCTGTGGCCCTCTAGAGGTCACACGGAGTGGCCGCCCCGGCGGGCCTGCTCGGACCTTCTAGCTCGGCCGGTGGGGTCTATGGGTGGTGTGTCTGGCGGCGCGGGACAGCACCCCGCCCCCGCCCCCGGCAAGGCCCGGCAGCTTCGTGGATGATAAAACTCATCGGCTGGCGCCGCTGTGCGGGGCGTGCGGGCTGGGCTCCCGGCCCGCTAGCACCAGTCGTCTTGGTCTGGGTGGTGGTAGCTGTGGCGCGCCCGGCCGCCCGGCGCGGGGCCCGCGCTGAGCCCCAGCGTGCAGTGATAGCCGTTGGGCACGCGGCGTAGGGGGTGCGGCTGCGAGGTCATGGAGGACAGGAAGGAAGTCCTGGAGGAGCGGCCCGAGTTTGTGGCCGCGGCCTCCTCGAAGGTGAGCGTGTCCTCGGGCGGAGGTGGCCGCGGGGCCTCGCTGTCCAGGCGCTGGCCCAGGTAGGGGTCGGAGCCGATGCGCGCGCCGGGCGCCAGGGGCTGGCTGAGCGCGTCCCGCTGCAGCAGCGCGTTGTGCTCGGAGAGGCCACGGCTGAGCCGGCCAGGGGAGAAGGCGGGGAGGCCGCTCTGGACGCCGGCGAAGTGAACGGGGGAGGAGTTGGCGGTCTTGTAGGTGACGCTGGGTCGGGGGGTCAAGGGGGTCTGGGGGAGCTGCCTCCGCCCACCTCGGCCTGGGGTGCTAGCACCAGATGTTGACAGCAAGGGGCTCCCATTAACTGAACCACCACCCTACATGAGAATGGAACAGACAGACACGGGGTGTGGTGCGTGGGCGGATATGGGGAGAGGAGGTGGGGGGCGCAGGGAGGCCCAGTGGGAAGGGGGAGGCAGAGGGAGGGGATGGAAGAAGGAAGGGGTGGGGGTCGGGTGTGGAGGAGAGGGTGGAGTGAGGAGGACAGTGAGGGAGTGGGGTAAGGAGGAGGGGGCGGGGGTGGGGGTCGGGTGATGAGAAGGGGTCGGGGAGTGCGGTGGGAGAAGGGGGGAAGGTCTGGGAGATGGGTGGGGCCTATGTGCTCAGCCTGGGAGCGCAAGGGAGGGGGCACGCTAGCAGGCAGTCGGGACGGGGCAGGTCCAAGGAGGGCTCTTTGTACCCGTCTTACCTGCCGGAGGGGCCCTGGCGCCGTGGCAGCGGTGGGCGACGTCGGCTGGCTGCCCAGCGGAGCCCGGGGTGGCCCAGGCTCGCGGCCCCCGAAGCGGTCACAGGAGTAGAAGCGCTGCTTGTCCGAGGATGAGGACGAGTGCTGCCGGCGCTCCTGCGAGCGGCCCCGCTCCTGCCTGCGCTCTCGGGCTGGCCCAGTTGAGCTGCCTGGGGCTGTGGGGGGCGGCGGGGGTTGTGGAGGATTGGTCAGCGGGGTGGTGTAGTGGGGGGAACTGGAGGCGTGAGGTCAGCCCAGGGATGGGAGAGGAGTCACCAAAGGAACAGGGACAGATCAGCTCAGGGACAGGACTGTTCCACATAGGGACAGGGGCCAGCATAGGGTGGAGGAGGGGTTAGCACAGGGACAAGGGTCAGCTCAGGAACCAGGAATCCAGGGGAGGCAGAGGTAACCCTGACTCAGTGCCAGGACAGACTACATGTCCCCTGACCACTGTGCCCTGGGCTTTTCTACTGGCTCCCAGAATCTGCTGTGGCTCAGAACCAGGGCTTCTACTGGCCCGGGTCTGCCAATAGCTGCTTGGATGACCACCCCCTGCCCCCACCCCCACAGATGTTAGGGTTCCACACACCACCATCAGGGTCCGGAGCCAGGCTGGGACCCTTGTCCAGGGACTTCTGCTTCCTGTCCCTGCGGCGGTGGCAGCGGTGGTGGTGGTGGTGGGCAGTCTGGCTGGCTGGGGCTCTGTCTAGGCTGGCTTTGCAGATCAGGGCTCCAGGGGGGCGCTGGGGGGCCAGGGTGGAGATGGAGCGCTTCATGGGGCTGGATTCTGGGGCAGGCTGCAAGGCAGGGCAGGGGAGAGCCAGCAGGCTGTGAGCAGATCAGTCAGAATGGAGACAAGGCCAGCACCTCATCATTCTCTTTCTGAAGCCCCCCCCACCCTGCCTGACCCCCTGGGGGCTTTGCTTGTGAACTCCGTGAGAAGGGTCCTGTCAGTGACACACATAAGGGGTGCCCATCCAGCTGGGGAGGAGGGGGAGAGGACAGCTTCTGTCTAGCTGCAGCCTGGGCCCCAAGAGATGAATGCAGCCAGGGCCCAGGGGATAGGGCACCCAGGGCCCAAGCAGCGCCCAAGCAGCCTGGCACCAGAAGTGGAGATGACAGGCTGATCCGTGATCATCTGGTTGCCTGGGGGCAGGGCCAGGCCCAGTGTCCTGGGTCCCTGAGTAGGGAGGACTGTGTGCCCCCCAGGCTTCCCTTGCTCCTTGCAGAGGCCCAGTAGGTGAGGGTCCCCAGGAGGAGTCAGGTCATTGCCATGTGCAGGTGCAGTCCCTCCGTCCATGACCCTGAAGCCTACCACACACCTGTGTTTCGGCTGCAAGGCGTGGCATGGATGCTGCTCGACCCTGACTCTCCAGCCCGAGCTGGGGCTCCCTGGCAGGGCTGCTCAGGGCCATGTCCTGCATCTGGACATCCATAGCCTGGGGGCGACAGGAGCCATCATTCATCCCCCCCCCCACGGGTTCCCCCTAAACCCCACCATGGGCTCCACCCTGCCCCCTACCCACAGGGCCTCCCCATCACCCACCACACAATCCCCACTCCCCACATGGGTCCTTACCTTCACCCCCACACAAGCCCCCTACCCCCACCCCACTGGCCTGGGAGCCCTTACCTGTTTTCCAGGCTCTGCCACAGGAATCTCTGCCGAGTGGCCCCGCTCCAAGGGTGTCCGAGCCTCAGAGGGCAGCCCCTTGGTCCGATGAGTGCCCCAGGAGACTGACTCCTTGAGGCCACTCCCTTGTGTCTGTCTACAGAGGAGAGGGGGCGCCCAGTGAGCCCTGGACTGCAGACCATGGTCCCCAAGCCGTCCTGCTCTGTGGTGGGCCCCAGATACCAAGGTCCCAGCCCCCCGGGGTTCTGAGCCTGCTCTTTGGCCCCTTGGTCAGGAGGCAGAGCAAGAACAGAGGAGTCCATCCCTCTAGGCCCTGCTTGTTTCTCCCACACAGTGGGGTCTGGTGGACCCTTCTCCTTGCCCCTAAACCCACTGGTCTCACTCTACATCTTTGGCCCCCAGAGAGCCTTCATCATTAAAATCACTGCTCCAGCAATCCGTTTCGGGGAGCCTTTCTAACCACCCTCACAGCCTCCACTCATGACGCCCACCTTAATGTCTTCCTGTTACAGGCTGTGTCCCTCCCCACACACCACCGAGTAAGCCCAGTGTACTGCTCGCTCTGCCCCAGGGCTTTCTCCCCACACACAGCGCTGACCATGGCTAACTACGGCTGCACAGCACCAGCCACGGCACCTTTGGGGGGCCTGCTAAACTGAGGGAGCCGAAGAGAGCGGCTGCTCTGAGGGGCGACAAGAGGAGAGCAGCCCATGTCCAGCCAGTACACATGTGCCATCGTCCATGAGCTGGCTCAAGGAGGGCCTGTCTTCAGCCAGTTAGGCAGGGGTTCTCTGGTTGGCAATAGAGAGGGTAATGGTTTGTGGAGAAACTGCAGCCCGGGAACTATTTGAAGTTCATTTTCTGGACTGGAAGTGTGGCTCAGATCAATCCCAGATGACAACTCATCACCATGATCTCTCCTGCACCAGTGTCTGTGCCCAAGAGCGAGGGAGCACGCGTGCGTACGCACATACTCAACTCACACACAGACACACACATGCGTACAAATATGCTTGAGACAATTGACGTGTGGGATGTTTTAAGAGCAGGGAGAGCCCCCAATAAAATGATTAAAAAAAATAAAAGAGGAGCTGATAACAAGGGCTCCAATAAGTACACACAGACCTGCCTGCTACATAGTCACACGCACTCTCAGACTTCAACACCCCGGCCCCCCAACACAGAACTCACACAGACCAACCTGCCCACACAGTCACACACCTTCTCAGACACACACACACACACACACACACACCTCAGACACACACACCTCAGACACACACACACAGACCTACCTGCTACACAGTCACATGCACTCTCGGACACACACACACACACACACAGAGACCTGCCTGCTACACAGTCACATGCACTCTCAGACACACACACACACAGACCTACCTACACATAGTCACACACTCAGACTTCAACATCCCCACATTCACACACATTCAGCCTTCAACTTACACTGACAGATTCACACACACTCAGTCATACATAGTCACACCATCACACATTTGCACACATACACATTCACAAACTTAAACCTACAAACTTACACACGCAATCTCATATACACATTCCAACTTATATACATTCACAGACTTAAAATGCACTGACTCATATACACAAAAACTTACACATGCACACGACACGGACTTATCCATACAGGCACACACAATCACAGACACACACACTCAGACTTAGTTACATCTACACACAGACTCACACATAGTCGTACACACTCACACTTGCACACATTCAGACTGAAAACATATGCAGACTCGCAGGCACCTGTACACTATTGCACAGTGACACACACGCTCTCCTACTGGACACAAGTCACACCCACCCTCTTAGCCCTCGTATGCCCATATACATTGACACACAGCTCACTCTCGCAGGCTCTCAGAGTCCACAGCTCCCCTTTAGATGCCACGACCGCTTTCCCACGGAGACAGGAGGCGGAGGGGCCCATCCACAGAACGCCTAACTGGGACTGCTTTCCACATGCTTCCGAGGGTTCTAGAACAGGCTGCAAGAAGGGCCACCCAACCTTCCCAGGTGTGCCCGGGTGCTCTGCAGAGCTGGGCACTCCTCTCAGGAGGAGGCATGGCCCACGGGAACTCGGAGGGCAGCACCTGCCTGGGCCGAGATGACCAGGTTCGGGTCATTATCTGGTCTCCAGCCACCAGTCGTCTTCATGGAGCTGTCCCGACCCCCCAGCCTCAGGGAGTTTCGCCCTCACTTGTCATTCAATAGAAGCTATCTGATGGTCAGTCCAGGACTGAAATCTGGCTAAGAACAACCAGGCTAACAACTATTGGTCTCTTCCCTCCCGGTTCAATGGAGAGTGTGTAAACCAAAGAGACACAAGAAAGCCATCAGTCCAAGGACCACATGAAGCACAGTCTAGGCAACCTTGAGACCCAAAGAACTAGGTGGTGCCCAGCTACCACTACCAACCTCTCTGCTTGGGAAGAGTGGGAGAAAATTACACAGAAAAGACCAGACCTACAGAGACTGTAAAAGCCAAGAAACCCCCTGAAGCCAATTCCAATAACCACCTTTCAGCCAAAGAACAGAGAGGCCCCTAAGATGAAGGGTAACACTCGAGAAGAATGTATTCCTTAGAAGAATTAGTTACAGAAAGCCAAGAGGACAACATGTGTCCCAAAGCACGGATGAGCAGGCAGGAAAGGACAGACCATTTGGACAAAGGAAGCAGGGATCCCAGGGTGGTTCCCTGGGGACAATGTAACCCTTCACCTGTAAACCACGGAACGGGGCACTATCTTGTTCTGTAAACTTTAACCTAAAGACATTTGTTTTAAAAAAAGAATAAAGCTAGACTGTCAGATTTCAGAAGGAGGGTCCCCAGACTACCGAGAGTAGAGTCACAGTGCTGCACTCCCTCTGGCTGTCCCTCCAGGGCGCTGCAGACAGTCGGTGGTGACTCTTCTGCCACCACGGGGACAAGAGGCAGGGTACACACGCCTGCTTGGGCCCACTCCTGGTGAGCTGTACTCAAGGAGATGTTCAAAGACATGAGGTTGCGTTGCACGCCTTTGGACGAGTGCCCGTGGACTCATGTGCTTCTGCCGTGGGGAGCCAGCCCGTCCCCCCTCCGTGGGAGCCAGCAAGGCCTTCCTTACCCTCCGCCTCCATTCCTCTCCTCCTGCCCGGCTCCCTCCTCAGTCTGCGCAGCCAGGCCACAGACCACGGGCAAGACAAAAATGATCACTAGCTTTAGCCACTTGGTTTTTGGTGGTTTGTTACCCAAAATTATCATGGAAAGAGAATTAATCAACACACAGGGTGTGGTGGTTAGGTTTTATGTCAAATTACCTGTGTGGGGGAGGTGGGAAAAATGAGGAGCTGATGCCAGCTGATGCTAAATGTTATGAGAATGATGAGGGTATGAATGTATAAACATGCTCTACACAATTGATGTATATATGGATTTTGATAAGAGTTGTATGAGGCCCCAATAAAATGATTTTTTTAAAAAAATTACCTGTGTTTAACTGTAGGGTTGGAGTCCAACCTATCAATCAGGTCGAAACCCGATGATGCTTCCCTGGGGTGTGACCTTTTAGGAGAGAAACACCAGGACTCCCCCTCTCCCCCACACACCTCTCTGTCTGCTTGGATTCTGCGTCTGCCTCTTGGGGCGGCCCCACCTACCCTGCCACGTTCCCAATGACCTTGGACCCATACGACTCTGCACCCACTGGCCTGCGATCGCCCAGTTTCTCATTTGACCTTTCTGTTGAGTCAGCCTGCAGCTCTGTGAACCTGAGGAGCCCTCTGCTCAGCCTCGCGTCCCGGGACTTGAGTTGGACTGGGCCGGGCTGCCTTCCTGATATAAAATTACATCTTGATCTGCAGGTGTTTCCTGCCCATGTGTGCGTGCCACTGGTTTTGCTTGTCTGACAACCCAGCCTGGCACAGAGGGATTCACTGTTTAAAACATACAATTGCTCCAGGAGTCAAAAGAAGAAGAGTGTGTGTGTGTGTGTGTGTGTGTGTGTGTGTGTATGTGTTTTGAGAATTAGGAAGATCGGAACACTAACAAGACACGGACAGACTGGGGCAGGAACTCTGAGTGAAAAATAACCGGCACCAAAGCTAGATAAGCAAAGTATGGTTCATCCTGTCATGGTCAGCGTTATGGGTCTCCTCGGCCAGGCTTTGGTTCTCAGTGCCGGACTTGGGACCCGCAGCAATGTCCTCATGTGATATACTGCAATCAGCCTTCATCTTGTGAGCAGCTAATCAGCTGAAAGCCAAACCATTTCCTTGGCTGAGGTGGGGAATGGGGAGGGGGCGCTGGCCTGCATTCACTCTACTTGGATGTTCTGGCAAAGTTCACTCTCTTTGATCCTGCATCTGACACATCTTCTGACTTCCTGTTTTTGAAACGTGAGCCAGCAGCCTGCTGTCTGACCTGCTGGGATTGTGGGTTTGTCAGCCTCTGTAGCCTCCATTCATCAGGAAAAGCCTCCAACCTGATGTCTGACCCATTCACTTGGGACATGTCTCCACAAGCGCCCGGGTCATTTCCTTGAACAACTGTCTCTATTGTTGTTGTTGATAGATGCCACTAAGGCCAGCTCACAAGCTTTCCTGTGTTTGAGCCACTGCTGTGGCCAGTATGTCAATCCATCTCATTGAAGGCCTTCCTCTTTTCGGTGATCCCCCACTCTCCCAGTATGAAGTCTGTCTCCAGCCTGGTCTTTCCTGATGACATGTTGTGAGGACAAGTACATGAGACAAGGTCTGATGTGACATGTTGTGAGGACAAGTACATGAGACAAGGTCTGATGACATGTTGTGAGGACAAGTACATGAGACAAGGTCTGATGACATGTTGTGAGGACAAGTACATGAGACAAGGTCTGATGACATGTTGTGAGGACAAGTACATGAGACAAGGTCTGATGACATGTAGTGAGGACAAGTACATGAGACAAGGTCTGATCATCTTCACTTTTTTCCCTTCATTGTATTGGGGGCTCGTACAATTCATCACAATCCATCCACCCATCCATCGTGTCAAGCGCATTTGTACGTCTGTTGCCATCATCATTCTCAGAACCTTTTCTTTCTGCTTGAGCCCCATCTTCCCTCGTCAGGAGCATTCCCAGCTGCATGTGTTTCCAGAGAGACCCGTTTGCTCTTCTGGCAATCGCGCTCAGTTCAGTACCGTCACCAGCACCAGTAGTCAAGGGCATCCGTTTTCCCTCTCTCTCACCAGCTTTCACGGGGTGTGAGGTGAGGTTGGGTCGGGGCACCTTCGCCTCCTCACTGACATCTGCTCTTCAGCATTGTCAAGAGCTCTTCCACAGTAGATCTCCCCACGGCACGCTGCCATTTCATTCCCTTGAGGACCTCGTCCACAAGTGCTGAGTGTGGACCACGCAAAACGAACCCTTGACAACCTCCAGAGCTCTCCGTGCATCGTGTTAGTGCCATTGTGCGGCTCTTTGTTTTGTTTATGTTGACGTGAGATGGCTTTGCTCCCCCTGAGCCCCAGTCTGAGATCTGTCCACACAATGAACTGCTATTCCATCCCAAAGACAGGCGAAAGCTACCAAAGGGATGGACCCTGAAGACCCCGTGCTGAGTCAATTACATGACTAAGTGACATGGGACAGAACAAATACCGCACGACCTATCTCATATCAAGTGTCTAGAACAGGGCTGGAGACACAAGTAGACTGACTCGAGGTCATTAGCTGGAGAAGGGTGTTCTTGTTCTTATTTCTGTTTGGAAGGATGAAAACGTTTTGGAAGTAGATAGTGATGATGGCTATAATTATATGTGAATATAGTTAATGTCACTGAATTATACCTTGAAATAGTTAAAATGGACAATTTGTGATATAGATCCTATTACAATAAAATCATTAAAAATAAAATAAATACAACCAATGACAAAGCCAAGGCAGAAGCATATGACCCCTGGAGAAGAAAGCCTGAGTGTGCAAGGCGGGAAGTAACCTCTGGGAACGCCATACGTGGCTCCATCAGTCCGTTTCACAACTGTTAGAGAAGCAGCGTATGTAAGCTACAGAGTCAAATATTTCAGCAACTAACCACAAGCAGCAACAACTATTGGTGAGTTTTCAGACAGCACAGACAAAATGGTTGGCTCTACTACCCATGGGTGAAGTAGAGGCGAGTGCACGGGAGTGAAGTCCGTTAGTTCCCGATGTGCACGACACACCCCGGGGCTCCTTGTCCTAGGCCAACAGGAGGACGGCCAAGCCAAACTGGTCAGGAAGCAGGCTGGTTCATCCTCCCTTCTCCATCTTCAGTGACCCCCCCAAGCCCACCTTGCAGCTGGGGTACTCACACAGCTCCGCCGTTGCTGAGGGAGGCAGAACTCTTCTGCCGGAGGAAAACTCTGGCCCCTCGGAGCACAGCTGGCTGTGTCTGCTCCAGGGTGGCCTTCAGAGGGTGGAACAGGGACACAGGGCCCATCTGCGGGGGGCGCAGAAGGAAGAGAAAGAAACCAAGGGGTGGGGAATGAAGCCCTGGTGAATGCCCCTCAGCAATTCTGCTCCCATGGTTCTGGCCCGTGCCCAGCACCTGAGGTCCTTGTCCCTCAAAGAAAACGGGCCTCCAGAGGGCCACCTGCTTTCCCTGTTTTTCATTCCCATCCCTGAGATGGACAGTGTCTGCGCACAACCTGGTAAGAAGAGGGGCTTCAGGAAACCCAATGCACTTCTCAAAACCAGTTTCCCTAACCGCAGAACTAGGGGCTGGACCAGATGACAGGTGAAGGGATTTCATCTCATCACTAACTTGAACTGCTTGGCAGAAATGTCTGGGTCCCGGGACTGAGCAGAATCCTGAGATTTGGGGGCTGGGATAGACTTCTGTGATAGATTAGTGATGTCTGTATCAGATGTTGGCATGGAGGGTGGTGCCATGAGAATCAGATACATTTCCATCCCAAGGTGAGGGAGGCTGTCTCTGGTGGTGGTCCCATCAGGTTCTGAAAATCTAGATAACTGTCTGGAAAGCGAGCCTACATAGACCACTCAGAGAAAGACAAGGTTGTGCAGGAGAGTGGTGTCTGACGATGACAGTAGGAAGACTGGCCCCCAAACCAACATGATCAATCACGTCTAGAACAAACCATGTTCCTGAAACGACACCAGCAGAACCCAAGACCCACGGCCATTGAGTCAGCCTCATTGCAGATTGACCCACTTCACACCTCTGATTCTGCTTGTGTGGAGGGACAACACATGGACCTTTACCTCTCAAATCACCCCAGCTTCCTCTTCTCAGCCCCTGACCCTCTGACCCTGAACACGGCGCTTCAGACCACAGCTCCACAGTGAGCTGCCAGCATCTAGCCTGCAGGGCCTTTCTCCCTGGAGACTGAGAGGTGGCTGAAAAGATCTCCTGTCTCCCTTCTCCAGGAAAGGGCATGAGCTTCCCACCACTAGTGAGGTCAAGCAGCTCAGAGCTACTTCTTGGGAACCCTAGAACCTCAGTACCTGGGACAGGCCTCCAGGAGCTTGGTGAATCTGGTCTCTGGTGGTTTTGTTCTGTTTGTAGAAGTCAAATATCATCAGAGCTGCGTAGACTTTCCCCACTGTCATCTCATCGGCTGGAGAGAGGAGCAGGGAGAAGTGAATGGGGTGGGCCCCCCAGGAGGTTCCTGAACGGAGGGGCATCAGCAGGTGCATGGCTCTCCCCCGCTGTCCCACCCCAGCTGTCTGTTCCCAAGGCCACCTAGGCTCTTGACTAGCCCCCCACCTCCCGCCTCCGGCTCCTCCTATAAAAAGCAGAGCCAGAGTTCCAGTCTGTGAGCATTGAACTTCCTGCACCTCCAGCGAGCCCCTGGAGGTCAGCCACCTGGGTCTTCACTCCCCGCTCAGCCTCTGAACAGATCAGGAAAGGTGGAGTGAAGGCCTTCTTGGCCAGCCACTTACGTTTATGGGGTGGCACCAGCAGATCCAAGGTCTTCTGGGGCAGGGTGGCCCACACAGAGGCAATCTCCTTTCTCAGCTCTGCGTCACACTGGTGTTGCTTTGTCCCAGCTGGGCCAGGTGAGGAAAGACAAGCATTAGAAGACATCCTATAGCACCTGGTGCAGGCCTAAGGGTGGTGGTGGAGGTGGAGGTGGAACTAGCTAGCAGGGATGCTGGGGCTGGCGCATTGGGCAGCAGCACCACTGTGGAGGCTGAGGCTGCTCAGGGCTCTCCCTCCTGGGGTCTGCCCAGAGGAGGAGACACAGGGGCTTTTTAGCATCCTTCAGGAATGTTTGTGTCCCTGATGTGTGCACTTAGATGGACGAGGAGAGACCATGGTCATATTCCACTCAGGCAGGCTCGGGTTCATTGAACAATACTTTTGGGGCACCTTGACTAACTGTCAGGTATTCTCTGTTCTGGGGGAAAAAATGAAAACAAAACAAAACTACCCCTCCTTCTGGGCAAACGTGCCTTTATTCTGCAGCCAAGTGGAAACCGGTCAGAAAAAGTCATTGTTGAACAGTGAGACGTGTCCAGAAAACACCGGGGGCTCTGTTTGGGATGAGGGCTTAGGAAAGCTTTTGTTGAGAAGGGGGCCTCCGGGAAAGATCCTGCAGGCAGGGTGCATTCAGTGAGCGCCACCTGCACAGAGCAGGGCAGGTAGGCTGGAGAGGGGACTCTGAGAAGGTACGCTAGGCCAGGATTTTCATTAGAGCAATAAGATAATCTGATTCATCTCTTTTTAAAGCCAAGTTTATTCAGGTATAATTTACAAACAATAAAGCCCACCCCTTTCAGTTAGACGATTATGCGGATTTCGGTAACTGTATATAATTGTATGTTTACCACCAGTCAATAGAGACAAACTCCATCACCCCTGGAGCCAATCCAGAAGCCTCCCCCGAGCCCTGCAGTCACTGTTTGCTGCCTTTACAGTGGGCATTCTGCGGCTCAGGAAGTAGGCACCAGTTGCATCTGATTTCTCTCATGTGACACATTCCTCGGGAGCTTGCTTTGCTGAGCACAATCCCACTGACTGGGGATGCCACAGCCGGCTGGTCCATTCACCAACTGGTGGACATGTGAGTTGGTTTCAGTTTGGGGCAATTGGGACAAGCATCCATCCCCACAGAGGCTTTGGTTGGGCATAGGTTTTCATTTCTCTTCAATACTGGGTAGCATTGCTGGGCAATATAATAACGGCCAAACTGGTTTCTGAAGTGGCCCTTCCACTTGGCATCCCACGAGCAGTCCCTAAGACCCAGCTGCTCTGCATGCTTGCCAGCACTTAACATTGCTATGAAGTTTTCATGTTAGGCATTATGATAAATATGTAATGTCACATATAGTTGCAGTTTATTTCTAATTTCTCTAATGGTCAGTGATATGGAGCAACTTTACATGTGTTTCTTCTGCCTCCCATATGTTTTCTTCGGTGACTTCAAATATTCACCCATTATAATGGTTCTCATTACTGAATCGTGGGAGAACTTTACATATTCTAGATACCACTTCTTTATCAGAATTATATTTTGCAAGTGTTTTCTCTGACTCTTTGGAATGTATTTTCTTAAGTGTAACTTTTTACATTTGTATCAAGTCGATTCATCTGGGTTGTAAAAGGATCCCTGCTCCCTGTGTCTCTCCCATCTCTTAGGTGCCTCTTCACTCTTGGATGTTTATACAAGTATCACAGTGCTAGAGAACCCTGTCCAACACACATAGCGAAGGTAATAGGTAAAGAAGTCTTTTTTCTTCTTTCGACATGTGTTGGCTTTACAGTACCATTTGTTAAGAATTGTTCTGGCAGCTTTGCAAGAAAACCAGCCAACCACCTGAATAAGAGTCTCCTGTGGGGTCTCGTGCTCCATTCATTCGTTCCATCCGTTCGCCATGCCCACACCGTGTGATTCATGTGGCTTTATGCTGCTGCTGTTGGGTGCCAGCGAAGCAGCTCTGACTCACTGCAACCCCGGGTCCAGAACGGCGCTGGCAGGTCCTGGGCTGTCCTCACAATTGTCCTTATGTTTGAGCCCATCAATGCAGCCAAGGTGTCAATTCAACGTTTTGAAGGTTGCTCTTTTTAGCTGGCCCTCCAGTTTACCAAGAAGTCTTTCTCCTGACAACGTGTCCAAAGCATGTAAGACCAAGTCTGGTCATCTTTGCTCCTGGGAGCATTCTAGCTGTACTTCTTGCAAGACAGACCTGCTTATCCTTTTGTCAGTCCATGGACCATACTTCAAATGTATTGGCTCTTCGTTAGTCTTCCTGATTCAATGCCCAGCTTTCACATGTACATGAGGCCACTGGAATTTCATGGCTTGTGTCAGGCACATTACTTTAGTCTTCAAGGTAACATTTTTGCTTTTCCACACTTTAAAGAAGCTTTGTGCAGCATACTGAGGAGCCAAGGCAATGGGTTGTTTGACTGCTGCTTCCATGAGCATTGACTGTAGGTCCAAGCAGGATGCTTCCATCTTTTCTCCATGGATCACATTACCTATGGGTCCCATTGTGAGGGTGCTGGTTTCTGTACACTGCCTTGTCGTCCACACTGGAGGCTGCGGTCCTTGATCTTCATCAGCACTGTCAGCAGGCAGGGTTGTGTCCTCCGCATATCAATGAACCACATTTGTCTTCACATAAACCAGCTTCTCTGATGATTTGCTCAGCATACAGACTGCTTAAGTATGGTGAGAGGATGCAACCCGGACATACGTCTTTCCTGATTTTAAACTGCACAGTATTCCCTTGTTCTTTTTGTACAACTGCCTCCTGATCGTGTTGCGGGATTCCCATTCTTTTCAAGGATAGGCTTAGTATGTTATGATCCACACAATCAAATGCCATGGTACTGTCTGTAAAATACAAATAAACATCTTTCTGGTATACTCTGCATCAGCCAAGATCCATCAGACATCAGCAGTGATATCCCTAGTTCCACATCCTCTTCTGAATCCAGCCTGAACCTCTGGCAACTCTCTGCCAATGTACTTCTGCAACTTATTAGATGATCTTCAGCAAATTTTCACTTGCATGTGATATCAGTGATAACATTCTACAATTGGAGCATTCTGTTGGGTCACTTTTCTTTGGAAAGTGTACAGATATGGATCTCTTCCAGTCCGTTGTCCAAATAGCTGTTGTGGCAGTTACCTAATTTCATGTACACTAGATAAATAAGGTGTAAGGGTGGAGTCTAGCCTGTCAGTCAGGTCACAGCCTGATGATTCCTTCGTGCGGCTGTGACCTTTTCATAGGAGGATCCTGGGACTCTCCCCTCTCTGCCTTCATTTTCCTGTTGACAAGTCACTCTGGGACCTGCACAAGCCCCGGAGATGCATCCACCCCCATTGGATCCACAGGACTTGACACCCACTGGCCTGTGATCTTCCTTCATTTGCATCATTGCTGTGGCTGCATGAGTCTGAAGAGGGGTTTATGAGCTAGTATTGGACTTAAGGACAAGTGACTTGGACTGGGGTGTTTTCTTGATATCCAAATACTCTTTGATAGAAAGCTCTTTCTTACACACACACACACACGAGTGTCACTGGATTTGTTTCTCTAGTCAACCCTGCCTAACACAGCTGTCTTCCAAATTTCCTGACGTGGAAGAGTGAGTGCTTCCAGGGCTTCCTCAGCTTGTTGAAACCTTGCAGTTGGTATTCTATCCGTTCTCAGAATCTTGTTTTTGGCTAAGGCCTTTAGCGTAGCTTGAACTTCTTCCTTTAGTACCACTGGTTCTTGCTTGTGTGCTGCTTGTTGAAGTGACTGAAGTGCAGTGACTGGATTCTTTCCATCTTCTTTTGATGCTTCCTGCATCATTCAAGATGGCAGCTTTATGGTAAGGCATAATCAGGTAAGAGTGAGTTCTCCAGCTTCACTCTTTAACGTCCTAGCTATTATAGTCTTTGCTTTCCTACATAACATTTAGCACCAACTTGTCAGTTTTGACTGAGGTTGTTGTTGTTAGGTGTCACTGAGTTTGCTCTGACCCATAGTGACCCTGGGCACGTGTACTGTCCTATGCCATCCTCACCATTGTTCCTATGTCTGAGCCCAACGATGCAGCCATGGTGTCAATCCATCTCATTGAGGGCCTTCCTCTCTTTCGCTGCTCCTCGATTTTACCAGACCCGATGTCTTTCTGCAGGGACTGATTGCTCCTGATGACACGTCCAAAGTATGTAAGACGAAGTCTCGCCATCCTTGACTTTAAGGAGCACTCTGGGCTTTCCTATTTCCAACATAGATTGGTTTGTCCTTCTAGCAATCTACGGTACTTTCGCTAGTCTTATCCAACACCAAATTCAAATGCAGCAATTTTTCTTCAGGCTTCATTGCTCAATGTCCAACCTTCACATGCATCTGAGGGGATGGCTTAACGCAGTTATTCTTGGTACAGTTCTCAGAGTAACGCCTTTGCTCTTCGATGCGCTGAAGAAGTCTTGTGCAGACAGAGTTACCTAAGGCAATGCTTTTTTTTTTTTATCTTGACTGCTGCTTCCATGAACAGTGATTGTGGATCCAGACAAGATGAAATACTTGACAACTTCAATTTTTTCTCCGTTTATCATGATGCTACCTATTGAGCCAGTAGTGAGGATTTGGGTCTTCCTCATATTGAGTCATAATCCATCCTCAAGGCTACAATCCTTGATCCACATCAGCAAGAGCTTCAAGTCCTCCTCCCTGCCAGCGAGCAAGGTTGTGGCAGGTTGTTAATAAGCCTTCCTCCAATCCTGATGCCATTATTGCTGAATAGTGATTAATAATGACGTAATTGATGAGTCCTGGTGGTGTGGTGCATTATGTGATTAACTGCTAACCATAAAGTCATTAGCAACTCTGCAGGAGGAAGAGGAGGCTTCCCGCTCCTGTAAAGAGTTAGTTTGGAAAACTTGCAGGGGCAGTTCTACCCTGTCTTACAGTGTCACCATGAGTCAGCAACGACTCTATGGCAGCGAGTTTGGATTTCTGGTTGGCATAAATAACAACATCAAATTTTTGTCTTTCAATCTATGGATACTTCTTGATTTATTTAGGTCTTCTTTGATTTTTTTCATCAATGCTTTAAAGTTACAGCATAAATTTCATATAATTTTTGGAGTAAGCTAGTCATGCACAGAGGAACCCTGGTGGCATAGTGCATTAACAGTTGGGCTGCTCACCACAAGATCAGCAGTTTAAAGCCACCAACCCCTCTGTGGGGAAAAGATGAGGCTAACTAAAATGAAAAACCAAACAAACAAATTGCCATCCAGTCGATTCTGACTCCTAGAGACACTATAGGATAGGATAGAAGGTCCCTGGTGGGTTTCTGAGACTGTAACTCTTTACAGGACTAGAAAGTCTCACCTTTCTTCCAAACAGTGGCTGTTGGCTTTGAACTGCAGACCTTCAATCCATAACTACTTCTCCACAGTCAAGAGGAGCCATCTGAGCCATCTAGAGACACTGGTGCTGCTACTCAAAAGGAACTTGACATTTTTTAACTTGTATGCTGCCGCATACAGAGGGCTCCAACCTAAGAACTATTGTGAGTGTGGAGCGAGACCAGGAAGGGTTTTGCTCTGTTATACGTAGGGCCACTCTGGGCCAGACCTGACTTGACAACATGTAGCAAGAAGCACACAGAAGTACAATGGATTCCTGCAATATTGGCCTTGACTCCGAGACCTTGCTATACTCATTGGTTTTAGGAATTTTGAGGTAGGCTCTTTGGGGTTTTCTGCATAATCATGCCAATGTTAACGAGTGGCAGCTTTCTTTCTTTCTGATTGGTATGCCTCTGACTTCCTTTTCTTGCTTCCTTATACTATCCAAAAAACACAAGCACAATGTTAAACTGTAATGGTGAGGGCAAACACCCTTGCCTCACTCTGGGTTTTGGGGAAAGATTCAGTGTCTCATTGGTAAGTGTGACATAGGTTGAGCACGTTTCAGTTGTAGTTACAGGAAACCAGGAATGGATATTGCATTGTGTAGAATGCTTTCTCTGCAGCTATTGAGCTGATTTTTCATTTTTGAGAGAGTAAATTATATTGACTGATTTTTAAGTGTTGACTCAACTCTGAATTCCTGGCGTTAAACCTTAGTTGTGCTAAATATATATTACTTTTTTATGTTTTGCTCGGTTCAATTTGCTAAAACTGCGTGAGATTTTTCTGTTGAAATTTCACCGGGGACATCGGTCTGTGGTTTGTCTTGTGTTGTAATGTCTTGTCTGCTGTGGGTGGAAGAGCAATGCTGGCCTGAGTTTCTGAGGTCGTTGGTGTAGAAGCGGCATCTTTCTTAAATGTCTTGTAGAGTTCACGGTGAAACTATTTTGGCTTGGAATTTCCTTTGTGGGAAGGGACTTAACTGTGAATTTAATCTCTAATAAATTTACTACTACTCCAGTTATCTGGTTCTTCTTGAGTAAGCTTTGGTAGTTTTGTTCTTCAAGAAATCTTTCCATTAAAGTTGTCAGACTCACACTGGCACAAAGTTGCTCATAATATTCCCTTGTGGCCCTTTTAACATCCGGATCTTCACGGACACACCCTCTTTCATCTCTTCTATTGGAATCTTCTCCGTCTGCCAGGGGTCAGTCTAACTTGAGGCTCCCCTTGAGGCTTCCCATGCTGCCTAATGGAATCACTTGGGCTGCTGTATGGAGGATGTGTTGGAGTGTCGGCAGTGGAAGTCGTTGAAAGTCCGTCCACAGCCACAGCCCAGGTAAGCGGGGACAGAGGCTTGGGCCAGGGCTTTAGTAATGGAGGGAGGCCACGTTTTGGCTATCCTGGCTATCTTTTGGAGGTAGAATCAAGATTTGATTGAAGCAATGGTGTCGGGGACAAAAAGAGGAGACTCCACAAGGTTCCCAGCATGAGCAACTCTCCGAATTAAGCTTCTATTTCTGGACTCCAGAAGGCGGTGGGGATGCCTGGAATTCAGGTTTGGCGTGTTTACATTGGGATGATGCTTAGGGTGAAGGGCTTGTTGCCTCTAGGGGGCTGGAGTTCAGGCCAAACACATCAAAGTGGGATGGAACAAGACCAGAGCAGCTGTCTGCAGCACCGCCACACTGGGAGGCTGGGAGATAAAGTGAAACCAGAGGGACACCAAAGAGCTTCCAAATGGAGGCGGGAGCTGGCCTTCAGGTGAGGCGACACCTACCCCTGGAGCCGTTCCAGTGACAGGTGGGGGCAGTCTCCCTGGAGTATATTTGGGAGGCTGGGAAAAGCCAGTAGACTGGCCCCATTGACAAAGCCCTCAGGAGCTGGCTGCTGGGGAGAAGAGAGATGCCAGTAGAGGGGAAGAAAAGGCCTTTTTGCAAGGAGTGCTTGTCTGTCTATTGTCCATGTCCCACCGGCTGGGTATGGGAAAGAACAGAGAGCATGGTAAGATCATGTCCTTGAGTAGGCCCTGAGAATGAGACCTAGTATACAGGGCGGGGGTGGGGTGGGTGGGGGGGACGGACTGACTGTGGGTGTCCCCGTCTGGGAAATAGCAGATGAGAGGAGGTGAGCAGGGATATGTGCTTTCCTGGTCTAGGTGAAAGCTCCCGGGCCACCTCAGGGAGGGCCTGGTAGCAGGGGTAGACTGGCATGGAAGGGGCAGAGGGCACCTCAGCTCAGAGAAGGGGGCTGGTTCCTGGTGACACTGGCCAGGTGAATCTTGGCCACAGGCTCTCTAGTGCTGAGAAATGGGGAGGGGGTGTTACTTCCTCGACCCTCAGGCCCTGATCTGAGTGGGGCGGCTATGGCACAGTGCCGATGCTGGATGGTTACCAGACCCATTTGCAAGCCATCTTGCTCACCTGGAGCCAGCTTGATCTCCAGTGCTGTCCGGATGAGGGCCATCAGGGTGGATGTGAAGTGGACCGTCATGTCCTCATTGGAGATGGGCATGTTCATGCGTACCAAGCGCTGGCAAGGAGCACAAGCAAGTTAGAGCTGGGTTTGCCCTGCCTGGGCAGGGCTGCCCAGCAAATGGCCTCTTGAGGTAGGGGCTGGGCAGGGTGGGAGTTCTGCCAGCATTCCCACTCGTTCACACACCCCGCCTTCCCCTGGACTGAGGACTCCATGAGGCTACAGGAAGGGGCGGCACAGGGCCGGGGCCGGCCCTGGTTCCTCTGAGAGAGTCCCTCCCTGCTGGGATGAGGGGTAGGTCGGGGCTGTGGGGCCCAGGCTAAGGTTCCATGGAGCACACAGCAGGAGTGGGGTGGTGGGTACTCCCCAAACACTGTCGTTCAGCCCTTTCGGCTAGCACCCAGGGGTGGGTGGCCAAGGGGTTGGGCGGAAAGGTCCAGGTCCTGGGGGGGGGCGTGTCCCACACGGGTCACAGCAGGTTTCACTCTGCCCCAGCCAAAGGCTCTACCACCCCAAGGCTCCCTCAACATTGGCTGGGACCCCGGGAATCTTGAAACCCCAGCAGAAGTCACCAGGTCCTTCTTGTGGGAGAGGCTCAGAGGCCCCAGCAGCGAGGGTGCGCCAGCCCTGGGTTCCTGGTGGATACACACACCCTTCTTCCAGGTCCCCCGGGGTGGGCTCCTGTGGTGGAGCCAGCAATTCCTGCGCATGCGTCTGGTTCACCCAGGTGGAAGGCAACATCTCTGTCCTAGCACCTTTTCTGGGGGAGGGTCATGCAGTCCCGCCCCCAGTCCCGCACAAGGACACAGACCCTTGTCTACTGGAATGCTGGCAGAGCCCCACCCAGCCCTGCCCCACCGCGGGCCCCGCCCTCCCTGTGTCAGGAGCCAGAGTACTGGCCTTCCGGAGTCAGGCGGCCTGCAAGCCAGCGGGCAGCGAGTGCAGAGCAGAGCTGCCCCCACGAGGGCGGCGAGGGCGGCGCGGGGGAGAGCTGAGGGCTAGCAGGTGACTCGAGAAGGGAGCGGCGTCCAGTGCTGGGGCAGGTTCCCAGGGGACCTAGGGCCTAGACCTGCCAACAGGCTACCAGGGGCATTAGCCTGCCCACCTCCAAGAGCCCCTGGGACTCCGGCTCAGCCAGCCCCGTGGGCAGGCCCCCACGCCCCGCTGCCCGGCCCAGGTCTGGATGCGACTCTCCTCCTGGGGACGAAGCTGCAGGGTGCTCAGTGGGCAGGCACTGCACTGCACTGCACACATGCGTCCACATCCGCATCCACGCAGGGAGGGCCCGCGCGCATGCAGATGATAGAGGTCTCTGCTCAGGGAGTGGGGCTCCCTCCCCCGCCCCAGGCTCAAGCGCGAAGAAGCTCGGCAGCGGCAGCGGGGGCCACAGGGAAGGCTTGTTAGATGGACAGGCGGACTGACGGCAGGAGGCTCAGGGCAGCTCAGGCGCTGGTGGGGCAGGCAGACTGGGGGGGAGCAGAGGGGATAAAGTTGGGAGTTGGGGTCGTGTGACCTACTCTGGGGGCACATGGCCACTGGGGTCCTTGAGGCTCCCCATGCTGCATCTCTGGGGCTGGGATGCCCAGGTAGGCAGCAGAATGTCCCCGCCCCCTCCCACGTAGCGGTGCAAGGCCTGAGCAGGAGCCCAGACCAGCGCACAGCGGCGCGAGGCGTCCAAACGCAGTCTGGGCCCGCTGCTAGGCAGGCGCAGGCGTCGGTGGTCTCCCGGGGCTCTCCGAGGGGACGCCTAGGGAGGGGCAGGCGCCCCACACCAGAAAAGGCAGCAGGGAGGGGGCTGGCGGGGCAGAAGGGTGGTGACACAGGCAGCAGAGAGCAGCGGGGGGGGGGGGGCGGCGGGCAGGCCACGCCTCTCTGGGAGGGCAGCGGGGTCTACCTTATACGCAACGCGGGCGGGACATTTCTTCCCCAGGCCCAGAGGTGGGGACATGTGCTTCAGCATCTCAAACATGTCATTGTAACTGATACGCCCGCTGGAGACCCGTCCCACGTCCCAGCGGCCAGGCAATGGGGTCCACAGGAGGAGCACGGCGGGAGCAGGGCGGGAGAGGCGGGCGGGCGGGAGAGACGGGCGGGCAGACAAGAAAACACATCCAGTTAATCCACAGTGCCGGGCTAGGTGCCAGAAATGAAACAGAAGTAAGATGAGGGATTCTCTGCTCTCCGTCCGAACCCCCCTCAGCCCCTCTCCCGGCCCCCACCCCTCCTCCTGGAGGCCCGGAGAGACCCCGCGTCTCACCTCCAACTTGGCTCGCCCTCGCAGGGCGGCGGGTGGGGATGGTGGATGTCTAAGCTAATGAACATGGAGGGGGAGGGGGGGCTGGAGGCCGGCCTGGGCTGTTCATTTCTGGCTATTGTTTTAGAAACCCCCGCCTGGCCGAATCAGAGCGCAGCGGCTTCTCCACGCTGGGGCTGGCAGACAGAGTTATGTGACAGGTAGGCTGGGGCGTTCTGTCGTGGTCAAGCTTTGCTTCCAAATTAGGCCACAAGGTGAGGAAACCTCTGAGAAACCCAAACACTCGAGGGGGTGGGGCCGAAGGGGCAGGGCGTGGTCTGGAGACCAGCCCCTCTCTGGCAGCGCCAGGCAACCAAGGTTGGGCACTAGTGTAGGGCCCGCAAGCAGAAGGATGGGTTTTGGGGGGTGGGGGGTGGGTGGGAGGGCCAGTGACCACATTTTCCTTAGTTATAGGGGCCGTGGATCAGGCGTCTGCACCCCACCCCACGGAAAGAGCTGCCTTAGCAGGCAGGTGTCAGGAGAGAAAGGGCCCGCCTAGCCTTGCCCTCCACAGACAGAGTGGGTTGCCCATCCGGAGGCAGGAGGGACCTGACCTGGGCGGCTCTGGCCAGGAAACCTCTGGGTTGGGCTGGGAGGTGCTGTTTGGCTCTGCCCCCCACCCACCCCCACTCTGTCCTCTGGGCCCTTCCCAGCCCAGAAGCCGTCGCCCACCCGTGGACAAGCCACCTCCTGGGCGCAGCGGGCCCGGCCCTGCCGGCCCAGAAAGCCCTCCTGGGCACTGTCTCATAAGGCTGCCTGGCCCCAGCCGCTGGGGGTCGGGAGGTTAGACAGGACCAAAGCATCAGGAGGGTGGAGAGCGAGGGGTGGGCAGGAGGAGAGGTGAGGTGTTGGTCATTCCCAAACCAGGCAGGGCAGACGCCACAGGGAGTGTGTGCTGTTTGCGTTTGGGAGGGAAGAATATGTCGGATGGAGGCTCTGAAGTTGCAAACCTTGTAGGCCAACCTACGAGGGCAGTTCTTCCCTAAGCCAACGGGTGGCGCAATACAACGCAACAAACTGTACAAATCCTTATAATGAATCCGGCAACTGGAAAGGAAATGTCAGAGGTTATGGTAACAGAGGCGCATGGAGCCCGCCCACCCACCGCCCGGCTGCAATGGGAGATGTGGCCTTGCGTGTTGTGTCATGGAGGCAGGCGGGGCAGGGGACGTCCAGGAAGGAGTGACCCTGAGCCCTGTGCCCCCACCCCTCCTCTCCGCCCTCTCTCACCCAAGGCCTGCTGTCAGAGCATGGCAGTGCCCCAGCCTCAGGCGCTGGCCCATCTGCCCGGTGAATGCCAGCTGGGCTCACTTCCGTGTGCGTTCCCACAGGACTCCCCACCTCTCAGTCCAGGCAGCTTCAAGTCATGTGAGCGGGAAGAAAGGAATCCCATACTGCCCCTCCTGGCCACCAGAGGGGGGTGGAGACCCACGGGTGTTTGGACTGTCTCTCTGCTACCTCAGCCCAAGGCAGAAAACCTGGGCCTGAACCATATACTGTCAGCAAAACACCAAACTATGGGCCTAGCCCAATTTTAAGGCCTGCTCCTCAGCCTCCTGGCAGCCTCCCTAGGCAGCTTTCTCTAGGCAGACACCTTTGGGGTTTCCACAACATTTTGTCCATGTCCCCTGGCCTTCCCCGGAACCCAGTGCTGCTCAAGTTCCCCTCAGATGCCATCGCCTCCACTGTGGCCAGCGGATGAGCTCTGCCCCAGACACATCCTGGTCCTGCTCAGCAGGGCTCTGGGAGCAGGTGCTGTTCTCTGGGGCCCGGGCCCCAGCACACACAGACACTCACAAACGCTAGCTTGATGGCAGAGTGAACGTACCAGTGAGCAGGGGCTCCGTTCAAAGCCGTGTGACAGCTGCCCTAACTCCTGTTCTGTCTCCACAAAACGCAAGGCAACCACAGAAGGGCCGAGAGAGGCACCTCTGGGCAGCAGTGAGACCAGTCTCTCACATGCATACAATGCACACGCAAGGCAGACATCCATGTAGACTCACCATATATGTGCCCTGCTACCCTGATACATGCATGCGCAGAGCCACAAGCATACACATCCACACACGTGTAGCCACACACATGTACATTCACGAACATGTGCACAGATGCACAGGCATACCACCTACCGTGTCCACACATACACAGATATGCAAGCATTCACCCATGTGGCCCACACATGGAGCCACACACATACAACCAGGTGCACCCATATGCAGGCACGTGCACACCACCACGAATATAGGCACACACCACCATGGACACCCAGGCACACATTATGCATCTGTGTACAGACATGTGTACAGATGCACAGGCACACCCACCCATGCACAAGTCACAAATATACATGTGGGTTTTGTATGCAAACATATATACCCACATGAATGCACACTTGTATTCTTATACAACACCCTCTAATACGAACACGCATGTGCACCTGTTTGCTCATTGCACACACATGCATGTCCACACATACCCAGAGAAAAGTTCACAAGTTTTGTTGTGATTTCAAAGTTTCTCCAAGTGGGAAACAACAATGACCACATTTGGAGACTTATAGAGGTTTCGAGATGTCCTTTGGCTGACCAGGTTGAAAGGTCATGACCAAATCTGTTTATGGCTTCTGTAGGCCCCTCTGTCATGGCGCTCACCTGGGGCACAGCGAGTTCTGTTGCCACAGAGCCTCTGTGTGACTGCAGCCACCACCTCTCAGGCGAGGTCACCCTTGGCTAACTACTACCTCTGCTGGCCTGCACCTCTCAGAGGTCCTCCTCTAGACACCAAGCCTGGGAAATGTCTCCCAGCTGTGTCCCCCTCTCTGGAATCTGCCCCTTCTGGGACCCTTCTCTGTAATCTGCCCCCTGGGAAGCCAACAGCTTAAAAAGGTGGGAGTGAAACTATTCCTTCAGCCGCTCACCTGTGCACCTGCTTCGGCTTCAGACCAGGTAGCACCCTCTGAAGCACCTCTCTTTCCTGCAGTTCCGAGGCACATGTGGGTGTGCACAGGTGTGTACAGGTATGCAGGGTGGGTAACTCATGCCCCGTGCAGCTCACTCCAGCGGACACTCCCAGCCCTTCCTCAGTGGGGTTTCTCCCACCCTTGCTTGACAAGGCCCAGGCCTGGCTGTAGCCAGTCTGCCCAGGCATAAGACCATCCAACCCTGGGCTCTAGCACGAGCACTGCCGTGGTTGGACTTTAGGAGGCCCAGGAGGCATAAGGGAGCAGCGATGCTTGTTCTGCAAATGACACGTGGCCAACTTTTTCTATGATGGAAAACACACCCAGACACAGTGAGGTCTGGGTAGGCCCCTATGTTGCCAGAGGCTCTGGGACCTACCCCCTGCCACCACCCAGGGAGAGCCCCAGACCACAGCGCCCAGATTCTGACTAAAGGGGCCCTGCTCCCCATCTCCAGACACACCCAGTCCTCAGGGGAAAGAAGTCCTAGGGGTGCACCTGCCAAGTTCTAGATTTGGGGGGAAAGGTTGAGGACCAACCACGGGTAGCCAGTGTCTTCACCACAAGCCCCCAAGAGTGAGCGGCCCAGCCTGGCATGCGAGGTCACCTGGAAAGCCAGAGTGAGCTCACCTCCCCTGACTCTAGAGGAAGGCACTGTGGGCCCCTTACTTTTCTGTATGGTGAGTCTGCTACAGGTGGTGTGAGCCAGGCTGGGATGGCACACCCCTCTGGTTCCTGCCCTGCTGTGTCCAGCACACACCTCCACTACAAAGCATTTGCTGAGCGAGTGCACAAGTGAATGAGCGAGCACGGTGAGGAAGGGGGATGGGCGGTGAGTGAATGGACAAGTGACAGCGGATGAAGGAGAGTGGGTGATGGTGCGTGAGTGACGAGTAGCTGTGTGGATGAAGGAACAGAGCGTGAAGGCTTCCGGGAGGGATGAGGAATAGTGGACGGTGCTGATGAGTCAGCAGGTGAGGGACGAGTGGGTGTGTGGATGAGCGTAAAAGGATCAATGAGCGAAGGTGTGCAGAGGGAACAGCGGAGGAAGGGACAAGCACAGATGGGTGCAGGCTCCTCCCCAAGAACAGAGTCAAACCACCCCACCTGTATCCTGACCCTGCTCTTGTGCCACTCCACCTGGAGGCCAGTCCCCCCGGCCTGAACCATGCAGGTGTGTAAGTGTGCAAGCCCTCCCCGACCATTCTTCTGGCTCAGATGCCGTCCACTAAGTGGTGCTGTGAGGTCCAGGCTTGTGCCAAGAACACAGGCTCTGGCTTCATCCTGACCTGCCTGCCCTGTGGCCCCTGACTGGGTGGGGCCTAGGAGGGAGAAGAGCCCCTGGGCTCACAGACCCAGAATGTGTGGGCTTGGTGCTTCTCAGGGTCCATTTCCCAGACCTGGGGAGCCTGGGAAGGAACTGACAGAGGGGCGCCAGTCAATCCCAAACAGGCCCAGAAGCCCCTCTGGTCCTCTCTTGAGTCTGAGAGCATGAGCTAGTCCGAGGACCAGGTGCCTTGGAGCATGGGGCGACTCACCAGGCAGCCGGGTCGTACTCAGCCCAGACCCGGATGAACTCGTCCAGGTGGTGGGGCCCTAGGATGGAAGAGTCCCGCGTAAGGTACTCAAAATTGTCCATGATCACAGCCACAAAGAGGTTCAACATCTGCGGGGCGGGAAGCAGAAGAGGTGACTAGAGCGTGCCCAGTCTGCCCCTGTGGAGCCTGGGGCTGGTGTCCAGAGGCTGCCTGCCCTCCCCCGAGCCTGTGTGTCCAGCTGGCTCCACAGCAGCCCCCTCCCCACAACTGGTCCCAGGTCACCCTGTGTTAAGCACTGAATACCCTAATTTGGGCCCAAAGCCACCTGCTCCCCGAGGTCACTGCAAGGTAGACAGTGGGTCAGGAACATGGGCTCGGAAGGAAGGCTGGCAGCTGAGGGGGCTGCGTACCCCTGTAAGTAGAGATACTCTCCCTTGCCACGCCTCTGCCTCCTCCCCGGGCAAGATAACCTACGGCTGAGAGGGGCTGCCTGGATGGGGCCAGCAGGTTGTTACCAGCTGCACTGCCTGTGTCTTCCCTGCCCCGGAGTTTCAACCACAGACACCCACCGCCCCTAGCCAAGCTTCCCACCTGCACTTTTATCAGGCTCAGCTCACGGGGTTCAGGTGACGGGGCTGCCCTTTAGCCAGGAGACCGACTGGCTGGTGAAGCCAAAGACAGGGTCATGGAGACAAGACACAGAAGAGGATGGGGGCAAGGAAAAAGATACTGGGGGCCTGGCATGTCTAGGCAGTGTTGGATTCAGGGTGGGACACTGTGTTCTACAGCCAGCTTGCCCCGTGGCTCCTCAGCTCTGAGCACCTCTAGGCAGCAGGAAGCCAGCCTCGGGGCGCAGGCCCACAGAGGCCTCCCAGACAACCACATGGATCTCCTGGAAGCCAAAGAAGAAGCACAAGTGTTTCTGTGTTTCTCCTCCTTCACACCAGCTCTGGGGTTCCTTCCTTACATGCCCAAATAAGAGTTCCCTGCTCTCCGGCCAGCTGGCCAGCAACCCCATTCTCGGGGGAAGGTGTTGAGCAATGGCTGCCACCGGTCTCACTGCCTCTTTGTCTTCACTGCTCTGGCCGCCTGAAGGGTGGGCAGCACTCTCTGCTCTCAGCTCTGGCTCCTTGACCCTTGCTGCAACGGCCCCTCCACTCCCCTTCCTACGACTGTGCTGGACTGGCCACCGTCAGTAACAACACCACCTCCAAGCCTCAAGCCTCAACTGCAGATGCCCCTTCTCTGGGCCTACTTCCTACCCATCCTGCCTCCCCTCCCCCTCCCGCCCCATCTTGTACCTGCCTTCCCGAAATTCTCTTCCATCGAGCCTGTCACTCTGTCCTGTCCAGCCCCTCCCTCTCAACCCTGCTCTGATCCAAACCCACGGTATTTCCAACGCTTGCACCCACCGTGAGGAGTCTGGTCTGCCCTCAGGCCTGTGGGAAACCCCGGACCTGACGTGCTTCTCATGCCTGTGCTTCAGACTTGTCCCTCTCTCCTGAACCCACTCTAATACACTGCTGACGCCAGGCCACAGAGACTGCTCCTGCGAAGCTATGTCCACACTGCCACATCCTGGGAGCGGTTCTCTGCCAGCATCGCCGCACGAGATTCCACAGCAGTGTCTTGGCTGGGCTGTCCCTCCACCTTGAGAACCTTTCTCCCCTTGTCTGTCGGGCATTGCCCTGGCTTGCTCCCCACCCATGGCCAACCTCTTCCTGCTCACTGTGACCCGGCTTCTGTGACCCTGCCCACTGTGATCCTGGGCCGCTTCTGCAGAGATGCTGACTCAGATGGCCAGGGGCCTGCAGTTGTGATAACCAATGCTGCTGGCCGTGGCCACACCTTGTACGGTGAGGACCCAGAGGATGTCATCAGCCGCAGAGGTCTAAAGACACCTCATTTCCGTCCTCAGCCCATCTCCAGAACTGGCCCTGTGTCCTCACCCCCTCACACTGTGACCCCTCTCTTCATCGGGCCAGCTCCACCTTCAAATGCTCTCCCCCCCAAACCTGCTCTCCCTGCAGACCCTCTCCTAAGCCTCCACAAGGATGGGGGCAAGAGACCCAAGCACAGGTAGTCCAGGGCCTACCTGCCTGCTCGCCTGGGCTTCCTGAGGACGTGGAGTGAAATGCTGCCTCCAGAGACCTGGACCACCTCCCAGACCTCACTCTTCAGCTCCCACAGTGAACCTGCCCCAGACTCAGGTGGGGCCACCGTGGACCCCAGCCCATCCCAATGGTGAAAGTCTTTCCATCGTCAGAAGCGTAGGGCCCTGTATCACCAGGACACGAAGACATTCCCTATACAAGTGCAGGCCCAGAGCAGCTCCTCACCAAGCAGGCTGTGCATTCTGAGACACGGGCCACTGGCATGGAATCAGCATGACACAGAGTCAGATCAGGGACCAGCAGGAAACGAGAGGGACCCAAGATAGAAGTGGAAGGCTGGGCAGACCGGCCCGGAGCGACGAGCACAGGGACGAGGACTTACCAGAAAGGAGCACAAGAAGATGAAGGAGACGAAGTAGAAGTAGGCAAAGTCGCTGCCACACTCGGTGGCGTTGGCATGCTCGTCACAGGTCCGGTTGCTGAGACAAGACAGCATGATCTCATGCCAGGCTTCCCCCGTGGCGCTCCTGTGAAGGGCAGAATCGTGTAAGGCCACAAAGGCAGGCCTGGGACCAGCATGCCCTCTCTGCTGGGAGCAGGCCCCATGGTGAGTGGGTCCTATGCACAAGGTGGAGGTCAAAGATGGGTGGTTTTTAGCAAGAATCCTCCACGAGCAACCAGAAAGGAGGTGAGGAGCCTGCTTACACTTAGTGAACAGGGACCCACGTCTGGGGGCCATGTGTATGAAGTGCTTTCGTGGAAACCTAAGCGGCTGGGCCCCCTTCTCCAAAAACACACAGAAATGTGATTTTTAAAAAGAGTCATCTGGCATTTTATTTCCAATTAGTTGTTAAACCACCCACAACACTGGAGGTTTGGCCCAGAGGGAACACTTTCACATGGCTGTCTAGCTTCTCAAACCTAACACACCCCAAAAGGAAGGCCCTGGGTCCCTTCAGTGAATGGCGATTCCATCCACCCAGTAGCTCAGGCTAGAAGCCTGGGTGTTCTCTTTGTCTCCTCTCGCACACTCTCCACATCCTACGCATCACCAGCCCCCTCTGAGCCCTCCAGTCAGTAAGAGTGGAGTCCTGGGGCTGCAGGGGTTATGTGTTGGGCTGCTAACCACAAGGTCAGCAGTTCCAAACTACCTGCCTCTCTTCAGGAGAAAGATGAGGCTTTTTGCTCCCATCAAGAGCTGCTGTCTCGGTAACCCACAGGAGCAGTTCCACCCGTCCAGCAGGGGGGTCACCTGCCAGAATAGACTCGATGGCAGTGGGTTGGTTTGTTTTACTGAGGCTAAGGTGGCATCAAAACTATTCTGTTAAAAAGTCAGTGAACACAAGAGACAGTGCTGAGTGTAACAGAGGACAGAAAGGAGGATTAAAGACCAAAAACCAAAACCTCAATCTGACTCACAGTGACCCTGCAGGACAGGGCAGAACTGCCTGTGGGTTTCGGAGTCTGCAACCCTCTACAGGAGGAGGCAACCCTGTCTTTCTCCCCTGGGTTGGAGATGCTGCCCTTGTAGTTAGTGGCCCTCCACCAACCGCTGATGCCCCCGGGCTCCTCCAAAAGGGCACCCGGAGGGCAGGAACCCAAGAGCAAAATGCCTGACGTTCCTGATCAGTAGTAACTGCAAATACAAATGGCTTAAATTATTAGAAGAGTGGATTGAAAACAAAAACAGATCCCATGATCCAATTATCTGCTGATTCCAAGAGACCCACTCACTATCCAAAGCCACAAATAAACGGAAAGCGAGTGGCGGGTCACGAAGACCAGCTTTCCCTGTGTGTCCTTGCGGTTAGCCAGCCAGAGTGGGTAGGCTCACAGGGGACATACAAGTCGGGGAAAGAGGAGTTCTGGGAACCAAGGCCTAAAAATTGTCACTGGGTTCATGGGTCTTCCCCAAATCTTTTGGGGCATGAAGCTAGACGTTAACAAATGAGGATATGAAACTAAAGTAACAGGCAAAACCCAGAGAAATCCACACTGCTGGAAGGAGAATGAGTGTAAGCAGTCAATGCACACAAAGCTCGTCCAGCAGCTGCGCAGGCAGACCCGGTCTGGGTTCAAGCTCAAACCTCCCCTCAGAACCACCAGGACCCTGGGGGGTGGCTGTGGCAGCAGCTAGGCCCCGGCTGACCTTGGGGTAGCCCATTTATTTGCACAAGAGTGGTGACAGCCTGCCAGGGTTTCTGATGTCAGCACCTGGTCTGTAAGTCCTTCTCTGTCCACTTGCAGCCACGGGAGCTACCAAGTCAAATGCAGAGCTCACCTCCGCACAGCCCGAGCACAGCAGCACAGATTCTGCAGGCAGTGCTTTACAAAGGGGCTGTCCGCCAGGCACCAAAGACGCTCTGGGTGGCTACGGACCACCAGCCCTCCAGTGAAGAAGAGAGCTCTACCGTCCAGGGACTCCTCAAGGGTGGGTGACTTGGCTCTGTGAGGAAGACTCAGGAGGCAGGGGCACATAACCCTCCCCAGGAGGTGCCACAGGCATCGTTGCTCTGCTCAGTGGCAGGGGGAGAGGAAAACTTGGACCCCCCAATCCCTGCACACAGGTCCCTGAATCACTGAGGAGCTGCAGCTACTCCTGCAGCCATCCAGGGCCTGCACAACGCAGCAGTGCTTGTTCTGAGGGCCCTCCTAGGCTCCAGTCCCATCAGAGGACTGTTTACTGCCACCAGGGAGCAAGGGCACCAGAAGCCCCCTACCTCCACCCCAGCCAGGACTCCCTGCTCCCCTCACCAGGGCAGCCCTGCCTCCTCAGAGGCCCGCAAGAGCCCTGTGGGAGGGCAAGCTAAGAATGGAGGTGGCAGGCGTGGTTGCGATGCCAGCGCGCCCTCTCTATCCCGAGGGGAGCAGTCCTGAGCTAGCCAGGCACACCCCAGGCAGCGTACCTGAACAGCAGCATCAGCGCCTGCAGAAAGGTTCGGAAGTTATTGTGTCGGTTGATGTTGGTTTCATCATCCAGGGCGATGTTTCCAAAGACCTGGGGGGTAGACAGAGCGCCTCTGGGTGATGGACCCCAGGGTCAGGCCTGTCTGTCCCCCCGCAGAGACCCTCCCTGGTGGACCCATTTGGTGTGTGCCTAATGTGAATGTGGAATGAAATCCCCTCCGTTTCACCCTCAGCTCAGCGATGGCAGAGGGAGGACAGAGTCTCACCAGCTTCCTCCAAGCCATTGTTTTCAACAGCATCTTTCTGCCACTCGGGTTAAAGCCAGAGGCCGAGCCAGTGCTCACCTCCCAACTGAAATTAACCTCTGGGCCCAGTGAAGAGTCCCAGCCCCTCCCGACGGCCACCTGACCAAGGGTGATGACGGGCACTGGCGGCCACCCGGCACCCACCTGCATGCCAATGATGGCGTAGATGAAGAAGAGCATAGCGATCAGCAGACACACGTAGGGCAGGGCCTGTGGGCAGGAACACCAGACATCAGGTTAGCCCGCCTCCACCCACTGACCACCACCATGTGGCGGCCACAGAACCACGAGGTCAGCCAGAGCTTGGAGAGGACGGAAAAGGCCATCTGTGGACACCGTCAGAGCAGGTATGCCCAACGGAAGACGATGGACGGCAGAGCCCATGTTCAAGGACGGTGTGGCCTGACTCCCACCCGCCCAGCTAGCCTTCCTAGGACATGGGTGGACGGTCACCTTGAAAGACTGCACGAAGGTCCACAGCAGGATGCGGATGGTGTAGCCTTGGCGAAGCAGCTTGATGAGGCGGGCAGCGCGGAAGAGGCGGAGGAAGCTGAGGTTGATGAAGTTGTTCTGCAGGGAGGAGACGGGGTCCCCTGAACCCCTGAGCCCGGCTCCTGAGAAGATCCCCCAGACCTCCCGAGAGATGGTCACCACACACAATGACCCTGCTGGGACGAGCCTGCCACAGCACCAAGGCCAGCAGAGGGACAGCACGTGAAACCCTCCCTGGCTTTGCCCTGCTGCCAGGGCCTGGGAGGTAATCTGTATCCAGGCACTGAGCACCCCTGAAGGGCCCCCGGGGATTGGCAGTCATGACCTTTCCCTGCCTGTCCCTCTGGGACCAGTAGATGCCCCCGGGACACCCCAGGGCTTGCAGACTTCTCCAAGCCAGCCCTGTTCCTCAGAGACCCAGGTCTTGGGGAGGTGCCAACACCAGCACAACGCTTGACAACAGCTGGGATTCCTAGAAGAGACGCTCCAACCCGGCCCCTGGGGTGGCAGATACACCTGGGTTCTGGGGGACGGGTTGACGTTGGGCTCTGCTGCCTGAGACCAGTGTGGCACAGCTGAGAACTTCTGGCTATCCAGGTACAATCATGCTGAGCAGAGCCTGTCCCCACTGTCCCCCAGAGGTGTGGGCAGGGCAGCTCGTGCAGGTCCACAGACCCACGTGAGCTTCAGGTTGAGCCAGGTCCAGGGGGTGGGGGTCAGGGTCAGGAGGGGAGAGCCCATTCCCAGGGGCAGCGGCCCACCTGCTGCCATATCTGTACAGTGGGCAGCTGGGGAGAGTGGGCTCTATGGCAGGGATGAGGAGCTGTAAGGACTGGGCTGGAGTAATGCAGACAGAGATGGGGCACAGGGCAGGCAGAGTATGTCTAGGTCACAGGCGGGCAAAGGGACATGTGGCCAAGGGGGTAGAGTACATCTGCTGGCCTTACGCTGCATGTGCTGGGATAGACTGGATGGGCAGGGCAGGAAGGCTGAGCATGAGGAAGGGAAGGGGACAGCTGTCCAATCAGGCAAGAATCCCTCAAAAGGGAATCAGAGGAGCCACTGGAAACATCTGCTCTGGCGGGCCCAGGGACTGGACTGGTAGGCAGAGCCAGTCCCTGTCCAACCACAAGGCATCAGCACTGGGCAGCTATCCTTTGGTAGGTTCTAGGGAGAAGTCAGAGCTGTGCAGACCACATGTCCCCAGCTTGGCCCGAGGGGCTGAATCTGTGCCTTACAACCACAGTGCAGCAAGCACATGGCTGTGACTGTGCCAGTCTCTCTGGTCTCTGCCACCCCAAATGGGACATAGCCATGAATTCTACTGCACCAGGTGGCAGATGCTTGGCTGACTTCTAGGTCAGGCCCTTCCTGGTGGTACTCTGGTGGTCACCTGAATCTAAACCGATCTACGCTGCCTCTAAAGGTGCCACACAATGGGGTGTGCTTCACTTTTAAGGAACACTGATCCCTTCATCCCTTTGAACCTCAGCTTCCTCAAATGAAAAGTGGAGACATTAGGGACTGAATTTCTAGTGGTGGGGAAAAGTCAGAAAAAGTAATCTGAGTCAGGTACGCATGCACAGACATAGATACACATGCACACACACACGTGCACAAATACATACAAGGTTTCAAAGTTTGTGGAAAATTCCGCTAACTTTCAATTCCACTTTCCCATATATATTTTAAAACCTCATTGTATATGCACATGCATAAAAACACGTATGCAATGAACATACATATGTACACACATATATGCACACACATCGGAGGGTAAGTGAAAAAATATTGCTACAAAATCAGAAACCTTTACTAAAAACATCAAAGCATCCAGCTATTATTTCCCAACACCTCCTCTGTCTCTGTCTGCATATTCTTGAAGGTCGTCTTTCCATCCTGCCCCTCCTTCCAGAGAAGCCCAAGCTGTTCGACACACAGGTTCAAACAGCAGTTTGGGAATCTTTGAGGGACTCAACTAGTCTTCCTTTCCAGTGCTGTTTGCGCTTGGGGAGCACGAAGGAGCACACGTGGAGATCAGGACTGCAGGGTGGCTGGGCTCAGGTATCCCCACGAACTATTCGGCTGGGCCCCCTTGTCGCACTGAAATGGATGTACATTGTTGTGATGGGTGAGAGGATCCCTGAACCTTTTCTCACCGACACAGCCGGCACTCTTCCTGAAGCTTCTGTCTAGCAAGGCCCCGTGATGGTCTTGCGGCCTTCAGGAAAACCCATGAAGCAGACCCTTTTGAATTCTCAAAACACAGTTGCCATAACCTTCTGAGCTGGCCTCTGCCTTCAACATACCAGATCCAACAGATCCCTTCAGGAGACACCCTTTTTTCAGAAGGCACCCCAATTAGATTGAGATCAGTTGCTGAGAAAACTTGTCTTCAGCAACCCACTGATGGCAGACATGCGTAACTAGGCTGTGTTTGGAACAAATGTGCACGTGTGTGAACTGGAAGCCTTAACAAATACTTTTTGACTTGCCCTCATATACACATGGCCATACATACATGCACACCTTTATAAACACACGCATGCACACACACGTGAGGTGGTGAGGTATGCAGTGGAAAGAGGGAGGGGAGCAGGAGGGTCAGCGGGGTGGGCGCCAGTGGGGGCAGCTGAGCAGAAACCTGACTGAGGGATGTGGAAGCTACTCAGATGCTCTTTGGGCATTTCTGCTACATCCAGTGGTGTCTCCTGGAAAGGGAAGTTCCTGTGCTCAGGGTTACAGCCGCTGTAGCAGGCCTCTACAGGCTGCTCTTCCTGACTCTTGTGGCATCTTTGGTCTCCTGCCAAGGCACGGAAGGACGCTGCTGTCGCGGCGCTGCGCCGTGGCCACAAGCACACCTGGTGGAGGCCTGAGTTCTCACGGTGGCCTGTCTCCAGTGCCTCGCCCCTTCCAGATCATGAGCACAGGGGCCTCTGGGATCCCCCCCCCCCAGCCCTGTGCTTCTTCCTGGGGCACATTCAAAGGGAGCGCACCGCACAGCAGGCACCATGGGCTCTGTGACCAGGCCCAGGCCCACGGCCTCCTCAGGTGTCCCCGTCCTAGCCAGGCCCAGGAGAGAGAACTGCACCAGGTGCTTTCCCTCCCACTCCAGGGACCGCCATCTTCCTCCCCGGCCAATGTCCAGGGTCAGACAAACCCCGAATCTGGAGGGCACAGAAGGGGCCAGGAAGGAAGCAGCGGGACAGCAGCCAGGCCCACCAGCAGCCACGCCCACGGGAGGCAGAGCCTGAGCCTGGGAGGGAACACGAGGGAGGGTCGAAGCGGAGCAGGCAGACAAGGGCGTTAGTGAAAAGTCATGAAACCAACCGTTTCCTATATGTGATGTTTTCATGGATGGATATTTGCACATTATTTACAGAGCAGCAGGCAGGCAACACACAGACGGAGACATGGGTTTTCGCATTGTATGTTGGTTGGATGGCGTGAGTCAGCAGGTAGGTGAAGGTAAATCAAGAACAAAAACAAAACAAAAGAGAAAATGAGTCATTGAGACAAGCAGAAAACGTCACTGGAAAATTTCAGGAGCTTGGTAAACTTTGCATCCTTTCCTTAAAATGCATCCAATCAAAGCGGATCGCTGAGCCCTTCGGGCTGAGACAGAGCGGCACATTTGCATTTGTTCGTCATGCAAATCAGGTGATGGCGCACAGATACTCGTTTTTATTTTCCTGGCAAAGAAGTCCATGTCAGTTTTGAGCTCAAGGGCCCTTCGCTGGGCGCCCCTACTTAAGACAAGCGAAGGGCTTTGGCTTTTAATCTGGGCTTGACAACTGATATGCATTCTTGCCCAAGGGGAAAAAAAAACGTGCGTTCACAACATAAACGTGAAGTGACTCCGCATGAAAAACCAGGCATCTGAGGGAAGGAGTTTCTCTGAGCTCTCCTTCCGTGGGGTGAGGCCTAGGCCCTAAACCCGTGGCTGGGGTGGGACGGCCAGAAGTAGCAGCCTGACAGCAGTCCCTAGAAGGCTCCGCCTACAGGGCCTCTTTGGGAGGGCGGTGCCGGGAGGGCTGTGGGGTACCCTTCATGCCCTCTCCACAGCAGGGAACCCCCAGAGCTATGTCCTTGCAGTCGCACTGCTTTCCCAGGGGGTTCCCATTCCAGCCCACCTGCACATCTCAGAAGTCACAAGGTGGACAGACCCACAGGGAAGGGGCAGCGCCTCGGACGTGATAACAGCAGAGCCCAGGCTGGTGGGCAGTCCCCTCAGCTTTGCTGCAATGCCAGGTTGTGGATCTTTCACCAGGGCTACTGAGATCTCTGAGTATTGAAAACCATGTAACAGGTTATGTAAACAGAAGTGGGAGTCTGTGTGTGCACATGCACGGCTGCTGCTGCTGTTAGGGGCCTTCCAGTTGGTTTCTACCCACAGCGACCCCATGTACAACAGAACGAAACATTGCCAGGTCCTGGGCCAACCTCACAATTGTTCCTACGCTTGAACCCATTGATGCAGCCACTGTGTCCATCCATCCCCTTGAAGGCCTTCCTCTTTTTTGATGCACCTCTACCAAGCATGGTGCCCTTCTCCAGAAACTGCCCTCTCCTGACATATCCAAAGTATCTAAGACCAAGTCTTGTCATCCTTGCCTCTAGGGAGCACTCTCTGGCTGTGTTTGTTCCAAGACTGACTTGTTTGTCCTTTTAGCAGACTATGGTACTTTCAATATTCTTCTCCGGCATCACAATTCAAATACATCGATTTTTCTGTGGTCTTCCTAATTCAACGTCCAACTTTCACATGTAGACCATGGCTTGAGTCAGGCACACCTTAGTCTTCAAAGTAGCATCCTTGCTTTTCAATACCCTAAAGAGGTGCAGCAGATTTACCTAAGGCAACTCATCTTTTGATTTCTTTATTGCTGCTTCCATGAGCATTGGTTGTGGATGGATTCAAGCAAGATAAAATCCTTGACAACACCAACCTTTTCTCTGCTTACCATATTCCTCACTGGTCCAGTTGTGAAGATTTAGATTTTCTTTACATTGAGTTGCATCCATACTGAAGGCTATAATCCTTGATCTCCATCAGCTGTTTCAAGTCCTCCTCACTTTCAGCAAGGAAGGTTGTGTCATCTACCTATCAAAGGTGGTGAATAAGCCTTCCTCCAATCCTGACACTTTTTTTTTCATATAACCCAGCCTCTCCGATGACTGCTCAGCATACATACTGCTTAAGTATGGTGAGCCCCCCAACTACCATGATCCGAATTCTACCTTGCAGGGCTGGATAGGACAGAGGCTGTACACTGGTGCATATGAGGGTTGGAGGTACAGGGAATCCAGGGTGGATGATACCTTCAGGACCAAGGGTGTGAGGGACGATGCTGGGAGAGTGGAGGGTGAATGGGTTGGAAAGGGGGAACTGATTATAAGGATCCACATGTGACCTCTTCCCTGGGAGAGGGACAGCAGAGAAGGGGGGAAGGGAGACTCCGGATAGGGCAAGATATGACAAAACAACGATGTATAAATTACCAAGGGCATATGAGGGAGGGGGGAAGGGGGAGGGAGGAGGGGAAAAAAAAGAGGACCTGATGCAAGGGGCTTAAGTGGAGAGCAAATGCCTTGAGAATGATTGGGGCAGGGAATGTATGGATGTGCTTTATACAATTGATGTATGTATATGTATGGATTGTGGTAAGAGTTGTATGAGTCCCTAATAAAATGTAAAAGAAGAAAAGAGAAAAAAATGATTAGGGCAAAGACTGTACAGATGTGCTTTATACAATTGATGTATGTATATATATGAACTGTGAAAAGAATTGTATGAGCCCCAATAAATTGTTAAAATTAAAAAAAAAAAAGTATGGTGAGATGATACAACTCTGGCACACATCTTTCCTGGTTTTAAACCATGTACTATTCCCTTGTTCTGTTTGCCTAAGTGCCTCTTGAGCACCTTATGGGTTCTGCATGTGTTCTGGAATTCCCACTCTTCTCAAGACCACCCATATTTTGTTATGATTGCACAGTCGTCAATAAAACACAAGTAAACATCTTTCTGGTATACTCTGGTTATGGCCCAAATCCATCTGACATCAACAATAATATCCCTCCTCCCACATCCTCTTCTGCATTTGGCATGACCCCTGTCAATGAACTGCTGCCACTGTTGTTGGATGATCTTAAACAAAATTTTACTTACGTGTAATAGCAATGATATTGTTCTATAATTTCACATTCTGATGGGTCTCCTTTCTTTGGAAATGGGTACAAGTGTTAATCTATTTCAGTTAGTTGGCCCAGTCGCTGTCTTCCAAATTGTCTCACAGGGATGAGTGAATGCTTTTGGTGCTTCATCAGCTGGTTGAAACATCTCAATTGGCATCACACGAGTTCCCAGAACCTTCTTTGTGGTTGGTGCTCTCACTGCAGCTTGACCTTCTTCCTCTCAGCACCAGTAGTTCCTGGCTCACATGCCACCTCCTGAGATGGTGGAATGCCAACCAGTTCTTTTGGGTACAGTGACTGTGTAGTCTTCCTACCTTTCTTTTGGTGTTTCCTGCATCATTCGGTATTTGGCCACAGAATCTTGCAACTGGAGGCTTAAATTTTTTTCTCTCTTTCATTTCAGTTTAAGATATGCCAAGCATGTTCTTCCTTCTTGGTTTTCTAACTGTAGGTCTTTGCACATTTCATTATAGTATTCTATTTTGTCTTTTCGAGCTGCCCTTTAAAATTTTTCTATTCAGCTCTTTGACTTTGTCATTTCTTCCATTTGCTTTAGCTACTTTGATTAATAGCAAGTTTCAGGGTCTCTTCTGACATCCACTTTGGTCTTTTCTTTCTTTCCTGTATTTCTAATGACCTTTGCTTTTCATGATGGTCTTAATGTCCTCCCACAGCTCCTCAGGACTTCCTATCATTAATATCCATGCTTCAAATTTGGTCTTGAAATTTAGGTGCGATAGAATTCCAGGTCTTATTTTGGCTCTCATGGACTTGTTTTAATTTCCTTCAACTTCAACTTTAACTTACATATGAGCCATCGATGGTCTGTTCCCCAGTCAGTTTCTGGCCTGGTTTTTTAGCTGCTGAGTATCTATGTATGGCTGGTGCAAAAAGTTTGTGGAAATGTATGAAGTCACCCTCATGTGTACATGTGCACACATGTACTGCATATATTTTCAAGAAAAATCATGTAATCTATTCATCCACCAGCTTAATGAGCAGAGGGTCACCACTAACTTTGAAGCCCTTCCTGTGTCTCCCACTCCACATGAAGCAACTTGTATCCCTAATCCTTTGAGTGGATGTCAACTTAGGGTGGCCCTACAGGACAGAGTGGAGCTGCTCCTTTGGGGTCCTACAGCTTTACAGAAGCAAATTGCCTCATTCTCCAGGGCCCCCACCCGGATGGTTCAAGTCACCTGTCTTTTGGTTAGCAACTCAAAATTAACCTACTGTGTGCCACCAGGGACCTTTAATGATCCAGAATGACTATTCACATTTTATTTCTAGGCCTACCACAGACGTGACAGGCTGGTAGTCCTCTTTATCATGGGATCACGCTGCCTCTGGCTTTCTGTGATTTGCTTTCTTTGTGGAAGAAGTGTGCCCGTTGAGGTAGGTATCGTTTGTGTGTCACTGCATGGTGTTGTTATTCCATGGCTGATGAATGCATTCTATTTGGATGGGCCATTAGATGTTTCCAGTTTTCATGATCACGAACAATGTTGCATTAGACACTTGTCTGTGTAAGCCTGTCCAGGTCCATCTGTATGAGATGCCCTCTGGACAGATGCCCTACAGGGAAGGTGGTCTGGGCTTGCAGATAAGCACATGTTTGACTTTTAGGTAATGCTACCAGTTCCAGGAAAAGGATGCCCCATTGGCAGTGTGGGTGACTTTGGCTGCTCCCCATCCTCACCAACACTTAGTATTTTGAGAATTTCTAATGCCTGACAATTGAGCACAATTGAAATGGCACCTTGATATCGTTCCAGCCTGCAATTGCTTGCACTTTGTGTCAAATAAAAATCTCTATAAAATTGACACTACTCATCAGTTACCATGATGGCTCTAAGTCTTTCATATATTTCAATAAGGAGCTCTCATGGCATAGTGGGCTCCACACTGCGCTGCCACACACAAGGTCAGTGACTGGAACTCATCCGCTGCTCTGAGGGATGAGGCTGTCTGAGCCTGTAAAAATTATCCATCTCAGAAACCGAATGGGGAAGTCTCTACTCTGTACTACAGGGTGTCTCTGAGTCAGAAGGACCTTGATGGCAGTGAGTTTATTTAAGCTCTTTTTAATATCGCTCAGTAAAAGTTAGTGATGTTCTACATAAAGATCTAGCACGCATATTTAATTGATGGCTAGGATTGTCAGTGTTGTAAAGAAACACAGTTGACTTATCTGAGTCGTCGTCAATGCGGCAATCTTGCTAAGTGCTCTAAGTGCTTCCTATCATGCAGGGTTCCCTCCACAAATAATGGTACTGTCTGTGCACCGTGGCATTCGACTTAGTCCTTTTCGGATCCGTACACACCAATGCCTACAAAGCCCCAGCCACCAATCCAAGCACCTGGAGCAAGGCAGTGAACAGGACAAAGCCCCTGCCTGGCGGAGCTGACATTTGATGACCACACTGGCTAAGGGCTCAGGCTCAATACAGAGTCGCTGCCATAGCAGGACTCACTGTTGCCTTCTGATGGCGAAGGGAGCTCTTTCTTAAACTGCCATTGTAGATATCTGCATGGTATGTTTTGCAGATATTCTTTGTCAAGATAGTAATTCCTGAATGGATGCTCGTTTTTAGCATGAACATATGGTAGATTTATTGAATGTGTTCTGTGCATTCACTGAGATGATCCTATGAAATGTCCCCTTCCATCTGTCAACAGAAACTGCACGAACACATTTCTGGTGTTGGGGCACACCACACCACACGGCGTGACCATTTTTGGGCCACGTGCCTGCTCAGGCTTGCTTTTGAGCTGCCGGGACTTGGCATCTTCAGTCATCAGTGAGAGGTCCTTATCCGCACCTTTTCCTAGTCTGGGTGCAAGATGGTGCTCACCTCATCAAACAGCTAGTGGGCGGTCATTCTTCTGCCAGCCTCTGGAAGAATCTGTCCAGAAAGGCATTTGCATTTTGGGTAGAAAACCTAATCTGTAAAACACAGAAGCTGGTTTTATGGTGACTAGTTTAACTCAGCTTCTTTAATGGTTTATTTAGTACAAAAAACTATTCAGTTTTCCCTAATTTTTTGGTGAAATTAAGTTATTAATATTTTCTAGTAATCTATCAATTTCAACTGTTTTCAAATTTATTAGCATTAAGTTGTTCAAAATACGCTGTTACTTTTTAATCTCGCCTGTGTTTAAATTCATGACTTCTTTCTTCAGATTTACATACTTATTTGACTTTTCTTCTTTGTTCTTAATCTAGCCCAGAGGTGTGTCTTTTTAAAAATCTTTAAAGAGATAAATTTAGCTTTCTATTTTTTCTCTACTGTATCTTTTTTTTAAAAGTCCCAAATTCCTATTGTTATACTTCCTTCTATTTTGCAAAAAAAAAAAAGCTTATTTTGCCTTTTACGTCACATTTCTTGTTAGAGGCTTAACTCATTAGTTTCTGCACTTTCTTCTTTTTTTCCTAGTGTAATCGGTTTACCCATTACATAACTTTCTAAATGTCTCTTTAGTGATACCCTCTCAGTTTTACATGCATTTGCTTTTCCCATCCGCCCCCTTTGTCACTTCAGGACCAGGCCTGTCTGTCCAGCTCCTATGTTGAAGACATTATGCAATTGCACTCCAGGGCCCAGGAGGGAATCCCTTCAAGGATGCGTGGGCCGGCCACATCAGCGTCTCAGGGAAACAATGGTCTGGCTAAGACGTGGTGAGACACGTGTCCCAAGGTCAAAGACAAATCACAGCATCTTGCACTTCCAACTGTTGGCCGGTGTCTTTGGGTTCGGGAAGCAGCACATACCATCTGGGAAATGCTGCTGCGACCCACTTCTGAGGTGGCTCACAAAGCTGCTGCACTCCTGCCTGGGACAGACTCTCTAGAAGGTTCAGCTGCAATAGTAGTGACCCTGCTTCTTGGACAATGTCACGAAAGACCCCATGGGGCTAGAGCTTTTGGTGGTAGAGAAAGATACCGTGTGGCATCCCTAGAAAGCCCCCACAGGACAGCCACAGTGCAGGCTCCTCTGGTGCTAGGCTGTGCCATCTGCAGAGGGCAGTTATTAATGAGAGGGACCACCTCTGGTGTGCAACTGGAAGGCAACGTTCATACTGCAGTGGAGGTGGGCTGGCTCAGTTGGCGAGAGCCAACTTGCAAGGCCCCGCACAGAGATGGCCCAGAAGGGCAGTGTTGCATCAGGCGCTCCACAAGTCGTAACCCACTAAGGATCAAGGGACTCTAGGGCAGGGGAAGGGCTGGCCAGGGGTCTGGAGAAAACAAGACCGACCAACTGGGGATTAACCCTGGGAAGCCCACACCACTGCCCGCCAGGCAGCACCACTGCAATGGGTACACTAAAATCACTTGGCCACTCAGCGTTCTCGGCTTTCACACAGTGATCCGTGGACGGAGTGATCAGGTACATCAGATGGAGACTGTGTCTGGGACCGAGTGGCACCCTTGCAGCATGGCTGGTTCAGTCACTGCCACTGCCAGGCATCTGCTGCCCAGGGCCCCACAGCTAGGTGTCTAGTCTCCCAACAGGAGCTCTCTTTTTTGTTTTAAAATGCTTTATTAGGGGCTCATACAACTCTTATCACAATCCATACATATATGACTTGTGTAAAGCACATCTGCACATTCATTGCCCTCATCATTTTCAAAGCATTTGCTCTCCACTTAATCCCTTGGCATCAGGTTCTCTTTTTTTCCCCCTCCCTCCCCGCTCCCGCCTCCCTCATGAGCCCTTGATAATTTATAAATTATTATTTTGTCATGTCTTTCCCTGTCTGATGTCTCCCTTCACTCTCTTTTCTGTTGTCCGTCCTCCAGGGAGGAGGTCACATGTAGATCCTTGTAATTGGTTTCCTCTTTCCAACCCACTCTCCCTCTACCCTCCCAGTGTTGCCACTCACACCCTGGTCCTGAAGGTATCATCTGCCCTGGATTCCCTGTGCCTCCAGCTCCTATCTGCACCAGTGTACATCGTCTGGTTTAGCCAGACTTGCAAGGTAGAATTCAGATCACGATAGTCGGGGGTGGGGGGGAAGCATTTAGGAACTAGAGGAAAGATGTATTCTTCATCGGTGCTACATCGCACCCTGACTGACTCATCTCCTCCCCTAGACGCCTCTGCAAGGGGATCTCCAGTGGCCGACAAATGGGCTTTGGTCTCCACTCTGCACTCCCCTCCTCATTCACTATGGCAAGATTTTTTTTGTTCTGATGATGCCTGATAACTGATCCCTTCAGAACCTCGTGATCACACAGGCTGGTGTGCTTCTTCCATGCGGACTTTGTTGCTTCTGAGCTAGATGGCCGCTAGTTTACCTTCAAGCCTTTAAGACCCCAGACTCTATACCTTTTGATAGCCAGGGGCACCATCAGCTTCCTTCGCCACATTTGCTTATGCACCTGTTTGTCCTCAGCGATCGTATCATGGAGGTGTGCATCCAATGATATGATTTTTTGTTCTTTGATGCCTGATAACTGATCCCTTCAGAACCTCGTGATCACCCACGCTGGTGTGTTCTTCCATGTGGGCTTTGTTGCTTCTGAGCTAGATGGCCGCTTGTTTATCTTCAAGCCTTTAAGACTCCAGACACTATATCTTTTGATAGCCGGGCACCATCAGCTTTCTTCACCACATTTTCTTATTCACCCGCTGTGTCTTCAGTGGTTGTGTCGGGAAGGTGAGCATCATAGAATGACAATTAAATAGAAGAAAGTATTCTTGCATTGAGGGAGTACTTGAGTGGAGGCCCGATGTCCTTCCGCCACCTTACTACTAAACCTATAAATATAGGCACATAGATCTAGGTCCCCATCCTCATGTATATATTTGCATCTGTACATGTCTTTGTCTAGACCTCTATAAATGCCCTTTGCCTCCCAGCTCTTTCCTCTGTTTCCCTTGACTTTCCTCCTGTCCCACTATCATGCTCAGTCCCCACCTGGGTTTCAGCAATGCCTCTTTGTTACATTACCCTTGATCATGCCCTACCAGGCCTCCCTCACCCACCTCACCACCAATTTGGATCACTTGTTTCCTTGTCCCTGGGTTTGTTAACACCACTTCCTTACCCCCCACCTGCCCCTATCCCACGTCCCCCCGGAACTGTCGGTCCTGTTGTTTTTCCTCCAGATTGTTCAACCAGCCTATCTCATAACAGGAGCTCTCAACAAGAGGTTCTTCTGTGAACCAGGCCTCGAGGTCGTCAGCCAGCAACTTGGTCACTGATTACACTGCAGCTTACCCTGGGCTGGACAGTGGCTCATCACAACTGGGTATGGTACCTACTCCAGGTGTGGGTTTAAGGTGCCCGGTGCAGTGTCAGACCTGAGTTGTCAGAGATCTATCAGTGGGATTCAATCTGCCATCAACCCAGAACATGCAGGGAGGACACGAGACACATGGGTGACACTGTCTCCTACACCACAGCCTCGTAAGGATTCAAGTGCACCCAGCTTGGCAATCGTTTGTCAGGTCGGCAAACCTTTGATGCAGTCCCTCATCACAATTTAAAAATTATTCAAGCGCCATGAACATATAGTTACAAACAACTGAGCTGACCATTATGTGAATAACCTTTAAAGTTTTTCAGTGTTACTTCAGAGCCCCATGTATTTTCACAAGGAGCCGCCTGCGGCCCAAGAGCTGTGGTTTGCCGGTCCCTGTTCGAGCTAAGCTCATGGCCCATGAGGAGTGGCCCCTCACCTGTCTACCAGAGACCTGTGGGGACTGTGTGTCTGCTAATCCCACCATCCGGGGCTGGAGAACCCAGAGGTCCTGTTCCAGGGTAGGGGTGCTTCCACTACAGGACAAAAGCATGGCTGTCACTTGGTCACACTCTGACACACTGGCTCCAACAGTCAGTGGGCTCAAACCCAGCAGTGACTGTGAGGACAGTGCAGGAAGGGGCAGTGTCTCCTTCCGATGCAACGGGGCCGCTCGGAGCAGCACTAACAGCAACCCCAGCAGGCAAGCACAACTGACCAGGGCTGCTGCCGAGCGACGGGAGGAAGCCAGTGTGGGAACCGGGGGTCCCTGGGACATTCGGGTTCTCCTAACCAGTCTTAACTTGCTTAGGCTTGGCAAGGAGGGCCTGAAGCCACAGGGAGGAAGGTTCCCCTTGTCTGTGGGCAACCAGGCCAGGGAACTGGAAAGTGTGCTGAGCTCCGGGCTGCTGGCTCATTCTGCCAACTGGACTCTGGCAGATCTTCCTAGACAGCCACCAGCTCCACCGAGAAGAATGCTCCAAGTGAGGTGTGCACCGGCTGGGGACTGGGTGCCATGCAGGTGGTCCTGCGCTCCAATCCCTATGCACAGTAGCATTCACTGTCCCAGACCCTGTGCCTCTTTGTCAGCCCCAGGCACTGCAAGAAGACAGCCAACTGGATTGATTCTCGGGACTGGACTGGGGTTACGCCTGCTGGCCCTCGTCCTCTTCCTGAGCTGTATCTGGCTCTTGGTGGCTTTCCTAGGAATGCTTCCTAGGAAATGACTTCTCCACGGATCCTCACGCTCACATGTGCACACAGAGCAGAGGCACACCCTTCTCTGCTATAGGTCTCTCCTGGGCACACTGTCCTCCAAGAAGGTTAAGGCGTAGGCGCGATGAGCTTTGTGACTCTGTCGCCCTGACTCTGTGAGCTCGTAGAAGCAGTCTGTGAATGGGGGACTTGAGTGAGCCTCTCCAGGGGTTGGGGCTGTGTTAGATGCATGTGCTTATGGGATATGCCTACTGGTCTCTAACGCTCTAGGTTTCACTGGCATTGGTGTAGATGCTGTCTGTGCTGTCGTATACCCATCTGAGACACATTCAGGGCTGACTGACTCCCACAGGGGTCGCAGGCCCCAGCCTGGCCAACCATCTGGGAAGCACTTTCTGACCCAAGGGAGAGCAGTTGTGATGTAACACTGGGTCCCCAGCCTCTGCCTCTGGAGAGGAGCCCAAGGCATCTGAGGGCCTCTGAGAGGAGAAGGCAAAGCCCCGCTGGGCCTGAGACCACCGAGGAAGTGCCCTCCAGGAGGAAATCACTTTGGGGCATGGGAGGGGACAGAAAGCACCACTTACCGCAATCTCTGTTACTAAAATATCAGTAATACTTCCCAACACAGTGACAAAGTCAAAGACGTTCCAGGCATCTCTGAAGTAGTTCTAGAGAGAAAGCAGGGTGGTCAGTGCTGCTGCAGGGGTGTGCCACATGAGACACACCGGGGGACGCCCCTGATCACGGCAGGGCTGTGGAGACTGGACAATAGTGTCCCCAGATGGGAGCACTCAGGCCGGAGAAGGCAGACTCCAGCCACAAGTGAGCCATCACGGGCTTGAGTAGCATGGAACAGAACCACAAGCCACAGGGTCCAGAAAGGAGAGCCTAGCCTTCTGTCCCTCTGGGAGCTAACTGGGGACACTGGGCCCTGGCAGCCCTCTCCCGATGGTCCCTGTAGTGTCAGGGTGCTCTGGGGCTTGAAGAATCCCCAGCTCTGACTGGACACTCCACAAGCCCCCTGCAGAAGGGGCACTAGATGCCTCCAGAAGACGACAAGCGGCAGCAGAGCCACATACCAACACACCGAAGGCAATGATCTTCAGCACGCATTCCATGGAGAACATGGACGTGAACACGATGTTCAGGCACTTCAACATCAGCTCGTACTCGTAGGGCGCGGCGTAGAACTGTGGGAGGGAGAGTCTGGTGGTTGTGGGCTCCACTGGCCCTGGATGCTGCCCCTGGGACCACGGGTGGGGGAGAGAGAACCCCAAGCCTCCCAGGCCAGAGATGCCCACCCTGCTCTCCCTTCTGCTCCCTTGAAATCTTCTCACTGTCCCAACCCACGGTCATGCAAGAGAGGGCCTGAGCTCTAAAGGTGGCCAGCCCACACCTTCATCATCAGCACGGCGGTGTTGAGGGCAATCATGGCCATGATGAAGTACTCGAAGGGCGGAGACACCACAAAGGTCCACGTCTTGTACTGGAACGACTGCTTGCTCTGGGGCATGTACCGCGTCAGGGGCTTGGCACTGATAGCGAAGTCGATGCAGGCCCTCTGCACAGAGGGAAGGGTGCCATGAGCTTGGGGCACCTGCCCTAGCCCCCTGACCAGACAGGGGCGGCCAAGCATGGTTGCTCCGCACAGAGCAGAAGTCCCTGCCCCATGCTGGCCACAGGTGGCCAAAACTGTCCCGATGAGCAGGGATCACATGCAGAAGGAGGGCCCAGAGGCCCCTTACTCATGAGAGGCCTATGCCAGGCAGGAAGGGCACACACCTCGTTCTTCTCCAGGCTGCACTCAGACATCACTTTGTCCCCCTGCTCCTGGAAGGTGATGATGATCAAGGCCACGAAGATGTTGACAAAGAAGAAGGGGAAGACCACAAAGTAGACCACATAGAAGATGGACAACTCCATGCGGTAGCCGGGGCTGGGGCCCTGCTCCTCATAGGTGGCGTCTACAGAGTGTTTCAGCACCCTGCGTTGAAACAGATAGTCAAACACTGGGCACCCACAGAAGGCACAGCCTGCGACTCAAGTCACATCAAGGAAAGGAGCTCTGGAGTGGCTTCTATGCGTGAGCCTGGGGTTGTGGGAGGCAGGGATGGGGCTTGGACATGACCACACTGTGGGCCCCATTTTACAGCAATGACTTTTCTGAAGCTGAGCTAGAATTTCCTACATGCCTCACCTTCAGGGTGGCTGAGGGACCTCCAAGGGGGACAACTGTGGAGTCTTGAGCAATGACCACCACGAGAGGAAGGCAGAGTAGGCCTGGAAGCTCAGCCCTGTCTGTACTATGATTCAGCCCAGTTCACTTGCTCGTGTCTACATGACCCCATGACAGTGCTCACCGGCCCACCCCCAGGCCACCCAGACCAGAAAGAAGCCTAGACTCAGCATATCACACCTAAGCCTTCTGATGGGCATGCGCCTTGCCCAAGGACTTCCATCCAGTGGTGGCAGGAACCCACTTAGCCTCTCAGGCTGCCTGTAATGGAGGCTGGTGTGTTAACCCACGGAGTTGTGGAAGCTCCCCCCCCCCACCCCGCCGGCCTCCAACCACCTACAGAATGGCTCTGGAGACCACTATACTGCCCTCTGTGGTGCGATCTTCTGCTCTGCTCAGGCTTTTGACTTGAGGTCAGGGCAATGTCTCCTTTGGTTCTACAACCAGTGTCCATAAGCTCCTATGGATTATTTGCTGAATGATGAGCAGAACAAGCCACCTCTCGGTTCCACCAGTGGACATAAGCCAGGGCCCACTTACGTGGGCCACCCTTCTCCCGTGGACACAGTGAACAGGGTCAGCAGGGCCCAGAGCACATTGTCATAGTGGAACTCATATTTCTTCCACTGCCGTGGCTGGGCTTCCACCTCTTCCTTTTCATAATCCAAATATTGACCCCTAGGAAGGAGGACACAGACGAAGAGGTTAGAGACTACACATCAATTACAGACACTGGAGTGGTGTGGAGAGACCGGGAGCCATTTACACTCCTGGGGTCTGGGGACATAAATAGTATGACGTTTCCTCAAACACCTGGGATCAAAATGCCCTATGAGCAGCCAGCCCTGGCCGTGGTACACATCCTAAAGAAGTAAGGGACAGGAGAGCAGCAGATATGTGCACATGCATGCTCACCACAGCGCTATTCACAGTAGCAGGACGATGGACACTACCTAAATACCCCTAGGCGGAAGAGTGGGTCAGCACACTTTGGCAATGCATGCGACAGAACACTGAACATCATTACATAGGAACGAGGACACTGGGCCACCTCGTCACATCGCTGGATCCGGCAAACACCGTGCCGAGTTAAGTCACTCAATCACAAAAGGGCAAAGGTTGTGTGAGGCCACTGTTAGTTTAAGAAATCAACACACAAGTGTTCCTGTCAAAAGAAATAGACTCTACTGGTTACCAAGGGTGAAAGGGTAAGAGGGGAAAGGGCAATTAACAAGTTAGAGGGTGGAGCAGTGTTCACTGGGGTAAAGGGGCAGATAAGATCCAACGAGAAATGGGTGAAATGGGGAAAAAAGAGGCAGGGGAGGGTGGACAGGGCAAGCCACTTGGAGGTTTAAGTTATTGAATGCAAAATGATTAGCTGATATATGAGCCATCACCTAATTCACAATAAAAAGTTAAAAACAAACAAAAACCAAAGGATTAAAATAAATCTGTGCTATAGGATCAACCACTTGAAGGTCAGTGTGCCGTACTGTAGTGGCTTGTGTATTGCTGGAAGGTATGTCACTGGTTTTTCAAATGCCAGCAGGGTCACCCAAAGTGAACAGATTTTAGCAGAACTTTCAGACTAAGAACAGCCTATTGAGAAGGAATCAGCTGCCCACTTCAGAGGAAGCAGAAATGGGAGACCCTATGCAGAGCATAGAAACATTGTCAGATACCGAAGGCAAGGGCATGGAAGCAGAATACTGTCAAAGACTGTGCCAGATGATAGGGCCATCCAGTTAGAAGGTTCTCAAATGGGACTGGTAAGGAGCCAGATTCTCATTTCTCAAGGTGAAGTCAACCATGGTGATGTGAACAGAGTAATACCTTGCTGATGGGGCACAACTCAAAATGAGAAGAAACAGCTGCAAAAATCAACTTGAAATATTTGAAGTATGAATCTAGGAAAATTGGAAATTGTCAAAAATGAAATAGAATGCAAAAAGGTCAATACATCTAGGTGTTAGTGAGCAGAAATGGATTGGTATGAGCCATTTTTGAATCAGAAAAATCATATGGTTTACTTTGCTGGGGATGACACAATCAAGAACAGCGAATTAATTGTCATAAAGGACGTTTCAGCACCTATCTTGAACTGCAATGCCGACTGTGGTAGGGTTCTAGCTACCACCTTCAAGGAATCCAATGAATACAACTGTCAGTCAAATTTATTAGCCAATCATGAAAGATAAGGATGGACAAATTGAAGAATTCTACCAACATCTTCAGTCTGAAATTGATCAAGTATGCAATCAAGATACATTGATAAATGATTGATGACTGGAATACAAAATTTAGAAAAAAGAAGAAACAGTAGTTGGAAAATATGGTCTTGGTGATAGAAATGGTGGAATGGTAGAAATAACATGATAGAATTTGGCAGAACCAATGACTTGTTCATAGTACATACCTTCTCCAACAACACGAAAGGCAACTGTACTCCTGGCCTCCTGCAGATGGGATACACAGAACCAAACTGACTACAGAAGAGGAGCAGAAACATGGCCAACGGGAGCTTACTCCCTTCTCAAGAAAAGACTTTTGTAGGAGGGCTTGGTCCAGGCCCTACCTAGGGAAAAGTAAACCATTGAGGATGGCCCAGGTACTGCCCCTGGGGGAAACTGACAAAACTCTGGGGAAAGGAAGAAAAGGCTTGCCTTCTGTTTCACCCAGCAGGGCCCTGCCTGGGTGCTGACTGCTCTGGACCACAGTGTTGAGCGCAAACCTTCTCCTCACTTCCTGCAGCTGATCAGCTCCACTCCTCCAGCATGACCGGGGAGAGGTTTAGTGGAAACTTGGCCAGGAAGATGCCTGGGCCTCTGGGTCCCAGAACTTACTCACTGCACATCAGCTAGATTGAGGAGACTTGGGTCTGCAGTGGACTGGCTCCCCACTTCTGGATGGAGCTCTGAGCCTGGATCATGGCAGGGTTTCCCTGCGGATCAGGAGGGCTGGCCGTCTCTGAGTCGGTGCAGAATCAAGAGGACACACAGTGGGGGAGGAGTGGGGGAGTGTTTGTCCCAAAGCCCAGGACTCCAAGTACTCACACTCGCCTGCCCCCAGGTCTAAGCCCAAACAATAATTGGAATCAACACCTACAGGCCCTGCAGCATGGGATGGTTTTGATGAATTCTCTAATTAGTCAATTCTCTCCTATCAAGATTGGTTTGATCAACAATTGTCAGGTACCCCCTGGCGACTTTGGGAACCAGCCTCAAGGCCAGGACTTTAATGAAACCTTTATGTAATTGGCCCTGTTTAGTTTAGGCTGGTGCAAAATCGCCCGGTCTCCCTGGTCTACCCACGTTCTGCAGCAGGTGTGTGGGGATCACTCTGTATTCAAAGTGAAACGTAAAAAACAAATTAACTAACAATAACACTATGTCTTGCAAGTAGTAGTTGATCTCTGCGCAACTGGAGAAAATAGCACAAGGAACTCCAGCACATAGACGTGGATCCGGAGGAACGCCTGGAGGAGAGACCCACCGGCCCTGTCCCCAAGGAGATGACTGCGATGGTCTCCAGTTTCTTTAAGTAACAGGAGGGGAAATTAGATACAGTGAGGAGACACATAACATAATTAAAGAACTCAGATGTGCCTTGAGAGAATATGCCAACAAATGAATGGAAAAATTAGAAATAAGGCAACAACTTCAAATGGAAAAACAAAAGGCGAACACCAAAATATTAACCTCAACAACGTTGTGACAGAACAAAACAATAAGATCCAAATACTGGAATAAAGAATCAGTGATCTTGAAGCGGAATCTCTCTGGGCCCCAAAACAGGAAGATCGGGTTATAAGAATGACCCCTCAAACTGAAGATAACCTAGGAACACTGTGGGACACCATCAAAAAGGACAACAGACACTTGATAAATAAATGTCCTGGAACAGAAAGAAGAACCACCGAGAAACCAGTTCATGAAATATTAATGGGAACTGCCCGAACATCATGTCAGAATATAAAGTAACTAGATGTTCAGAGGACACCAAACAGAATTGACCCTAGAGGGATATCACCTCCTCAACGTATAATAATCTAATATCAACTTTCTAAGATCAATGACAAGGAAATGTGTAACTTTTTGATAGTAATGTTAGGGAGACAATCCTGACGACTGTGTAGCAAAAAAGAACAATTGCACACAAAGGCCAAATGATCACGGTCAGTTCAGGTTTTTCCACCAAAACCATTCAGGTAAGAAGGCAATGGAATGATATATTCAAAATACTGAAAGAAATAAGTTTGCCAACCAAGAATCTCATACCCAGCAAAATTACCTCTCAAATATGAGGGAGGACTAGAAACACTTACAGACCAGGGGAAACTAAAGGAATGTATATGACCACCTTTGAAAAATATTAAAAGGAATTCTATAGGCAGAAAATCTGTAAAAACAGAGAACAACCTTAAGATATTCAAAAGGAAATTATTTTGGAGAAAAGATTCTACTGAAGCAATACTCAAAAGAGGACCAAATACATTTCAATAAGAAATCATAAAAAAGATTCCATTATAAAGATAAAAATAAACAATCAAACAAGAGCAGATGATAAATACTGAAACGGAAAAGATATTGAACCATTTATAATATACAATAAGCTACTTTGAAAGCCACAAAAACAATCTACAAAGAAAACAAAATTTCAATAGATGAAAACCATATGAGCAAGACAAACAATAAGATAAATACATAAAAGAAAAGAGAATAATAAGAAAACAACCAAAAAAAAAAACCAACTGGAACACAACACAAAAAAATCATCATCAAAACTAAAACTAGTAACACCATAAAAAATACTTTAAATGACATCAACAAACCATATTTATCAATAACAACACTGGATGTTAACTGACTGAATTCACCAATTAAGAGACAAAGATTAATAGAATGGATTAAAAATATTAACTTTTAAGATCCTGCTTAAAAGAAGCATACCTTAGCAAAAAAGATAAACAGATTAAAAATCAACGGATGGAAAAATGTATCAAGTTAGCAGCAGTCAAAAGAAAGTTGGAGTAGCAATATTAATCTCAGACAAAATAGACATCAAAATTAATGACAAGAGAGACAAAGGTCAATATGTAATTATGAAAGCTTGAATTGCACAAGAAACCATAAGCATAATTAACATGTACATACCAAATATGATATTAGAGGAGATTTCAATACATCACTTTCAACTAACAACCAATCAAATAGAAAGAAAATCAACAAAGATACAGAACAACTAAGCACAATCAACTTGGTCACATAGATATATATAGAACACTTCACCCAACAAAAATTCATTTCACTTTCTAGAATAGACCATACTTTAGACCATAAAGTAAGCAACAATAAATTCAAAAACACAGATAATACAAACCATCTTTTCAGATTATAACATGGTAAAAGTAGACACGAACCAGAAAATTATCATTTCCTAAAAATAAAATTTGTGGGAACTGAGTAAAACACTTTACTCAAGAACCACGGGGTAATCAAAGAAATAAAAACACAATCAAAAGAATTCTTGAAACAAATGATAAACAAAATAAAACATCTCAAAACCTTTCAAAGCAGTACTCAGAAGACAGTTTATAACAATTTTTACAAATATCAATAAGGTAGAAAGAATTAAAACACTTTTAACACATTAAAGTCGGGAAAATGAAGAAAAGAAGTCATCAGATATTAGAATAAAATAAATAATAAAAATTGAGGCAAAAGTAAATTAATCAGAAAAAAATTTTAAATAGAAAAAAATCTAGAGGACAAAAAGTTTGTTCTGTAAAAAAAACACTGGGCTCTGTCGGCACTTTCTTCTCCCACCCAGGAGGTGCGGCTCCCTTCTCTGCAAACAAGGGCAGGAGAATAAAACACATAGAAAAAAATCTAGAGGACAAAAAGTTTGTTCTGTAAAAAGGTTATCAAAATTAATAAGCCAATGACGAACCTAACAAAGGAAAAGAATGAGAAAAAACAAATTCAACGAGTGAGCAGTGAAATGGGTGATGGTACAACAGAACGAAATGAGATAAAACATATAATCAGAGTATTATGAAAAACTATATCCACCAAGTTTGAAAATGTAGAAGGAATGGATAAGTTTCTAGAAATGCATTATTTACATAAATTTTGACAGAATGATGCAGAAAATCTCAACAAGTCTAAAACATGAAAATATAGTCATTAAAAAAAAAAACAACACACCTCCCAACATCAAAAAGTTGAGCTCCAGAATGGTTTCACTGGGAGATTCTAGCAAACATTTAGAGAAGTCTTATATCTATAAACTATTCCACAATATACAAATGGACAATACACTACCAAACTTATTTTATGAAGGAACTATAACTTTGAAATGTAAACCAGGCACAGCCATCACCAAAATAGAAAATTACAGACCAATTATCTCTAATCAATACCAAGATTTTCAATAAAATACTAGCCAACAGAACTCAACTAAGCCTCAAAAAATCACTACCAGTAAGATTCAAGCAAGGATGGTTTAATATTAGAACCACAATCAATGTAATTCATCACATAAAATAAAGAAGGACCATATGATTATATCAATGCAGACATTTCATAAAATTCAACATCCATTCCTGATAAAAAACACTCAACAAAATATGTATAGAAGGAAAATTTCTCAACAAAATAAAAGCCATATATGGGAAAACAATAGTCTGTATGTCACTGAGTGGAGAAAAACTGAAATACCGTATATACTCGTGCATTGCAACAATGTCCACAGTAGCTGAAACATGGAAACAACCAGCAATCCCACCCATAAAAGAATGGATAAGCAGACTCTGGTAATTCACAGTATGGAATTTTATGCCTCAACAAAAATACAATGATCACTCTCTCACACGTGGCAAGACCTGGATAAAAACAGAGAACATTAGGCTTAGCAAGCTTAGTCAATCTTACAAAGACAAACATTTACCGTCACCACTGTTAAAGGGAAAAACAAGCGGAAGAGACATGATTTATACAACAATAGACAAGACTCTGAAGATTATGATGAGACCAGGGGTGGGGGTGGGACAAGGAAAGGGAGGGATGGGGGAGCAAAAACTGGAGGTTCTAAGAGGAAAAATAAATAAATAAAATAAAATTGATCTATGGAGAGAAAAAAAAACACCTCCAGATTCCTTACCCCTCAGATCTAAATATTGGTCTTCAGTAGCTAAAAAAGGCAAAAAAGTAAAACTGAAGTGAACTGGAGTCTTTGCAACATACAAGTTCATTTCAAACATATGGAGAAACAAAAGAAGTTAAATCATCTACATCTATAGTAAGAGACGATGGAGAAGCCGAGCATCAGCAGCTAAAACCAGGTCAGCAGCTGACTGGGGAACAGACCCCCAATTGCTCTTATGTAAGTTCAAGTTGAAGCTGAAGAAACTTCAAACAAGCCCACCAGAGCGAAAATACGACCTTGAGTCTATCCCACCTGAATTCTGAGAACATCGCAAGAATGGACGTGATGCATTGACCACGCATGACAGAAGACCAGATGAGGGCATCAAGAGCATCATTTATGAAGAAATCAAAAAGTCATTAAGAAGAAAAGAAAGAACACATCAAAGTGGGTGTGAGAAGAGACACTGAAACTTGCTCTCCATTGTAGGGAGCCAAGGTAAAGTCCGAGAGCTGAACAGAAAATGTCAGAGCAGCTCGGGAACACACAGTCAAATAAAATAGTGAAACGTGCAAAGACCAAGAGTTACAAAACCAAAAAGGGAGAAGATGCTCAATGCATATTGAACTGAACAGGTTCGAGGAAATATTCAAGCCTTGAGTTGCAATCTCAAAGGATAGTGTGGGAAAAATATTGAATGATGCAAGAAACAATCATAAAAATGATTAAAAGAATACACAGTCACTGTACCAAAAAGAACTAGTGACATTCGACCACTTCAGGAAAGTAGCACACGAGCAAAAACCAATGGTGCTAAGAAGTCCAAGATGCATTGAAAGCACTGGCCAAATATAAGGTTCTAGAAATTGATAGAATCCCAATTAAAATGTTTCAACAAGCTGATGACGCACTAGAGCCACTTGCTCGTCCATGCCAGGAAGTTTGGAAGACCGATACTCAGCCAACTGACTGTAAGAGATCCCTATTTGTGGCCATTCCGAAGAGAGGTGAGCCCACGGAACACTCACGTCATAGGACACCAGCATTATATCGCGTGAAAGCAAAATGTCGCTCGAGATCACTCAACCACAGTTGCAGAAGTACATTGACTGGGAGCTTCCAGGATGGGGCCGGATTCAGAGAGGATGTGGAAATAGGTATATCACTGCTGATGTCAGATGGACCTCGGCTGAAAAAGCAGAGAATCCCAGCAAGATGTTTACTTGTGCTTCATTGGCTGTGCAAAGGCATTTGAGTGTGTGGACCATAAAGTATGGAGAGCCTTGAGAAGAATGGGAATGACAGAGCCTTTCATTGTGCTCATCCTGAACCTGTATATGTATCAGGAGGCATCATTATAAATGGAGAAAAGATTGAAGTTGCCAAGGATTTTGTCTTGCTTGGATCCACAATCAATGTTCATGGAAGCAGCAGTCAAGAGATTAAACAAGATGGGGCACTGGGTAGATCTGCTGCACGAGACCTCGTTAGCAAAGAGCAAGACTGTTCCTTTGAAGACTAAGGTGCACCTGACCTAAGCCAAGGCATTTCCGATTGCCTCACATGCCTCACATGCATGTGAAAGTTGCACGCTGGACAGGAAAGACCAAAGACTTGGTGTGTTTGAATTGTGGTGCTGGTAAGGAATATCAAAAGTACGTGGACTGCTAACAGGGCAAACAAATCTGTCTTGAAAGAAGTATGGGCAGGGTCCTCCTAGGAAGCAAGGATGGTGAGACTTGGTGCGACATACTTTTTAGACATATCGTCAGGAGAGATCAGTCCCTGGAGAAGGGTGTCATGCTTGGCAAAGTAGAGGGGCAGCCAAGAGGAGGAAGGCTCTCAAGGAGACTGGCACAGTGGATGCAACAAGGGGCTCAAGCATAAGGACGATTGTGCGGGTGGCACAGGACCAGGCGGTGTTACGTTGCTGTACACAGGGTCGCTGTGGGTCAGAACTGACTGGATGGCACCCAACAACAACAACAACAAATTGCAATCAACTGATTTCCAACAAGGGTGCCAAGATTTTTCAATGGGCAAAGAACGGTTTTTTCAGCCAATGCTCTGGGGCAGCTGGACTGGGGCCTGCAAAAGATCTGCTTCATAACAACCCTTACATAACACCAAATGCCTCAAAGAGCTAAAATTAAATAACTCTTTGAAGAAATGTAAGGGTGACTTTTCTTTTTGTAATTAATTAATTTATTTTTATTAATCATTTTATTGGGGGCGCTTGCAAATCTTGTAACAATCCATCATTTAATTGTATTAAGCACACTTGTATATATGTTGCCAAGGGTGAATTTTCTTGATTGGATTTGCTAATAGATTCTTAGATACCATATCAAGAACACAAGCAACAATAGAAAAACGCAGCTGTATTAACATTAACCAAAAAGTGAAACTTTTGTGCTTCCTATAACTCAAGAAAATGACCAAACAAATCAAAGGGAGAATATATTTGCAAATCAATCATATGTCTGAAAAGGGTTTAATTCCCAGTGTCATGGATTGAATTGCATCCCTTCAAAACATGTGTTCAAGTGGTTGGGCCTTTATGCTCAGTGGTTTGGCAGTTACGTAATGATTCCCCTGTGATGTGATCTGATGTTATAAAACTGTAAGAAGACTAAGGGCGGGATGCAATCCCCTTCATCCTGTCAGAATTCATCTGCTGTAAGGGGAATTTCCCCCTTACATCGACAGCAACATCTTTTGTTTTACTAGAGATGAAAGGAAAGAGAAGTGATCCGATCTAGGGACCTTCTTATGCCAAGAAAGGAGACCCAGGAGTGGAATGCATCCTTGGACTGAGAAACTCCGAAACTCGGGGGAACATTGATGTTGGGACACACATGGAGATCTACAAGAAGATCTGCGAGCAGACAAGAGCCTTCTACAAAGCCAACAAAGGGGAGTCTTCCCTAGAGCCAGCACTCGATCTTTGGCTTTCTAACCTCTCCTAACAAAGGAGCCCTGGTGGTGTAGAGGTTAGGACTAGGCTGAGATCTACATGGTTGGCAGTTGAAGGCCACCAGCAGCTCCTGAGGAGAAAAACTGGACCTTCTACTCCTGTAAACAGTTGTAGTCTTGGAAATTCACTGGGGTCACTCTGAGGCAGTGTGTTTGAAGTAGAAGCTGTGAGAGAACACATTTCAGTGAAAGCCATCCAATGGAGGTCATTCTGTTAGAGCAGTAAGAGGACATCAGAACATGACAAGGCACATGACAACCAGTAATTAAAAAACCCAAAGAACTCCATTCAAACCTGAGCAAAGGCTCCGATGTCTGTGGCCATCAGGAAGACGTGACCTCTCAGACTCCAGACAACTGGATGGTCAGTGAAGATGGGGAAGACAAGGGGCCTGCGCACCTTGTTATGGGAGCGCATACGAGTGCAGCCACTGTGCAATCCATTAACACAGGACCCAGGAATCTCATCCCCAGGCTATAAGGGGGCTTCACGAGCTTAATAGGAAAATGAATGAAAAGAAAATGGAATTTTCCATGACCTTTTTGGAGTCCCCTGTGCAGTAAAACACATCCACACAAAAATGAAAACTTGGATGTCCACAGCAGCATTATTAATAGTAGCTTAAGGCACTGTCAAGTGAAAGCAGCCAGTCATAAATGTTACATATTAAATAATTCCTTTTATATGAAACATCCAGAACAGGCAAATCTATAGAGACAAAAAAAATAGGTTAATGGTTGCTCAGAGCTGGGAGGTGGAGGACTAGAGGAGGGATAACTAAAGGTCCTTTTGAGCCAACAAAGAACATGTTCAACAATGGATTGTACTGCTGGGGAAGGAGACTGCACCACAAACCACGGACTCGATGTTTGGAATGCAGATTGATTGGCATGCTAATCAGACCTCAGTCATGCTGGTGAACAAATAATAAACCAAGGACCTTACTGGGAAGGTGCAGGGGTGGGGGGTTCTTTTCAAATGGGTCAAGTGGGAAATCCATTTGGAGAGAATTTGTCTTTAACTCCACCTCATACCACACACCAAAACCATAGCTGAAAGTGAAAGGCAAAATGCAAACTTTCAGAAAGAAAATGTAAGACTAGATTTGTAAAACAGGACACAGAAAAGCACTGACCCTTTGCAAGAGAAAGAATAAACTGAGCTATATTAAAACCAAATACGTTGCTACGCTATGAAGAGAGTAAAATGCACTGCCCAGGAGGGGAAAAAGACTGTCATTCTTGGATCAGGCAAAAGGTGTCCAGAAACCCACCAGAAAGAGCCAGTCAGCCCACTCAGGAAAGCAGGGAGAGTGCTGAATGCACTTCCCACGAAAGGACCTCTACTGGCCTATCCGCCTTGGATAAGGTACCTGCCCTGGCCTTGGTTGTCCCCAGCAGTGCAAATCAGACCACAGGGCCTCACCTCGACCTCCCCGCAGCCCCAACAGCAGCAGCCAGAAGGGCTGTGTATGAGTGAGCACGTGCTGTGAGAGTACAAAAGGGATACAGGCCTTGTCCAGACGCCGGGCACCTGAGGTCTGAGAGCCAGTGGCCCCTGCAAATAGGTGCCAAAGTACTCAACAGCTGGAGAGTGCTAGCATGTCCGAGCACCACTTCTCAGGAACCCAAGCTTGGAGCAGCACATGCCACCGGCAGCAGAGTAGGCAGCTGAGTTGTGGTGTAACACACAGGAAATGGTGGGCCAACGGAGTGGGTGGGCCAGGCCCGCTGCTGCACTGCCCCGTCCTGGGTACGCATGCCAGCCATTTCTCTCGGTGCTTCAGAGGGCGGGGTTTGGTACAGGAGGTCTGGGCTTCGGGTTAACAGCCACAGCTGCTCTGACCAAGGGGCAGCACCTCTGACATTCGGATCTTGAGGTTGGGTGCCCTCTACCAGTACCCTGGGGCCAGACTTCTCTCAACAGCTGGCAGTTGGCCGATCAGTGGTGAGAAGTACTGGGGACAGAGGGGTGCAACCTGTAAACCCTGGCAGCAGGTCCCCACAGCTGGCTATGGCTGAGCCTCCCTCTGTAGCCGAGTGGCCTGCCTCAGTTTACCTGCAGTCCCGCTCCAGCTCCTTGGACTCATCGGTGCAGTAGAAGAACTTTCCCTTGAAGAGCTGCACGGCGATCACAGCGAAGATGAACATGAAGAGCATGTACACCACCAGGATGTTGAGCACGTTCTTCAGGGAGTTCACCACACAGTCAAACACGGCCTAGGGGCAGTGCACCAACACCGCGCTCAGATCGCCGCCCGAGGAGACCCCAGGTGTCTGCGGGCCAGAGGGGATCTGCCGCTGCTCCTGCCACAGCAGGAGCGGGAGATTGCAGAGACCCTTAGGGAACATTGATACCCGTGGGTCCAGTGAGGCTGAGAGAGCAAAGACGCCTGGAGTCCAGGCCAACTGTACCAAGAGGAGTGGGCAAGCACCCAGTTACCTGGCTAGCCAGGGTGGCCCTGGACAGCTGTGGCAGTGCTGGGTGCCAGTCTGGGGCAGGAGGCTTTTGTTTGTGGCCCTGAGGTGACTGTCATCTGCTGCTAGTACCAACTGGGCCTCTAAGGTGGGCCCATCCTCCTGGTACCTCTTTGGACACAGCCACAAACATGCATCTTTCAGTTCCCTGATCTGTGCTTCTGGCTGGAACAGCTGAGCCACAGCCCTTGCTGAGCACCCGCTCTGCCCAAACCTGCCACGTACCAGCCCCCATCCACTGTCTTGGCACGCACAGCCAAGCCCACCTTCAGTGCCGCTGCACTGTCCAGTCCACCTCCCCATCTGCCCTTCACTCTGGCTTGAAGCAAACTGCTTGTGTGTGTGCCCACGGCCTCTGCACTGCGAACCAGGCAGGCCTGTGGCATGAAGCTTCAGAGGCTCTCCATGGGACAGCACAGTCCCCGTCCCCTCAGCCAGGGCAGGCCGCCATTGGCGGTGCTTAGCACAGGGAACGTGGATGCCCACTCTTTCCTTTCTCCAGAACCTCAGCCATGCTCCACCAACCCTCGGCCACTTGGAGGTCTTGGGCTAAGGAAGAGGAGCACTGGGTAGGGCTGCTGTGTACAAGGCCCCCCCACCCCCCCTACAGGTGCATGAGCTGAGAAGATGAAACAGGGGCTTATTGTGCTCATCCCACCCATGTGGAAAGGGGTAGTGGGAGAGGCCAGGCATACAGGTGTCTACATGCATGCAGCAGCATCCACACATATGCAAGTGCACACAACATACATGGACACACAAGCAGGCTGTATGTACACACACTAGCCCACCCCACAGCTCCAACCTTGAGCTTTGGCAGCCGTTTGATGGTCTTGAGGGGTCTCAGGACGCGCAGGACTCGCAGGGACTTGATGGTGTTGATGTCTTTCCCTTTGGATCCTCTAGAAGGAGAAGCCACAGATGCAGATAGGTAGGACCCTTGGGGTGCACATGGCCCCCACATGCATTCTGTCTTGGGTTCAGCCATGCCCCTACCAGGCTAGCCAGTGTCCATGTTGGGTGGACAGGCACCAGGGCTGGGGCTAGCAGGCGCCTAATGCCCACGTGGGAAGCGCCTGCCCCTGAGCATAGCTGCTGTTTGCAGCTCCCCCAGGTCCCAGGGCACACAGTGAAGCCAGCTTCCTAAGAGCTGCTGCGGAGCCAGTCCCCAAAGATGGCCAGGCACACAGACCAAGCCAAGGGCACTGTGGCATCGTATCCTTCTTGCCTCTTGGGATACTAAGACCCCACCCCTGTGGCTCTTCCTGCCTGCCTAAGGCTCCCTTGGCTGATGAAACCCAGACAGAGGGATGAGGGAGAAAGGAGGCCCAGAGCGCTACAGGAAGGGAAAGAGGAAGAGACGATGTTAGATCTTGGCAGAGGTGACCAGGGGGTGGGCAGACAAAGAAAATAAAAGACTGGACAGACAGACTCCAAGACAACCCTGAAGGGTGCAGACAGGAAAGAGCGGTGAAACAGGAAGTCAAAACATGTCTGGCACGGAGCATGTGCAAGGCCAGGCTCAGCAACCACTCAAGGCAGTGTTCCTCCTCGCTCAGGGCAGTGTTCCTCACTCAGGGCAGTGCTCCCCCCCTCTCAGGGCAGTGCTCCTCCTCGCTCAGGGCAGTGCTCCTCACTCAAGACAGTGCTCCTCCACTCAGGGCAATGCTCCTCACTCAAGACAGTGCTCCTCCTCGCTCAGGGCAGTGCTCCTCACTCAAGACAGTGCTCCTCCTCGCTCAGGGCAGTGCTCCTCACTCAAGACAGTGCTCCTCCTCACTCAGGATAGTGTTCCTTTCTCAGGATAATGCTCCTTTCTCAGGACAGTGCTCCTCCTCACTCAGGGTAGTGCTCCTCATAGAGTCAAAAAGGCCCAGGAACTAGCCTGAGGAGCACTGGCCATGGGGGGTTGAGAGCTAGTCCAGGGTCTCCGTGTCCACTGGGGGTATACAGTGGAGGGTCTCCTGAGATGTACAGGAGTCCACACTCATGGCTCCAACAGGCTTCCAGCTCAGGTGCAAAGCAAACCCCACAGGAGGCCTTGACTCGGTTGGCTGCAGAGCCAAGGGGATGCGGGCTCAGGGGTGTGGGGGTGCACTCACTCAAGGCCACCCTTGTGCCCTCTCTTCAGAGGTCACTCTCCCAGTGCCCTTGGAGACTCCAAGTGGTTGTCCTCCTCCGAGTTCCTCCAACCTCAGACTGGCCACTCCCACCCATACCTTGCCCCCACCCCCCAGCACTTGCTTGGTTGGCCTGCTCACAGGGTCACATGTCCCTCAGGCTCAGCCAGCCCCAGCCTGGCCCTGTCCCAGGCAGGCAGCATGCAGTCAGTGAAGGTGATGTGCATGGGGGGAGGGCATGAAGTTGGTGGTCAGAGTGACTATGATGTTGAGGGCAGTGTGAGGGGTGGGGGAGGCATTACCCCATGAAGCTCCTACCGAGAGTCCAGCAACAGGAAGACAAAGAGAACACAGGTCAGTGACGCCAGAGCGGACAGCCGTCGCCAAGAGGGACCTCTGACTAGGGAGCACCGGCCCCCATCCTGAGCAATGGGAGGGGCACCCCTCTCACTGGAGAAGACAAGGTGCCCCTCCTCCTCAGTGCCTGCCACCTTGGGGTCTTCCCTACTCCTGCATCTCCCTTGGCCTCCAGGGTAGCCAGTCTTGGTCCACCTGTGCCCTTGGACCCTGCCTCTGTCTAAGGGAGCCAGACCTGGGCTCCGGCCCAGAGGACAACAGAGGCATGGTCTGAGCCCTGCCAGGAGGGTTGGCCAGGTACTCTGGCTCACCACTCGGGCAGAAAAGACTGGAGGTCACCTGGGCTGACCCATCAGAATCAGGTGAAGTGGCCCTAAAGGACTCCACCAGTTGATGCCACTCATCTCTACAAGGGGTGGCTCTTCCCAGGCCATGGCTGTCTCTCCCCAGCCCAGCCACAAGCATTTGGCCAGACACCGTGAGGAGCATGCTCTGCCCGCCAACCAGAGCTGCTCGCCCTGTCCTCTGAACCCCTGAGTCATGGAGAGAGCCCTGAGTGGCCCCAAGGAACTCAGGGAGGCCTGGCAGGGAGGGGGGGGCACTGAGGGGACTTCCCTGAGAGCCCCAAGTAGAGAGTGAATCCCACCTGGGTAGGGAGGCAGATGGGCCCCACTCCCTCCCTAAACCCACACTGCAGAGCTCTGGGAACTACAGCCTCACGGAGTGCCCACAACCGACACAGGTACTTACGAGAAGGCAAATGCCACCAGGGCGCCACTGACCACAATGAAGTCCAGGATGTTCCACAGGTCCCGGAAGTAGGCCCCAGGGTGCAACAGCAATCCCAGGTCAACCATCTTTGGGAGGAAGCGTGCTTTAGGGCTGCGGTCCTCCACCTTCCTCGTGCCGCGACCCTTTCACACAGTTCCTCAGGTGGTCACCCCAGCCATAAAACTATCTTCATTACTACTTCATCACTGTCATTTTGCTACTGTTAGGAATCGGGCGACCCCTGTGAAAGGGTCCTTAGACCCCCAAAGGGCCTGCGACCCACAAGTTGAGAACCACTTCTTTAGGGTGTAGGGTAGCAGGGAAGGGGTGCAGCATCTCATCAAAGAGGGTGTGCTGGCCACGCCATCTCAGGGGAAAGGGACGTGATGGGGAGGGGAGAGGTATGGAGGGGAGAGGTATGATGGATCACACCTCTCAGGGGGAGGGGGCATGAGAGCACACTGTCTGGGAAAGAGGAGACACAGTGGGTCATGCCATCTTGTGGGGAGGGAACGTGGCCTGGGCTGCACCCCTGGAGGCCTCGATGCCATCGACACGTGTTCTCATAACAGAGGATCAGAACTGCTGTCTGCCCTTGTCCCCACTTGGTTTTGAGGGGTGAGGAGGACGCTGGGCCCCGAGGCAGTCACACAGCTCACCTTGATCACCATCTCGAAGGTGAAGACGCCAGTGAAGAGGTAGTCCATATACTTCAGGACCTAGGACCACACAAGAAGGCAGTTTTCAGAGGCCGAGGCAGGCTCTGAGCCAGAACACTCGCTGTGAGTGCTGGAGGAGGGAGGGAGAGAGGGCTCAGGTCGAGGTCCCTATGACCAGGGCCCTTCTTATCTAGCTCTGACTCCTGAGTCACCTGAACTTCCTATCAGTACTGGCCAGGTGTCCTCGGGCTGTGCAGCCAGAGGAAGGAGTGCTTACACATCAGGAAGTCCTGGCACCCCAGAGACCCCACCCTGGGCAGACTACTTACGTTGTTTCTGGGGGAGTCTGTGTGCACAGGGTCCTCGGCAGCCAGGGCGATGCTGCTCAGGGCAATGACCACAAGGATGACCATCTCGAAGTACCGCAGGGTCACAACATAATGGCAGCAGCGGCGGAGCCTGGGGGGCAAAGGGATTACCATCTGGGCCCCAGAGGTCAGCTCGGGTCCTCACAGCCTTGTCCCAGGGGTGGCCTGCCTTGCTCACAAGCATGCACCTTAGCAAGGCCCGGGGATGCTTTCTGGCACACAAATGTTTGTTGGATTCATGCCAGTGCCTGGGATGGGAGGGAGGTGGCAATGGATCTGTGACAAGTCCATGTGTGAGCCAAGGGTGAACAGACAGAGGGGGCAGACAGGCATGTGTGTACATCTAGAGGTGTGGGTGTGGGCTGTGTGCAGGTGGGTATGGGTGAGGTCATGTGCAGGGTGGTATGGGCGGGGTTGTGTCTAAGTGGGCATGGGTGGGACCTGGTTGCAGGTGGGTATGGGTGGGATTGTGTTGCAGGGGGGTGTGGGTGTACCTTGGGCAGGGATGTGCCCCGTGGTGGGTAGGGGAAGCAGGCTAAGCACACAGCATTGAGGAGCACTCCCATCCAGCACTGAACCAGTGCAATGAGGGGTGATGGGCCCCCCAGGGGTGCTGCGATGATGACTAGCGGGTGGGCGTGTCTGAGGTGAGCAGACAGTGCCGCACAGGTGCAAATCCGACTGGTGTTCAGTACTGCACTTCGGGATAGTGAGGTGGAGCAGGGCCAGGTGGCTGGCAGGGACTCACAGGTTGGTGGGGCTCAGGCAGAACATGGAGCTGTATGGGACCATCGGTCGGGGGCCACCCCTCGCCACACCGTTGGCATCCGCCTCCTTCTTCCCCTCCACAGGGCTCTCCGGGTCCACGTTTCCACCTTCAAGGAGGACACGGGGCCACGTTAGGGCTGTGGGCACTGTCTGAATGCTCTTCCTGCTGTGGAGTCTGACAACACAGCGGGGCCTGCAGGCATTGTCAGGGGCAGGCCCACGCTGGCACTGAGGTCAGAGACCCTGCCTGACCCGCCTCACCACTGGCAAGAAGAATGAGCGCCTCACACCCTGAGTGCAGGGTGGTGGTGGTGGGGGTGCTCTTGCTACTGCAAAAACCTCCTGAGCCAAAGACCAGCCCATCAGTTGCGCCCATGGGAGCCCCCTGCCCCTGAAGGAACCTGGAGCAGCAGGGAAGGGGCACAGAGGCTGCACACAGTCATCCTGGCCTGGTTGTGACTCCTGAGGAGGGGCCACCCTGCCAGGCTAGGACTCAGAGACAGCAGAATCTGTCGTCTGCCTGGGGCCCCACTCTCTAGCAGCACCTGCCTGGCAGCCTTCCCAAGCCTGCCCTTGGGTCTGTCAGCACCCTGGGTCCCCTTAGGCTCTGCCTAATACAATGTCTGTGTTCCTTGTTCCCTCTGAGACAGAATTTGTTGCTTTGGCGTAACCTTTCTCCCATCTGATCTCTCATGTCACACTCCAGGGGGTGAGAGGCTCCCGAGGCTTTCTGGGAACCCTAGTTCAGGGATGCGCAGGTTGGCAGTGCAGCACATTGCCATACATTGCAGCGTCCATTCATGCTAAGGACAGTTCGGAGCAGAGTAGGAGACAAGACCTTTGACCTGAGCGGGACGTGGCATTTAACAGTGCGCCATTGACTAGTCCCGACACTGGGCCCCAGAGAACCATGGCGGCCGCAGAGCCTGGCCAGTGAAATGGAATGGGGTAACATCACTCAACTCACCCCCTTGGGGTGATGTCAACTCACAGCTACCCAAAAAGACGGAGCAGGGCTGCCTCTGTGGGGGCTTTGAGGACGTACGTCTTCCTAGAGGCAGAATGCCTTTCCTTCTCCCGCGGAACAGGTGGTGGGTTTGGATGGCTGGCCTTGCAGTGGTTAGCAGCCCAGCCCATAACCTGCTACACCACCAGGGGGCTAGTAAAAGGTTGGCAAGGGAAAAATAAAACTGCCATTATTTGGAAATAACATGATATAAATGGACTATTCAAGACTCTAAGTTAATTTCGCAAGACTGTTGGTTGCATGCAAGGCCATCCACAAAAATCAACTAAATTTCTCTACATACCAATGAAGAAGGAAAAAATAAAACATTCCATCTAAAACAGAATCAGAAAAAAAAATCTTGCAATAAATCCTAGGGAGATGTGCAAGACCTCATTCTGGGAAACTGGGAAACCATCTCTCAAGACATTGCAGAACTTTAAGAAAGGGAGGAATAAAACCACGGGCATGCAATTAGATGACTCGACCTTCTAAAGAAGGCAGGTCCCTCCAAATGGATCTTTAGCTTCAGGTAAGCCTGGTCAGCCTCCCAGCTGATGGAACCGGCAGGCCCATTCGATAGTGTATGTGGGAACACGGGTGAATAAGAATGGCGCGGACAGTCTGGAAGGGCCCAGGAGGGTGGCTATGAAGACCTGTGAAGCCCCATGAGCTGGGGCGGGGGGAGACTGGGAAGCAGGTTGGAGCACAGACACCCAGGGAGCAAGGGCAGACCACACACCCAAGGGCAAAGTACGCACGCCATGAGCCCATCTACTTGATGGCACCAGGCACCAGTGACAACTGAAACCAAACCCAGACTGCATCAAGGCCAGTCACCAGCTCTGTGCTGCTCAAGGAAGGCCAGACCACCCAGAGCCTCCATCATCCCTGCCGCACCCAGCATGCGCGCACGCGCACACACACCATTCAAAAGAGAAAAACAGATTCAAAACGGAGTGAGCAGACAGCTCAGTCTGCAGCTTCTGAAAACAAAGTCCAAGGACCAAAGACAAGCAGAAAAGCCACTGGGAGGGAGGATCTCGATGCAGGACGACCTATGGCTCAACACACAGAGCAGAGGGAAGAGCTGGCGCCACACCCCGGCCCTTTAATTATGTGTATAAGTAAACTACAAGTGTCCTGGTGTTGCTTCTCTAGAGAACCCTGACTAATGCAGGCAGCATCCAGCACACAGATCTTGTTGGGAAAATGGCGAATTCCAGGCCTGAACAAGTCTGCCTCATCGATGTAAACCAAGCTGTTACCGGCATGCAGGAGCAGGAGAGGCAGCTTTGCAGGGCTCGTAATGGTCAAAGAGGAGGCAGTTTTAGCATTAAAAGATTTATTTTACTTGGATCCACAGTCAACACTCATGGAAACAGCAGTCTAGAAACCAAGCCCCTTTGGATGGGTAAATCTGCTACAGCGGACTTCTTGACGGTATTAAAAAGCAAAGACATCCACCTGAGGACTCAGGTGCTCCCAACCCAAGTCAGGGTATTTTCATTTGCCAGTTACATGAGCAAAGTGGACAGTTGAAGACCAGAGGGAAACTGAAGCAGGCTGGGATGCTGGCGGGTGACCAGAACAAACAGGTGTGCTGAGAAGAAGACAGAGCTCCTTCGATGCGAGGTGGGCAGACCCGGTCTCGTTTGCTTTGGACAGGTGGGGAGGAGGGCCAATGGCTGGTGAAGCACACGCACGCTGAAGGAAAGGGTCAACAGAAAAAGAGAGAAAGGCTCAGTGAGATGGAAAGACGTGACCGCCGTCCCAGTGGGCTCCAGCCAGCAATGACTCGAGGAGCCACAGCCCCGGGCAACGTCTCCTTGCGAACGTGAATCGGAGCCAACGCGGTGGCTCTGGACAGTGAATTCATATCACCAGATGCAATAAAGCTATTGTGGTGATGTAACATCCCTGATTGTTAAGAACTGCTTACTGGCATATTGATGAATAAAATAATACAGCAGGAAAAAAATGAGAAGCAATAAGTGACCCCAGACTGGCAAAATGTCCATCATTACTGGTGGAGAGTGACAAAAACAGGGGTACGTTGCACTTGCCTCTCCACGTGCGTCAAAGCTTCAATTTCCCTGAAACAGGCTTTTGTGTAAGAAGCCTTTGGAGGAGACTGATTGCATACAAAGGAACAACCATTAGACTAATGACTGTCTCAGCAGAAACAACAGCAGGCAGGAGACAGGGAAGTAACCTCAATGTGCTGACAGAAGTGACGGGCAGGGACCCTTCCGAGCAGGGAAACTACCTTCCACAAGCAGTGGAAAGTCAGGTTTGTGAGGCAGCCTGAGAGAATCACCCCCATTGAACTTCACCTACGGGAACTAGAGAGGATGTTCTTCGACCACAAAGAGGAGAAAGCAGGAAGGGAGCCCAAACAGACAATCCAGTATTCAAAGAATGATGCGACTCAGAAGGCATTACTCAACCAGTAGAAAATCAATACGCCGATCAGTTCATTGTACAGCTAAGCAAACAAGCCAAAAAGAAATCAGTGAAACCTCTGATATTTGGGAATTTAAAACATATGTCTAAGTAAGCAATGGATCAAAGAAGAAATCATAACAAAACTGATAAAAGATGGAGAATTGATCAAAATATAAAAACATATTACAAAACTTGTAAGAGGCAATTAAAGTAATTCTTAAGGCATTAAACACTTATACTAGCAAAATAAAAAGGTCCAAATCTCATAAACTGAACATCCAGCTAACCAACTACAAAGAGAAATATTAAATAGAGAAAAGGAAATCACAAATCAGAACAGAAGTTAAAAAGCAGAAAGAAAGATAAAGTAGTGATCATGAAAGCCAGTGATTGGTACAGATAAGAGTCCAAAACAAAGAAAAGAAAATGATTAGGGCAAAGAATGTACAGATGTGCTTTATACAATTGCTGTATGTATATGTATGGACTGTGATAAGAGTTGTATGAGCCCCTAATAAAACGTTTAAAAAAAAAAAGAGTCCAAAACACAAGGAATCCAGGACAGATAAACCCCTCAGCAACAATAATGGGAGTAGCAATACCAGGAGGGGAAGGGGAGGTTGGGAGAGAAAGGGGAAACCGACCACAATGATCTACATATAACCCCCTCCCTGAGGGATAGACAACAGTAGAGCAGGTGTAAGACATGAAAAAATTAATAAATTATCTAGGGTTCGTGAGGGAGGGAGGAGGGGACCAGGGGGAAATGAGCTGATACTCAGGGCTCAAGTAGAAAACAAATGTTTTAAAAATGATGATGGCAACATATGTACAAATGTGCTTGACACAATGTATATATGTATGCATTGTGATAAGAGCTGCAAGAGCCTCCAATAAAATGATTTTTAAAAAGAAAGCCAGTGATTGGGAAATTGAAAACCAAAAGCCCAAACTCCATGCCCGTGACCCTATAGGGGCGGGTTGAGCTGCCGAGCTGCCCCTGTGAGTTTCTGAGACTGTGACGCTTTACGGAAGTAGAAAAGCCCATCTTTCTCCTGCCCCTCGACACAGGCTACAGATGCTGGCAAGTCTAAGCATCGCTTTTCCTGCTCTGTGGGCACCTGCAGACAACTCAATGGAAACAGAATCGTTTTTCCAACAAATAGTAATGCAACAGTGTATGTCTAAAACAAAACAAAAGCCCCTCAAGCCTTCCACTGTACATAACACTTTGGCTTCCGGAAAGATGAAAGATGGAGCAGAGTATATAAAAATAAGCATAAGAGACCAGAGCAGTAAGTCACCAACAGGGAGGCTTTGGTGTTCAGCAAGTGACAGGAGCAATGAGCACTCTGAGTTCTCTTTTTGCTTCTTGTATCCCAGTGTTGGTGCCAGAAATGCTGGTGCAGACGAAATTAAATAAAGTCTTGAACAAAAGTTGGCTCTCCCTAGCAAAGGGCACGAAGAGGGGCAGCTCCAGCCAACACCCCCTCCCCACCCCCGGCCCAACACACACACACACACACACACACACACACACACACACACACACACACACACACACCTTCCAGCCATGCCAGCATAGGCCTAGTGGGAGCCTAGACTTCCAACCACACCAGGACATATGATGCACCCAAACCACTTAGAAAGCTGATATCGGAGAGTCCAGTGGGGCGTGGAGACACAGTGGTACTGAGGCCAACCCCATTATGTCAGTGGAGGCTCCGTGAGGAGCAGTAATGAGGAGCAGCCAGGACAGTGTCAGCAGAAGGCAGAGCAGGGAGCTGGAACCCACCCACGAGCAGCCCAATACCAAGGCTATAGATGTGAATGGAAGCCAAGTACGAAAGCTGTACTCCTACCTCAACCAGGTAACACCCTTCTCAGAGGAGCTGTGGTTACGAGTGGGGCTGATAACCACAAGGTCAGCAGTTTGTGGTTTTCTACTCCCGTGAAGCGATTGTCTCGGAAGCCCACAGGGGCGTTCTACCCTGTCCCATAGGGTCCCCGTGAGTCGGCACGGTCTCAAGAACAAAAGTTTGGTGTGGGTTGCCAGAGCGGAGTCAGAAAAGATACACCAGAAGCTATAGTATGATTCAAGGACACCTAATTAAAAATGTCTAGGTTTCTATAAAAAATCACACATTAAATGGATACATAAGATGTGGCACAGACATAAAATGTCATATTACTCACCCACAAAGAGAACATGAAGTCCTGATACATGCTACAACACAGATGAACCTTGAAGACGCATTGAGTTTACATACGTCAATCACAAAAAGACAAATACTGCATAATGCAACTTAAGTGAATTATCTAGACTAGGCAAATGTATACAAATCAGAGTTTATTAGTGCTTATCAGGAGCAGGAGGGCAGGAGAAGGGAGTCCCGGTGCAGGGGCCCTGTGTTTCTGTTGCTCATGACAGGAAACTTGGCAATGGAGAGTGGTGATGGTTGAACAGCATGAGTAACGTACAAGTAAAACACGTTGAACTGGCGAACACACACATATAAAAAAATTCTCAAAATTAAAAGAAAAAATCACTCATCGTACCAAGAACCAGGAAAAGTTCAACTTGAGTGAGAAAGACAGCCCAAAGGCACCACCATCTCATCGTCAGGACAGCCTCGACATAAGAATGGGCCAAGATGCTAAGACACCCATCACCAAAAGGCGTCAGAGGGAAATCATAAACATATTTGAAACAAATGAAAAGGAACAGAACATTTCAGCAAAGAAATAAGAAATGAAAACGTGTAAGTCGGAAAATAAAATTCCTCAGATTAAACAATAGATGGCTTAATAGCAGAAAGGAGAGGAGAGTCAGTGAACCAATCTGGACAGAGCAAAAGCAGACTTGGAAAATGATCAGAGCACTGGGACCTACAGCACCAAAGCAAAGAGTTAACATTTGTGTCCTCAGAGTCCCTGAATAATGAAGACAGAAGGAGGGAGCTGAAAAAGGATTCAGAAAGATAAAAGAAGGAAAACCTTCTAAAACTGGCAAGGGATATAAACCTAGATTAAAGAAGCCCAGAGAACCACAAACAGAATATACTCAGAAATCTGCATGAGACACGTCGTCATAATCAAACTTCTGAGAAATCAAGACAAAGAAGAAGTCTCGAAGCAGGGAAAGAAGAGTAACATCTTACCTACCGGAAGAAAAGAAGGAAGGAAGAGGCACATTTTCCAAGTGGTGAGAAAAAAAAATCCAACAACCATCAACCCAGAATCCTATGCTCAGTGAAAAAATCCGGGAAAGGAAGGAGAAATCAAGACACCCTCCTATGAAGAAAACAAGAGAATTTATCATCTGCAGACCTTCCCGAAAAGAATCGGAAATCTTGGAACAGCAGGAAGGAAGGGAGGAAGGAAGGGAGGAAGGAAGGACAACAAAAAGACTAAACATGTGAATAAATAAGGCTTTCCTTTTCTTCTTGGGTTTCATAAATTATATGTGGGGCTTGAAGCAAACATTATAACGTAGTATGCTGATTCTTAATGCACCTAGAAAAAATTTTAAGACAATTAAAATATACACAGAGAAGGATATGGGGCAACAAAAGAGGTAAAGTTTCTATAATTCACATGAACTGTGAAAATGATAACATAAACAGCAGGGGTTAAGTAACACATAGAAAATGTAATGCCTAAAAGTAACCACCGAAAACAATTTATCCATGATGTATACTCTAAAACATCATGAGTAAATCAAAATAGTCATAGAAAATGTTCACATAACACACAGGAATACAGAAAAAAAGAAACCAGAAAATTAAAACCAGACAAAAAACATAAAAGAAAACAATGAAACAGCAGCATTAAGTTCACCGATTAATCACATTAAATGTAAATGGTCTAAATACACTAAGTGAAAGGCAGAACTGGCAGAACGGATTAGAGTCATGTCCCCTCTACATGTGTCTTCACGAAACTCATTTTTCATAAGATGACATAGGTAGGTTGGAAGTAAATGCCATGAAGTCATAGAAATCCTAAATATACCAAGAAAATAAGAGAAAGTGCTGCAAAATATATGAAAAAAATTGATAAAACTCAATGGAAAAAGAAGAATTAGGTAATTCAACAATTTTGGTTGGAGACCTTAAGAATCCTTGCTTGCCACTAATCGATTGGGAAAGAAAATGAGGACGCACACAGAAGAATTCAACATCTCCGTGAGGATCGAATCGCTAGTGAAAAACCACTTCACCCAACCACAGCAAAATGAACATTCTTTTTAAGCACCGCAGAACACCTCACAGGATAGAGCAAATCTTGAGTCTTTCTAAAACTAACCTTAACAGGCATAAAAGAATTACAATCACATAGAATGTGTTCTCTGACCACAATGTATCAAATTAGAAAGATATTAATAACAAAAGATAACAGGAATATCTCGAAACACTTGAAACTAAATAGTACACTCTAAACAATCCATATATCAAAGAATAATTCTGTAGGGAAAATATTCTAAATGGAACTGAAATACTGTATAAATGTGCTTGATACAATGGAAGGCTGCATAGGTTGTGATAAGAGCTGTAAGAGTCCCCAGTAAAATGATTTATTTTTTTTTAAGGAGAGAAAAACACAAACAACATATCAAAACATGTTGGAGTGCAGCTAAATCAGTGCCAAGAGGAAGATTTATCTTAAAAAACAGCCTGAAAAACCATCAAGCTTTCATCTCAAGAAGATAGAACAATAAATCAGAAGCAAATAATAAGGGTGGAAGTCAATAAAATGGGTGGGGGAGAAGAAAACTAATAAAACACACATTTGATTATTTGAAGAGATCAAGAAAATGGACAAACCTTTCGTGAGACTATCAGAGGAAAAAAGAGAGAAGACAAAAATTACCAATCTCAGGAATGTTTTCAGAGGATACAGATGAAGACACCATGAGGGAGGTAAGGAATGATGTACTGCAAACAAACCTACCATATAAATTCAGCCACTTAGACGAAATGAGTCAATTCTTCAAAAAGCACAAGAAGAGTTGATGCATTTGAATTAGGGTGCTGGTAAATAATATATTTAAAAAAAATTTTTTTTTGCTGGTAAATAATATTGAGTGTATTGTGGACTGCCACAAGAACAAACAAAACTGTCTTGGAAGAGGTACAGACAATGCTCCTTAGAAATGAGGATGGAGAGACTTCATCTCACATACTCCACACGTTATCAAGAGAGATCCATTTCTGGGGAACACCATGCTTGGTAAAGCAGAGTTCAGCCCCAAAGAGGAAGACCTTTCTGAGATGGGCAGGCACCGGGGCTTCAACAACAATGGTGAGAATGGGGCAGGACCATGCAGAGTTTGTTTGGGAACTGACTTAATGGCACCTAATTACAATACCGACAGGACTCACCAAAATGAACGAGGTCAAATGAATGGCCCTACAATCACTGTGGTAGGTACTGCTGAATCTGTTCTGACTCAGAGAGGCAGTGCACAGGCGAAGGAAACACCCCGCTCCTAAGCCAGCCCCCAACTGTTGCTATGCTTGAGCTTACTATTGTAGCCAGTGTGTCAATTCATCCCCTCGAGGGCCTTCATCTTTTTTAGGTTTGTGTGTGTATAAGAAAGAGATTTATATACAAGAGGAATTGAACATTGAGAAAACATCCCAAGCCAGTCCAGCCCAATGTCCTAAGTCCGATATTAGCTCATATGTCTCATACCAATCCATAAAGTCCTCCTCAGACTCACGAAGCACATGTAATGAAGCCAAATGCAGAACAATCACAAGCAGGACAATCACAAGCCAGTGGGTGGAAAGTCTTTGGGTCCAGTGGCGTTGTAAGCATCTCAGCGCTGGCAGGGGTCTCTCTGTGGCTTCTCCGGCTCCTGAGGTCTGGTTGCATCCATGTGGCTTGTCTTCTGCAGTGTCTCCCAGGGAATAGCAGAGAGAGAGAGGTGACTTCTGCCTCCAAGGAGGAAGTACCAGATTTCTTAGAATTCTCAGGAGGCCATCTCTACACAGAAGTCTCATTGGCTACATATTTTTTTAACCATTATTAAAGAAAAAAATAATTTTTGAAATCTTATAGAAGAAATGTACAAGAGTGATGGAATGTGTTCTTTCAGGTCTCTGGAAAAACAGCATGAAACATTTCCCCCCTGAAGCCTAAGGTTTCTGCCCCAGTAGATGTTTTCACTCTTGTGTAGGTTGACATTTCCTGGGTAAGCTATAAAAATCTTCATTTTGATATTTTTTATCTGGTCCTGAGCTGCAGTCTATCCTGTGCTTGATATGCAACTTGCAGAAATTGTTCTATAGATTCTGCAAATAAAGTGAGTTAGTATAGCCCAGACTAGTCTACTATGCAAATGAAGTCTCTGTGACCTACCTAGAAGGGATTGGCCAGTTTGTAGTATTGGCACGAAGGCCAGGAGTTTGTGTATACTAGTGTTTATCTCCTGCTCTTCTCCCCACCCAACCCAAAAAAAGCAAGGGAAAAAGCTCCACGGGGCGGAGCTTTCATATAAGCATTTTCCCCACTAGGCAAGCATTAACCAACTCGCTCTGAGTCAGTGCACCCAGGGGCGTCACCTGGGAAAGTTCTCTCTGGTCACAGTGAATTTTTCATAAAAGGAGTTTCGCTTGAACTTTGTTTTACATGATGGCCGATTTAAGAGAAGCGCGTGCTGCTGTGAAATTTTATTTCCTGCTCAGGAAAAATGCTGCAGCAACTGTTGTGATGTTGAACACAGCTTCCAAGGACAGTGCTGTGGGAATAACTCAAGTGTATGAATGGTTTTCTCATTTCAAAAAAGGTGATGTATCGATTGATGACAAACCTTGTTCAGGACGATAGTCAACTTCCCAAATGGATGAAAATGCTGACAAAATCCATGCACTTGTGCTCAAAGACCGATGGGGGACCACTGAAGAGATGGGCAAGTTATCTGGACCATCTTGGAGCTCAGTTCAGCGACTTTTAATGGAAGATTGATGAATGAGAAGGGTCGCTACAAAATTTGTGCCTTGGGTTCGAACTGACTAGAAAAAGTATGTCCAAGGGAAACATGCCATGCTTTGAAAGAACAGTTCCAAAGTGACCTAGACGTTTTTCCCAAGGTCATCACTGGTGATGAGATAAGGTGCTATTCTAACAATCCTGAAAACAAACATCAACCAAGTCAATGGAAGTCGCCATCCTCGCTTTGCCCAAAAAAGCTCGTCAAGTGAAATAAAAGATCAAGGTGATGCTCACTTGGTTTTTGTTTTGTTTTTTTTTAATGTGAGGGGATAGTGCATTTGAAGTTCATTCTACCAGATCAGACTGTTCATCAAGCTTTCTATTTAGAGGGTCTGAAAAGATTGGGTTAACAGTGTGAGACAAAGAAGGCCTCATTTGTGGCAGACGGGGGACTGGTTTTGCCACCACAACAGTGCACCTGCTCACACACCCATCTCAGTGCTCCAGCTTTTGGCAAAAAGAAGCATGCTTCTCTTGCCCCACATACCTGACCTCACTCTGTGCGACTTCTTTCTGTTTCCACGAATGAAGAGGGACATGAAAGGACAGTGATTTGATGACACGGAAGAATTGAAGAGAAAAATTGAGGTTCTGTCAGCCATCCAGATGAATTTGAAAAATGGATCCAAGAATGGACTCTCTTTTGGAACTGACATAATGTACCTAATAACTGCTTTTATGAAAGTGTAATGGAGAATAGTATGAAGGTGATACAGTTGTTTTACTAAAAAAATTAAATACATAGCTTTGGGGGAAAATCCGCTTTGGGGGGTACCCCTCATATACGAGGTGGTTTCAAGAAGTCTTTAATTTTCATCAGAAAGTGCGTCAAATCGTCTTTGCTTTTAACAAGCCAGGTGTATCATCTGCATATCCCAGATTATTAGTGCGCCCTCCTTCCATTCTGAGGCCAAATTCTTCATCATAGAGCCCAGCTTGTCTATTTGCTCAGCACAGAGACTGGATAAATGTGGTGAAAAGAAACAACCTTGACATGCACCTTTCCTGATTTTAAACCGCCAGGTATCCACTGATTCCGTTCAAGCAACTGCCCATGTCTAGGTTTCTGCATGAACCCAACGAAATGCTCTAGAATCTCCACGCTACCATGTTATCCACAGTGTGTTAAGATCCACATAGTCACATGCTTTTGCATAGTCAATGAAGTACAAATATACATCAGTCTGGTGTTCTCTGCTTCAGACAATGATCAGTCCTCATTTCATGCCCTCTCCTGGATCTAACTTGAATTTCTGGCAGCTCTCCATCTAGGCCAGCGGTTCTCAGCCCATGGGTCGTGACCCCCTTTGGGGGTCAAATGACCCTTTCACAGGGGTTGCCCAATTCCTAACAGTAGCAAAATGACAGTGATGAAGTAGCAACGAAAATAATTCTATGGTTGGGGGTGACCACAACATGAACTGTGTTAAAGGGTCGCAGCATGAGGCCGGTTGAGAACCACTGGTCTAGGCTCTGTCAGAACTTCTTTTGAATTATATTCAACAAAGTTCACTTGTGTGTAGTGGTAATGATACTGGTTCATTCTGGCAGCTCTCACGCACTTTGGATATGTTATCAGAAGAGACCAGTCCCTGGAAAAAGGAACATGTTTGGTAGAGTGGAGGGTCAGCAAAAGAGAGGGAGATTCTCCCTGATGTAGACAGATTGGCTTGGTGGCTGCAAAAAATGAGCTCGGCGCAGTAGGCGACACCGAGAGTTCCGTTGCAGACAGGGTCACTACGAATCGGAACTGGCTCGATGGCACCTGACAAAACAACATTACAATCTCAGGTACAGCTGAGCTAGGAAAACCTCTGGGAAATTTACCTGGCATGAATTTTATGAAATTTATAGCATGAATTGCTGATGAGGCTGCTGATGGCATGACTATCCAATAAAAGTCTCGAGCCTCTCCCGCCAAAGTAGTTTTGGAGAACATAATAGCACCAGACTCGTTAGCTCAACAAGGACATGCTTGTGTGGGAACAAACATCTCCTGTTGCACCTGGACTGGCAACCTTGGAACAGTGCAGGAAGACATCCACATACTCCATCAGCAAGCTGTTTGGCCTTGCTCTCCGCCCCCAATCGCCTCACCATCCTTTTCTGATTTATTCCGCTGGTTACCTCAGGGTACAAGGTTGTGGTTGCAATTTGTATTAGAAAATGGATTGATCACACTAATATTGATTGTGATTGTTAGTATCATTCGTAAGCGTATTTCAAATGGCCTACTTACAAACCATAACCTGCTTGTAGGTAATCCCGAGTGTGGCTAACGGTCAGAAGCGGTAACCCCGAGCCACACTGGGGATTACACTGTAGAGAAGTCCCTTAAAACAACCACTAAAATAACTAGACAAAGAGACAACAAAGATAAAATATATTTATGAAAAATATTAAAATTATTTAAAAGAAGGGAAAAGTGAACATAGAAAACATGGGGAAAATAAAAATCAAATAGCAAGATGATGGATTAAAATTGAATCATGTCAATAATCACATTAAATGAAAATGGTTTAAATACCTCAATTAAAAGATAGAGCTTGTCAGACTGGATTAAAAACATGACCTAAGGGTATACTGCCTACAAGATTTAAATATAAAGACATGTACTGGTTAAATGTAAAAGGTCACAATTGTTTTTAATTGTTGGTGAATGACTTTGGTTAATGGCAACTCTACGCCCACAGACAAAATGCCGTCAGGTCCTGTGCTGCCTTCATGGTCTTGGTCTGTACCATGCTGACAGTGGAGCGACGGTGGCGGCATTCCACCAAGTAGATCTCAAAGCAGAGGGTCCTACCGAGGGTCAAGCAGCTTATTCCATGATGATAACGGTGTGAAATAATCATCTTGAACATTTATCGACCTAATAACAGAGGTTTAAGATCAAATATAGCAAAACCGATAGACTAGAGATATCAATAGCCATATCTCAATAACTGGTAGAGTAATACACAGAAAGTCAGCAAGGACGCAGTGAAATCGAATGGTGCCGTCACTTAGAGAACACTTCACTGACAACCGCTAAATACATGTGCTTCAGGGTGCGCACAGCTCTTGACCTGACAGACCTTCCTTCCTCTGGGCCACAAAATAAATCTTAGCCAATTCCTTAAAATGATTCAAGACATACAAAGTACATTCTTTCACTCAAATGGGATTAAATCATAAATCAGTAACAGAAAGAGATATGGGAAATCTCCAGAAGAAATCAAAGGGAATGTAGGGAATATTCTGATCACAACAGAGCAGTCTAGGGCCATACTACCTCGCACATGCCTGGTCTTGCCTGAACCCAGAAGAGATGTTGGGGGGAACCAATATCATGGAGCGTCTGCGTTAGAAAAGGATGGGCTCAGTTCCCACCTTACATTCTAAAACTAAGAGCAAGTAAAACCCAAAGTAAGTACAAGAAATAAATAATAAAGACCCCGGTGGGAATCCAGAAAACACAAAGCAGAAAGACAACCGAGAAAACCAATAAAACTAGTCACTCATTGGGGAAAAAGGGGGAGACACAAATTAGCAATATCAGAAGCGATATTACTACAGATTCCATCACAAATCAAGCACCTCCAGCACCGAATTGGCTCCAGCTCATAGTGACCCTCTGTATAGGGCTTCCGAGCCTCGTCTTTCTCCTGTAGGGTGGCTGATAAGCTGGAACCACTGGCCTTACAGTCAGCAACCCAACACTTAACCCACAGCGCTACCAGGGCTCCTTACATAGCCTCCAGAAAACTGTATGGACAAGAGAAACTGAACTTATACTTTGAAACTGTCTCACAAGAAATCTGACCCCAAGGATTTGCTCACTTCTTGGCGCAAGAGAAGCCTGAGTGTCTGCTCATATGCTGGTGGGTTGCTGTAAGCTCACAGATCAATCAGCATGAGGACAGGTGGTGGAAAGGCCTTAAGGTGCACAGGAGTGACCACAAAGCAGGAGGAGGGTGCTCTGCAGGCTGTCACCTGCCCCGTGCTGAGACCAAGGAAACCAATGGGGAGCAGGATGCATAGCTAGCATAAAGGACATAGCACAAAGGACGTGTGTGAGAAGAGGGCGACGTCTGCATTATTGAGACTAAATCCAAGGGGGGACTCTGGAGCTACTAGTCCTTGGATCATCCTTGAAATCATCCTGAACATAAAACAGACCAGGCAACTGGGGGCCCAGACGACCACAACGTTTGGAAGAGAGATTCCTTGAGGGATTCCAGTGGGAGATGAAGCTAGAGACTGGCCAGCAGAAGAGACGAAAAAGACAAATAGCTGAGCCGCCAAGTCCACTACTCATGGTCACAGCTAGACTGCCAATAGACAGAGCCCCTGGGCGCACAGACACGTCTGCACATGCATGCACACATATCTGTCTGTCTGCAAGCACGTGAATGTCTCCAACCACATGTGCACAGATGCATCCGTGTATCTGCAAACACACATGTCTATGTATGGTCACATCTGCCTGAGCTGCCCAGTCTGTGGCCTGAAAGCCCCCTTGGCAGACCTCCCCAGCCCTGTGTCTATGGTCTCGCCTTGTGCTCACACGGCCCCTGCATCTGCATCTACACACATAAGGAGGGGCCTGTCGTTGTCTCCTGTGGGCCCCTCACGCAGCCTTGATCCCGTGAAAATGTGAAGAAGGCAGAGGCCATTGGACACAGGGACTATGTCCCCAAGGCCCAGGCCTTGATGTGGGGCTGCAGGGCTCACTTAGAGGTGAGAACTTTGATGACACACTCTTCCCTGGCTACTTGTTCTTGGCTTGTGTGGCTGAGACCCTGGCAATGTCCCTAAAAGCAACTAGGAAGACCATGTGCCCCCTCTGCCAAATGCTAGTGGTCACCTGGGGAACCAAACTCACTACCATCAAGTCGATGCCAACGCACAGGGACCCTATAGGACAGGGTGGTATTCCCCTTGCAGTCTTCTGAGACTGTAACCCTTACAAGAGTAAAAAGCCCTGTCTTTCTCTTACAGAGAGGCTGGCTTTGAACTGGTGACCTTGGGGCTAGCAGCCCAGATGTGTCACCACTAGGGCACCACACTCCTTGTTCAGCTGCTCATGCCCAGATAGTCGAGGGAGGAGGAGGGAACAGCATGTAACTGTCAGCTCCCTCTGGGGCCCCTGAAAGCAAAGGGCATCGGGGGCGGATCTGATCATAGGCACTGCCCAGCAGAGCTGGGGGAACCCTCAGAGGTGCACTGGGCCTTGCCAGGCGGCCCACCCTCTGGTGCAGGGACACTCACTGGGCGCGATGGTGGTCTCCCCTGGGGGGGCTGTCAGTGTCACAGGGATGAGCACGTCAGCGCCTGGTTCTGGAGGCTGGATGCCCATGCGTGTGACGTTCCGCTGGTTGTCGGCATCTTCCGGCTGCTCCACCACCTTCTGGAGACAGGTGCTGGGCAGTGTGTGCACAGGGCCCACCCCCAGCACCCCGCCGGTCTCCACATCACAGTGCAGCTCCCTGCAACCAAGACGCACATGCAGAGTTGACACGGCCTGGCTCCCGTTCAGTCTGCAGATGCCTGCTCTTGAGAGCCCCCACAGAGCAAGTCATCCCAGCCCCAGCTCCTGCACATGTCTGCGGCTCTGGTCTGGAAGGCCACCGTGAGATTGACACCTATCTGTCCCCAACACAACACTAGGCATGCCTGGCATCCTGATACAGTGAAACAGAGCCACCTGCCCACAGAAAAACCTGGAGCAGGACATGGCAACAAGCCCCACCTGCAGGGCCCGCCAGGTGGGGCCTGCACACAGCTGTGCACAGTGGTGGTGCTGGGTGACCTGCTTCCAGCCAAACGTGTGTGCAAACAGAAACTCTCAGATGCCTGAGTCCCATTATCCAGTGGCCAGGGAGCAGAGGGGGGGTGGGGAGGACTTGGGTCCTTTTCAGTCACTTCAGAGCCCAGGCCCTCAGCATTGTGCTGCCTGGATGTCCCAGTTTCCTCATTCACCCATCTCCCCAAGTCAGGGTATCCTCCAGCCCCACTCCCTTCCCCCAGGATCTCCCCCTACGGTCTTTCAAACCCTGGCAGCTGCTCCCTGGCCCACCTTTCAGCCCCTCAGCCCTTCCAGTCAGGGCACCTGCCCAGCAGCGCCGCCCCGTCACTCACTTGGGCGGAGGGTTGTGCAGTCTCTTCTCCTGGTCTCTGTCTCCGTTGGGGTTCTCCCCCTCCTTCTCCTCAGTGTCCTTCTCCTGGGAGTCCAACTTGGGCAGCGCCTTGTGCCGACCTCGGTGCCGCCGCGGGGGCTCCTCCGCGCTCTCTGCGTCCCTGGAGCAGGCCCGCGCACCTCCCCGGTGCCTGGCCCGACGTTCGCCCTTGGTGCCGGCGCCCTCCCGGGCCTGGTCGGTTGTGTGGCGGTGAGTGTGGTGGCGCCGGGGCTCCTTCTCGGCGGCCTCCTCCGGAGAGGCTCTCCGATGGTGGCGGCGGCCCCCCTCAGGCCCTGGGCCTCGGGGCCGCTCGCTGCGGCCCTCCCTCGGGGCTGTGGGCTCCTTGCTGCGGCTGCGGTGTGGCCGGGGCCGCTCCTCCCGGGCCCCTGGCTCCCCGTTTTCGGCCTTAGGGGGCTCAGGCTTGTCCTGCTCTGCTCCCACTGAGATGAGGGCTGGACCTTTGTCCTTGTCACGGTGGCGATGGTGTCGTCGGGGCGGGTCTGGGCCCTCAGCAGGTGGGCCAGATGCTGGGCGGGCTGGCTCAGCAGGCTCAGGGCCCTCCCGAGGGCCCTCTCGGCCGGGCTCCACCACTAGGGGCCGGTCTAGGTGGGTCTTCATGTCTGGCCGCAGGTGGCGCGTGGTGGCAAAGCGCAGCCGCTCCTCGGGGTCCATTTCGCTGTACAGGGCTTCACAGCTGGCCCGCAAGTTCTGCAGCCGCAGTTGGCTGGCCCGCTGCTCCCAAACAGACCGAGACTTGGCCGAGTTCTGCTGCCTGCTGGGGAGAGAGGCGGAATGAGCACCCCATCCTGCCGGACTGCTCCCCACTGCCAGCCTCAAGCAGGGACAGTCACAGATGGACACACAGCAATGGAGAGGCGGCGGAGTGGGTGCCAGGGGGCAGGGAGCCCTGGAGACCCCTCCTCAAGTGCAGAGGGATGGGATGCCCCACTGAGGCAGGAGGGCTATGAGGAAGGGATCAGAGAGGCCGGCAGACAGGCTGCAGTACTTCCAGGCGCGGTCGGCAAGCTGAGCTTTCTGTCACCACAGGAGTTAGAAGTCAGAGCTGGGTCACCAAGCACCCCAGCCAGAACTCGGAGTGGCCCCCAGCACAGACAGAGCACAAGAGCCTGTGCCCTCTGCTCCTTGCTGCCTCTCAGCCCAGCACCGCCTCAGCCGGAGCCAAGCGGGCAGCCTCACTCCTCCGCCCTGGGAGCTGCTCATGCAGCACCTGCCTCAGGAACGTCCTGACATAGACTTCTCAGGGCCCTGGGGCAGTGATGGGATCAGAACCAGACCCAAGGGAGAGGGGAGGTCTGCCTCGGGCCACCCAAGGCCAGTCCTCACTGGCTGGCAGACACAGAGACACTAAGGTGGGCAAGGCTGAGCTCTGTAGTCGACTGATTCTCAACCTGCCCCCTTGGGAGACTCAGACTGCAAAGAGGACAGCGGCCTGGGCAGCACCCTACGTCTCTGGAGAGCAGACACACACATGGTGGCTCCCAGGAGCCCTGGGGCACGTGGCAGTGAAACTGGACAGTGGGCTGGGATGGGATGAGGTGGGGGGGTGGCAGGAGTACAGGGCTGCCACCCCCCTGGGGGGCCCAGGGCTGGCACTCCAGCCCTCACATGGGAGCAAGACTTAAGGATTAGACACGACATTGCCATCTGGATGGGGCAGCTGATCTCTGCACATCCCCACCACGCCCCATCAGGGCCCTTCCATATCCCCTCATCTGAGTCCTCTCCACTGAGAACCTTTCAGGGCCATATACCCAAGTCCCTGTCTTCTTCCCACTGGGGACCCTTCATGTTCTTATGGCCCAGCTCCTCCATGTCCCTGCTCCCACCTCACTGGGGACCCTTCATACCCAACTCCTCTCCCCACCAGGGACCCTCCAGATCCTTGTGCGTGCAATCTCAGTTCTCTGTAGGATCTGTCCATGTTCCCACCAACCCCCCCATTCCCATCTCCTCCCCACTGGGGTCCCTTCAGGGCCATCCCTGGTTCTCTGGGTCCCCACTCCCCCATCAGGGCCACCCAGACCTTTGTCCCTGCATCCTTGCCTGTCTTTGTCAGGGCCCTTGATGCCTGGCCCCTGACCCCTGTCAACATGTGCACACCCAGCTGAGTGGGCTGCCTCTGACCTCACCTGTCAGGTACAGAGATCTGCAGGCTCTCACACTCCCTTCCTGCCCACTGGGCTTGAGGGCATGAGGGTGAGGCCAGGGCCACTGGGCCCCAGCTGGGTCTCTGCTGTCCTGACCAAAGTCCTTAGGCAAAGGCTAGCTTCACTGGCCCTGGGGCACCTAGCTCCGACTGCAGGCCAGCTCTGCAAGGTAGAGAGACTCAGGGAGATCCTGCCCTGCAGTCCCAGGTCAGACAGTGACCCCTGTAACCTCCGAGGCCTTGAAACAGCACCTGGCCTCTCACTGCCAGCACCCATGTGCGCACAGTCCACGTGCAATCACCCACCATTCTTTGCTAGACTGAAGGACCCCTGCTGGCTGCCCAGAAGCTGCAGGCTCAAGCTGCCAGGCCCCAAGGATTCCTCCTCCAGGGGTCTGATGCACTGACCGCGCAGTCCTGGCTCGAGCCAGTCAAAAGCCAGCCTTGCACCCACCGAGTAGATCTGCCTGAGGTAGAGCCAGGAAGCCCAGGTGGGGGCAAGCCCAGCCCTCCAAGTCAGAAAGAGAGCAGGACCCCTGAGCTCCCCAGGAGACTGCGCCCACTGCTCTGACATGGCCTGCTCACAGAGGCACTGGCACGCGGACCTGAGGGGACAGTGTCACCTGAGCAGGCAGCTCAGAAGAAGTGAACGCACTTGAGACTCAGAGCACAGAGCAAGGCACACAGACAGACAGCAGACACGCAAACAGAAACCAGAGGCCTGGTGCAGAGGGCCACAAGGCCCGGCCACAGGGAGGTCTCCCAGGAGCTGCCCACGAAGCAGTGACGTGAGGGGCAAGCAGAGTTAGGAGTGGAGGGTGCCGGTGTGTGTTATTGTGAAGCCATGGAGGGATATCGGAACAGAGCGACTCACGGTGAGTTTACGCTGGAGACGGACGAGCGGCGAGATACAGTACCTCGAGTTTGCTTTACAAAACTGCACATGCAAGAAACAAAACAAGACAAGAGTGAGAAACCAGACAGAGCACTGAGACGCAGGCGGGCTGGCATGGTGCAGCAGGCATCCGTGCACACCCCGTCGGGCAGCAGGCCCGCCCAATTGTCTGGGCCAGAGACGTCGCGGGGCAGAGGCAACCGCTGTTGTTCCCACTGACTCAGCGGAAGATGGAGGTGAACACGAGCAAACTCTCTCTGGAGCCTCCGTTCTCCACACATGCTCACATTTCCCGCAGCGCCACACACGGCTGCATGTGCCTACTGTGTGCCAGGGCAAGTGTGGGAGACTGTGTGTACCATGTGCTAGGCTGTGTGCCGTACATGAGAGCTACGTGCCAGGATGTATGTGTATACGATACACATTGTGTGCCAGGGTGTGTGTGCTCATGTGTACTATTTGTGTGTATGTGCGTGCGCACAAGATCATCGTGTGCCAGGCTGTGTGAAAGAGTTCATGTGTTTGTACGTGAGTGTGCCAGGCTATGTGTGTGTGAATGCACGCGAGCACTGTGTGTGCCAGGCTGATTGTGCACACACACAAGTGTGCAGTCACTCACAGTACCTGGGCCTGCCTCCTGCCAGGCTGGGACCGACCTCCAAGCCCATGGCACTGCAGGAATCCCTCTCCAGGCCTTTGCAGGAGCTAGGGTATCCTTACCTGTGGTGCTTCCCTGACCAGCTGTCTGACCCCTTGCTTTCTGTGGCGCATCGAACCCAGCAGCCCAAAATGACTCACCAGGAGGGCAGGCCAACAGGTACCAGGGGCCAAGTAGCCGCGCCAAGCCTAGGGGTCACAGTCAGACACAGGCCACAGACTACAGGAAGAGAGGCCCAGTGCCTGGCCCCACACACTTGGGACACAGGCCACACCCAGAACATTTTCACCTGCAAGGCTAGTGCCCACACTGTCTCTGGTCAAACTCGACTGCCCACCATACTGGGCTGAGCTTCTGAGCCAGGCCTAAGGCATAGCTGGGAACAGTCCCAGCCAGCCCAACAGGAGAGCAGAAGAGAGCCCAGGGCCAATGCCAGAACACACCACAACTGCCCCAAGTGGGCTGCCCCGTCCTGCATGGGGGGTGGAAACAGGATGAGCTGGTGCCCTGCCCAGAGCCCCCTGTGGGGCACCTCGAGGCCCCAGGTAAGCCCACTCCCAAGAGCAAAGAATTCCCTTCCCTGAGTAAGAACCAGGTGGTGCAGAGGCCAGCAGAGGGCACTGAGGACACCTGTGCCAGGGATGCCCATTCAGACAAGCTACTGCTGGTAGCATTGGGAGAGCCTGGCCTCTCCAGGGGCCAAGCAGACAGTGTGAAGAGGGACTCTCCAGGCCCCCAGTGGACAGACAACTGTGGCGGACCCAGGCCTGCTCTCAGGAGCTGATGCTGATGAACTCGCTTTCCCATGCACACCCTGAAGACCTCCAAGGGGACCAGTCTCAGGCCATGCCAGTGCCAAACAAGGGCAAACCTGTGTGAGCCAAGAACGCCACCAGCCCCCAGCCTGACCGGTGCCCTCCACAGCTGATGTTACCCAGACAGTGCTTAGGGCCAGCAGCTGAAGGCACAGTGCCACTAGCAACAATTAAACCAACCCAGTGTCCAGCCAAGCAAGTGACTGAACCAACAAACCCACCAGCTAACCCGAAGCAGTGAGCACATCAGCAGCTGCCGAGCAATTGCTGTGAGCCACGGCTCACCCCAAGCCTCGGAGAGCTTCCTGACCCGCCCTGAGGCCAGTGTCCCCCCTGGCTGAGACAGAACGCAGCCTTCTGCCAACACCTTCCTAGGGTTGGCCTCTTCCGGCCACACCCACACACGCACTCACATACAGGTACACAAGCATGCACACTGGCACACATTCACACCCATGCCAATAGTCACGTGTCCATGCACACATATGCCTTCACCCACGCACACACATCCATACCCCAACCATGTATTCACATATGCACATACACAAGCACCATGCATACATGCTTAAATTCACACAACACACTTACACATGTGTGTCTTTTTAGATATAAACACCCTTCTATTCACACATGCCTACTTACATACACACACTGGGTCTCAACAACATGCACAGAGCTTCACAGTCCCATCCACTTGCACATCCACACACACTCCACTTCCGTCCCAAATGTGCCCACACAACCAAGTCTTTCACTGATAGCCTCGCACTCACTCACAGACATAGACATGCACACACACACACACATATGCACATACCTTCACACACTGGCACAGGTGCACTCGTGGGCATACTTGCACGTCTACACGCTCATATACATAGTTTCATATAACACCCCCCCCCACCCGTGCACTGCATACGTACCAGTCACAGGTGCATAACGAGGTAGCCCTATCAGCAACGCAAACACATACACATGGCTCAGGTCACACACGCCACCACAGATGTTGATGTCAGGTCCACAGCAAGGCTGAAGGCACTGACCAGCATGGTGCTGGTATGTGGGCAGTGGGTGTGCAGTCCACAGTTCCCAGAGCTCGCAGCTATAGGGCCGGAGCCAGCCTGGCCCACAGCACACACCCAAACTAGGGCAGGGTCTCCATGTTCCTCCACGGACCCACTCCTACCCACTCCACACCTCCCACTCCCATGCCCCAGATGGCCCCAACCCTACGGTGGCCTTCAGCTCTAGGCAGAGAACCCCCAATTGAAGCCCCAGACCCAACTTCGTCTCTTCCCCTCACAGAGCACCCCTTGACCGTCCTTTTCCCGTCTCTGCATCAACACCAAACCCTACCAGTGCAGTTCTGGGAGCTGCTTAAGCCTCTGAGGCATTAAGGACACAGAGGCCACTGCTGGGAGTGCCTCAGCCCAAAGGCCCTCCAAGGTGGGGCAGCCCCAGGCTCAAGGGAGGCCTGCCTGTCCAGCCTGGCCCTGCAGGCAGCTGTGCAGGGAGCCCCATGCCCACCCTGATGTGGCAACGGCTCTGTGCCCCTGCCCTGGCAAGCCCTTGATGAAAAAGGCTCCTGCGGGTGAGGAGAACAGAGCTGGGGTGCACAGTTTAGAGGACAGGGCTCTGGCCAAGGGGCCCTCTGAAGAAGCCTCTAGAAGGAGTGCCCTGAGGAGGGCCCAGCCCCCAGCCCTACCCGCAGCCTGAGCCCATGCTCCCAGGAGCCTTACGCTGCTATGGAGATATTTGCTGCCGACATTGGACTGACGTCAGCCACTTCTTTCGCCTTTTGCAGAGCAAGTTTCTGATTGGCTGCTTCTTCCATCTCCTCTTCATCCTGTGAGGGCACAAAAACCTCCATATACCCCAAAATCTGACACCTGTCCCAACACCTTGGCCAAGAATCCTGGGCCTGTCCTTGGTACCTTCTGTCTGGTGAGGCCGGCTTCTTAAGTTCCTACGGACTGCACAGACGTCCACAGACTGCTCTCAGAGGTCCAGCCCCAAGGGAGTCCTCTGCAGCCACTCTGGGGGAGCCCCAAGCTCTTCCTCAGTGCCACCTCTTGACCAGGCATCTCCCAGCCACCCAGGAGTTCACAAGGAGTGCGTAGGTCTGACCTCACTCCCCAACCCCAGCCCCAGCCCGAGTCACAGTTCCCTTCCTCCCACCTGCTCCATCCCCCCAGAAGCGGCTTCCACAAAGGGAGCAGAGGCACAGGGTGGACACCCCACAGAGACCACCAGGTGCAGGCACTCACATGAGCTCTGCCTCTCCCCGGAGGGTCCCTCAGCACTACTCTCCTGAATACTGCCACACCTGAAGCAACACCTGTGTTCTTGGTTGCTGCAGACTACCCACACTGCCCTCTGAGGGACGCCAAGTCCAACCTGGCCCCAGAACATGGCCGGCTGAGAGCCGTGGACCACGATGCTGGGCAGACAGGAGCACACATGCAGATCCTGCATGGCCCTGAGAGCAGGAGAGCACACGGGGGCCACAAGAAGATACACACAGAGGTGGACTCAGGTGCACAGCACACACAGTGCAGAGCTGCCCTCCCTGCAGGCCAGCCTGAAGCCAGCCAAGTCACGGGATCTTGGATGAAAGCAGAAGAGGCTGGCTGCATTCCATTTAGGGCCTCGGGAGACCCTGTGTCCTCAGGAGGGACATCACAGAGCAGGCTGTGTAGCCACAGACGCCCTGGGTCGGAGATGAGAAACCAGAGGAGGCATCCGCAGGGCAGTGTTGGGTGAAGGAAAGTAGACAGTGGCAGCAGCTGCTCCTGAGGTGCCCTGTGCCACATCACCGAAGGCTGGTCCAGAGACCATTGGGACAGCCACCTACACGCAGGGTGACCCTTGGGTCCTCTCCTGCCCAGGGCCCTTCCTGCTCAGGACTCTTATAGCTGTCCCTTGCAGCCCAGGACGGCCCACAGATCCCCTCTTTCCCAGGACACTCATGGCCATGTGCTCCCCATGTAGGGACTTACACCCGTGTTTCTTCCCTGTCTTTTAGGGTCCTTTGCAATACAGCCTTCCTGCAGCCCACGAGGACTCTGTTTTTCTATTGAATGTGTGACCATGAGAGGCATCGCACCCCGCTTTCACGTCCCCCGGCTCTCCTTTCCCCGGCCAGTGGCAGGTCACTCTTCCCTGGGGGTCAGTCAGCCTGGCATGGGTCTCAGGGCTTCCTAGATTATGTTTCCCACACCCAAGGGGCACCCTAAACCCTTCCCCATCCCGGAGGCTGCAGGGGACTTCCCTATGATGTGGCCCAATCCCCACTCCCGTTCTCTAGCACCTGACACATAGGTGGCTTCACTATAGGGTACAGCAGCCCCCATCTCTATCTCCGCTCTAAGGATTGCGGGGAGCTTCCCTGTAGTGTGGACCCACTCCTACCCCCAGCACAGGAGCTGCAGGTGACTCCTCTATGGTGTAGATCCATCCTCACCCCCAGAGGCTGCAGGTGGCTTCCCTACCTACTTACCTTCGTCAGCTCCTGGGCATTGGCGAGGTTGTCCACGGCGATGGCCAGGAAGACATTGAGCAGGGTGTCTGGTTGGCTCCAGCTAAGGATGGGAACCTCTCTGTTCATACCTCCCACCAAACCACAGCATCCCTCCACTGCCCGAGCTCCTGTCTCCAGGCCTCTGGGCACCCATCTTCCCCAACCCTCCTCGCCTCGGCCTGAGCCACCCAGCCTCTCCCACTGCTTTTGGGAGCCCTTCCAAGTGGAGGCTGCTCCTTTCTGCACTCGCCAGCCCTTGGGAGGAACATCACAGGCCCGGCTTCCATCACTGGCAGGGGCGCAGTGAGGTTTCTATTCCTTCCCCAGCCCCTCTACAAGATGCAGTCCTGGCGCGCTCTCCAGGGGGCTACTGCTGGCGTGGGCATGCGGAGCAGGTTCTCGCAATGCAGACATCATGGAAGGTGCTCAGTTACTGGGCAGACACAAGCACGGAAAGCCAACCATGGGCAGTGCCGGCCCCTTTGGTGAAAGGGGCCCTGTGCAGAAGTTCAGGGTGCCTCATGAGGCGCTCAGGAATGGTCCCCAATTGGGTGCCTTCTCTGCTGTGACAACACCCCCCTCCCATATTGCCAGGTCTCTGCGCCCTCTTTGCTGGCATCCCCACTGCAGCCCTGTGGCCCCTCCTCAGGCCTCCCTGTGTGGCCGTCTCTGTACTGCAAGGGGTGAGCAGCAGCAGGGACCTCCATGCACGCCCCCCACCCCCATGGCACGAGGGCCCCCTGCTGCCGCCCCTCAGGCCGAGGTCCGCCTTCCAGCAGAAAGCCTGTCTGCGCTGCACTGCTGGTTTGAAACGATCCCTGGCGCTAAAGAGGCGGCTCGTGCTCAGTGGCCCCGTGGGCCCCGCCGAGGCCGCTCTGGAAGGATACAGTTCCCGAAGAGCGTCAGCACAATGAAGTAGAAGGACGAGAACATGCCCTTGCTGACGCCACCCTGCGACTCGATCCCATGATACATCACTGCGTTCCAGTCCTCTCCGGTCAGAATCTGCGGAGAGAAACCGGGCCCGTGGCCTCCCTGCTGCCCACGGAGCACGCGAGCGCATGCGCGCGGGGGCCTTCGAGAAGGGCGGGAAATGGAATTTAAAAATAATGCTGCGTCCTCTTTCTTCAAATTTTGACTTATGTATACTGATAGTAAAATCTTACTTGTGAGTCATGTTGTATATTGCACATCCCATTAAATTGCCTTTACTTGGAACGGACACAAATGGGACTTCTTCAGTTGGTTGCCTAGGTAGCGATCTTCGAAATCCCTCGTCATAGATGGGTAAGCACTTCCAACATTATATTCCTTTGTTGAAACAACCCGTTTGTTTCACTTGTTCCAAGAGCTTTCTTTCCCTTTAAACCAATGTTTTCCATGAAGCTTGGACTTCTTCCTTCAACGCCTTCAGTTGGTTCTTAATCACATGCTACCTCTTGGACCGGCTGAGCACCAAGCAAGTCTTTGGGTACAGTGCCTCCATTCCCTCTGCCTTCCCCTGTGATTTCTGCATTGTTCAATACAGATTCCTTCGATATTTCATCTGACATTTTTAAATAGCTTTCAGTTTGAGAAATGCTGAAGTTGTGTGTCCCTTGGTTTTCTAACTCCAGGTCTTCTCACATTTCATTGATATTTTACTTTGTATTCTCAAGCTGCCCTTTCATATCTTCTGCCCCATTTGCTTTAGCTACTCTAGGTTCAAAAGTAAGTTTCAGAGTCTCTTCTGACATCCACTTTGGTCTTTTCATGCTTTCCTGTCTTTTGAATGACCTGTTGCTTTCTTCGTGTATGAGGTCCTTGCACAACCTGCCTGGTCCTTGATCAGAGTTCAGTGTGCCAAGTCTGTACTTGAGATGGTCTGTAAATTAAGATACGATGTAATCAAGGTCACAGTTAGCTCTCACAGACTTGTTTTCATTTTTCCCAGTTCCAACTTGAACATGCAATGTGAGCAATCAATGGCTCGTGTCAGTCGACCCTGGTCTTGTTCTGTCGGAGGTTCCTCGTCACCTCTTTCCACAGACACAATGTCTGACTCCTACGTGTTCCATTTGGCAAGGTCCACATGTATAATTGCTGTTTGTGTTGCTTTTTAAGAGGCACGTGCATTGAATAAGTTATTGGTCTTACAAAATGTCCCATGTAATCTCCAGTTTTGTTTCTATCACCAAGACCATGTTTTCCAACTCCTGATTCTGCTTTTGTTTCCAAATGTTTGCATGCGAACACCAGCAGTGGTCCGTGCGTTTGATCCCTTTCAGACCACAGAGCTGGTAGAAATCCTCAGTGCCTCATCTTTGACATTAGGGTGTACGTTTGAACAATAGTCATATTAGCTCACTTGTGAGCATGTGGATATCACCCACCCCTGAGCGCATCCTCCTTCAGGACAGATCCTGAAATGTCCTTGATGATGGATGTGATGCCATTCCTCTCCAGCCTACCATTCCCACAATAGACCATCTGACTGTCCAACGCCAGCACCTTTCAGTTCACTGATGTCTATAATATCCATCTTTACATGCTCCATTTCATACTTGACAATATCAAAATTGCCTAGATCCACACTTCATACATTTTATGTTCCAAATGTTAATGGGAGTTTGCAGCTATTTCTGCTCATCATGAGTTGTGCCACATCAGCAAATGACAACTTTGCTCTGTCACTTTCAGTAAGATCAGCTCAACTTTGAGGGGACCGGTACTTTGGAGGCCTTCCAGCCTGAAGGGCTCATACTCTATCAAACAGTGCTCCGCTGCTGTCTACAAAGTTCTCATGGGCAGAAGAAGATCACTAGGTCCTTCTCCTGAGTCGAGAAAATACACAGAAACATGTCTACCATGGGGTGATCTTGCTGGTATTTGAAATATCTGTGGTATAGCTTCCAGTATCACAGTACCTACACAGTCAATACAGTAGAACAAGAAAGCCAATGGCGCTGTTTCACTCCGCAACACGTGGAATTGCTGGGCATTAGAACTGATTCAACGGCCACGAGTTGGTTGGTTGGTTGGTTGGCTTATCACACAGTAATTTTCATATGCTGAACTACCCTTGCATTCTTGTAATTACCTCCACTTGTACATGATATGTAATCCTTTTGATATGATACTGGATTTAGTTTGCTGCTACTCGAGAATGTTTGCAGCTATGTCAATAAAATATACTGACCTGTAGTGTTTTGTGTATCTTTGACTTCCCAATCAGTGTAATGCTGGCCTATGGAATAAGTTAGAAACTGTTGTCAAGTTTTTGGAAGTGTATGAGCAGTTAGTGGTAATTCTTTAAATGTTTTATATTGTCCATCAGTGAAGTCATCTGGTACTGAATTTTTCTTGCTTGGAAGATTTTTGACTGATGAATCAGTCTGTCTGTACAAGTTTTTTGGATTTCCTCTCTGAGTCCATTTTAGTAGTTTGTGGGTTCCACATTCCATCTGGGTTATCAATTAGTTGGCCTACAGTTAGTTGTTCATAATAGTCTCATAATCCCCTCATTTCAATAAAGTCTGTAGTAATTCCCCCTTTCATTTCTGATATTAGTAATTTGAGTCCTCTTTTTTTCTTATTCAATCGAGCTAAAGGTTTGTAATGTTGATTTTTTTTTTCAAATAATCAACTTGTGGCTTCTTTATTTCTTATTCTCAATTTGGTTGATCTGTTATCACTTTCATTATTTTCTTCTGCTACTCACCTTGAAGCTGGTCCGCTCTTCCTTTTCTCACTCCTCAAAGCATAAAGCTGTTATCCGAAGCCATTCTTCATTTACATTTTTTCCCTTAGTTTCAGTTTTTCTTTTCCTCCTTTTACAACTACTCTGCCCAGTGTTGAGATCTGATGGGTAAGGAACTTGTGATCCTTCTTTTAAAATAAAAGTTTTTAAAAACTATTTTCCCTCTTATTTGTGGGACCCCAGTAATACTCTGCCCGCTTGCGGTTCGTCCCTCCCACCCTCCAGCCTCTCTCCCTTCACCCCTCCCCCTCCCCCATCTTTTCCTTTAGTGTGACGCCATTTCTTCTTCTTTTATAATGATGATGCCATAAAATTTTATCTCTATGAAAATGACTAACTTTGCACAATGCCTTCCAATTTTGTCCATACAACGAGGTACGTGACCATCTCATCATCGTTGTTTAAAGATGCATACTATTCTATTGAGTGTCTTTACCAGATTTACTTATCCAGTACTCTACAGACAGGGCTTTGTTGCTGTTGTTTTTCCTGGCAGGGTTTTTGGTTGCTTCTATACTTTTGCTCTTACACACATTGCTGTGGCAAACTGGGTGTGCATATATCTGTTTATGTTTTGTTCTGTATTTCTTTAGGGCATATGCCAAGTAGGTAGATCGCAGGCTCATACAGTATTTCTATTTGCCATTTGTTTATGGAAGCACCATAATGTTCTCATAGTAGCTGTACAATTCCGCATTCCCACTAGCAATGTATGCGCATTCCAATCTCTCCACATCCTTTCCAGCATTCGTTGTTTTTTATTTTGCTAAGAATGTCAGTGTACTGATATCTCATTATTGTTTTGCTTTTTAGTTCTCTTAAAGTAGTAAATGATCATTAGCATTTCTTCATGATTGTTGGCCATCTGGATGTCATGTTTATTACAATGCAGAGTTATGTCTTGTGACTATTTTTCAATTGGCTTATTTGTGTTTTTATTAAGGTGGTGTACTTTCTACAGATTTTTGAAATTAGCCCTTTCTCTGATATGTCACTGTCAAATATTTCCCTCTACTCTGTTGGTTCTTTTTTTATTCGTTTGAAGAAATTTTCTTTATGTACATAATGTTTTAGAGGGTCCCAGTCCTCTATTTTGTCTTCTGTAGTGTGAAGGTTTTTTCTTATGTTTGGTAGTGTAGTTATACCTTGTTTTAGGTATTTAAAGTTTGTCTTAGTTTTCACTTATGACTGTTAAGCCTCTAGGGCTTATATTTAGGTCTTTAATCCATCTTGAGTTCATTTTTGTGTGTCGTGTGAGGTATGGGTCCTGTTTTACTGTTGTGCAGGTGGAGATCCAATGTGTTCAGCACCATTTGTTGGGGAAAACACACACACACACACACACACACACACACCAATGATCTCTTCCCTATTTAACAAGTGTTTCAGTCCTTTATCAAAAATCATATGTCTATAGGTACTTGGTTCTATTTCTAGTTTCTCTGTTCTAATCTATTGGTATACAAATCTATCACCATACCAATACCAAGCTGTTTTGGGGTTGTATATTAAGCTTGGAAATCAGTGAGTGAGGTCTCCATTTTTTTAAAATGACTTGTTTATTCCAGGTTTCTTTACTTTCCATATGAAGTTGGTGATTAATTTTCCATCTCATTGAAGAATTGTGCTGGGACTTGGACCAAAATTGCATTGTTTTTATAGTGTGTTCACTAATATTGACACTTTCACTCTATTAAATCTTCCTATCCATAAGCATGTGACCTTCTTCCATTTATGTAAGTGTCTTTTGGTTTCTTGTAGAAGTGTTTTTTAAATTTTCTTTGTGTAAACCATTTATTTCTCTGGTTAGATTTATTCTAAAGTATTTTATCTTTTGGTAGTTATTGTAAATGGCATTATTCTTTTAATTTCCTTTCAGAATGCTTTTTGATATTCACAAAGCCAACAGATTTTGAATGTTGATCTAACATCCTGCTCTGTTGCTAATTTTTCAATTAGTTCCAGCAATTAAAAAAAAATGTTTTATTGGGACATAACCCACATATCATGTAATTCAATAGTTCAATCATATCAAGAAGAATTGTCCAAACAGTACCACAATCAATTTTAGAACATTTTCTTCTCCTTTCATGAACTGCTTATTATTACCTCCGGCGATTGTTTGAATCTCTGAAGTTTTATATATATAGGATTATGTCATCTGTGAGCAGTGAGTTTTGCATCTGCTTTACCAGTTTGGATGCCTTTATTACCTTTGTGATGTCTGACAGCTCTGGCTAAGGCTCCTAGGACTGTATTAAACAAGAGTGGTGATAACAAACAATGCTGGTAGACATCTACAACTACAAATTTCCTTCTGAACACTGCTTTTGCTGCACCCAATGTATAAATAAATTAGAATGACTAAAGGACTCATGCAATTGAATCCTAGTGCTGGCAAAAATTGTTAACTATAGCATGTACTGTCAGAAGAACAAACAAATCTCTTTTGGAAGAAATAAAGACAGAATGTTCCCTGAAAGCAAGCACGTTGAGACTTTGTCTCATGTACTTTGGACATGTTGTCAGGAGGGACCAGTCCTCAGGGAAGGACATCCTGCTTGGTAAAGTAGGACGTGCCTCAATGAGATGAGCTGACACTGGAAGCAATGCTGTGTTCATAGCAGGGAGTGCGAGGGTGCTTCATTCTGGGGTATGCAGGCTAACTATGAGTTGGAACCAAACTGATGGCACCTAAGAGCAGTAGGTTCTGATGTTTGGGTTTTGTTTCCTGAATACAGGTATTTACATTTTCCCCTGAAACTTTTGACTCTTTGTTTCTTTAAGAGTGAACTGCTCAGTTTCCACATATATAAATATATATTTTAATTAAAAATTTATTTTCAGTTCTTTACAGTTTCATTGCATTATGATTAGGAATTTATTATTATTTCAATTTTCCTAAATTTATTAATACTTGTGTCTGCTGTATTCTGGTTGGAATATTTCAGGTGTTTGTGAGAAGGTACATTCTGTTATTGATTGGTGTGTTCTGTATATACATTTTTACATCGGATTATAATGTTGTTCAAATCTTCCATTTCATTATTGATCTCCCGTCTGTGCTATCCATTATTGAAAGTTGGGGGTGGAGTCCTCCATCTCTTCTTGTAGAACTGTCTATTTCTCTCTTTAATTTTCTCAATACTTGTTTGATATTTTATGGAGTTTCACTATTAAATGTGTGTATGTTTAGATTTGTTATAACTTCTTTTTTGTTGTTATAACTTCTTGATGGAATTAATCTTCTAACAAATATCATGTCCTTTATCTCCAACTTTCTTTCAAACTCTTTGTGTCTTTTTTTTTTTTTCAGATAGCCTGAGGCTTTATTAATTGAGCTCTTTGGTGTGTCCTTAAACCTAAAATGAGTCTCTTATGGACATCATGTACATGGTCATGATTTTTGTTTCATTTTTAAAATTCAGTATGCCAATATCTTTATTTTAAATAGAGAGTTCATTGATGTAGTTTCTTCTGCCACATAAGTACTGTTTTCTGTATCTTATATGCTTTTTGTATATTTAGTTGATTTTTTTCTTTTTTTTTCACACCAACAGCCTTACATCATTTATTGTTAAACTTGATTAGGAAGCAAAAAAACCAAGGAATAAACCAGATTATTTGCCAAATAGAAGTTCAAGTCATCAGATGGGGACAAAATTTGAGCCTGGGAAAATGCCGCCATGCATGCCACCCTTCAGGGGGCTCCTTACAGCCCCAGCTTGGCTCTTCTCCAATGTCTTCTCTTGGAGTTGTACCTGATTTTATTACCAGTTTTCATTCGAATCCATTGGGGAATGGGCCGATTCTGCTTCTGTTTCTTGGCCAGGAATCTCTTGATCCTGAAAGTCTTATGAGACGACATGGTGAAGTCGGTGCACCACCACACTCGGGGTGGCAGAGAAACAGAGAGAGCTATTTAGTTGATTTTTTTATAGTGTACATTTTTAGCCTCTTTTCTTTCTGTGCATTTAAAAATTATTTCCTAGTGGTTATGTAGGAATTATATATGGCATTTTAAATTTATGACAAAATAGCTGAATAATTATAAATTAATTTAAATAGTATACAAACTCTACTCCTATAGATATCTATCCCTCTCCCTTTATGTTGCTATTCTTACAGACTACGTCTTTATAATAACATAAATTAATTATTCTTTTACACATTTTCCTTTGAAGTTATATAGGAAACAAATGAAATTATAAACAAAAGCAGGGAGGATCTAGTAGTAACAAACTCTCAGTGTGGATCATCTGGGTATATCTTGATAACTTTGCCAGAGACAGAGTGCTTACTTCATCATTTTCATTGCATCTGGCTTTCCAGTTGTCCCAGCACCATTTGTTGAAAAGACTGTCTGTCCCCATGAATAAATCATCTTAGCATCACTATTGGAAATCACTTGTCCATATGTGTGAAAGTTTATTTCTAGGTTATTTTATTTCATTGTACTAAATAGCTATCTTTATGCTACCACCACACTATTTTAATTCGGTAGCTTTGTAGTTAAGTTTTGAAATCAGAAGTGTGAGTTCTTTATGTTCTTTTTCAGGATTGTTTGTGCTATTCTGGATCCTTTGAAACTTCTTCTGCATTGTACGATGGGTTCTTCTACTTGTGTGAATAATATCAAAATTAGAATATTGACAGGCATTCTGTCAAATCTATGTATCACTGGATGATATTATCATCTTCCCAATCCATGAGCACAGAATGTCTTCCCATTTATTTATACCTTCTCTAATATCTTTCAGCTATGCTTTGTGGTCTTTAGCATACAATCCTTTCACTTTGCTTAAGTTTATTCCTAAGTATTTTATTCTTTTTGATGCTACTGTAAATGAAGCAATTTTTTTCACTTCAATTTTTGCTTGCTTACAGTAGAAATGCAGCTGATGTTTTTTGTGTGTTGACTTTAATCTTGCAGCTTTGTTACATTCACTTACTAGCCTGAATAGGCTTTAATGTTTGTTTCAGTGGTTTTGGTTGGTGATCATCAAACATTGATTGATTTGTCCTATTACCTCATTTGCATGTCTTTAGGAGTGATTTCATCTTCCAATGGTAGACTGTGCTGGCCATTGTCTGTAGTGACAAGTTCTCACCCGGTTTGGGTTTGTGATTGTTCTTTCCCGTCACACACTCTCTGTCCCCCGTCCTCCCGCCCCCCCAGCATCCTGGCATCTCAGGGTTCTGTTCTCGAGTTATCTTGTGGGAGCCAAGGCCGGGCCCTGAGCCAGTTGTTGGCTCTGGTCCTTCCCTTGCACCCATCTTGGACTCCTCTAGCCATAATCAGACCTCAACTTCCTCAGCTTCCTAAGAAGGACCAGGGCATTTCCCCTGTGCTCCCAGCCAGCTGAGCCATACCTACAACAAATTCAGACCTGGCCTCTTTCCAGACCTGGATCCTGGAAGATGGGGTCTCTGCTCTCTCTTGCTATATGTTTCTGTTCCCTTTCTTGCCCACGGAAAGTCTGTTTTAGAGCTTCAGCTGGGTCCTTTTGGTTTTCAACAATTTGTTACCTTATTGCTGTGTTCACAGCAAGAGCGAATCTAAACTCAGAGCAACCCCCATCTTGTTCTCCTACCTTCAGCCACTTCTTCCTCATTGGCTCCCTACAGACATGCTTAGGTTCCTTCTTGCAACAAAATCCAACAAAGCAGAGCTCTGGTCACAAAAGGAGCTTAGAAGTCCTGTTGGCAACTTCCCATTGTCCCTTGGAAGAGAGCTTCAACCTGGCCCCTGGCAACCCTCCAGCATCTTCTCTCTCACACTCTTTGTTCTTCCCACCCCCTACTCTACTCCCCACTCTCACTGCCCTGCCCAAGTCCACTTTCATAACCTGCAAGATGCTGGAGAGCCACGGCCCCATGACCCCACAGGAAGAAGTGACCTCTTTCCATCATCTTCTGTCTCTTCACCACCAGGCAGGTGAACACCCCACCAGACAAGATAATGTGACCACCCATGTTGGAGACCATGCTTCTCTGTGTCACCAAAGGTGATGGGGATCTGATCACCCACCAAGTAGTCAACACGTTTCCGTTACCCCACTGGGGAAGTCCCTGGCCTGAGAGTGAGACCAGCGCCAGACTGACAAGCACCCCCACATTTAGGGAATTTGAGTGTGGGAGAAGCCACGGTGCAACTCAGAGGAGGGGTCAGGAAGGGGGCGGGCCATGAGAGCAATACAGGCCTTGCCAGAAAAGGACGCGCACCCTGTGGGGTTGTCTCTGCTGGTGATGAGCAGCTAGGTTCCACCCAGACATGACACACAGGGAAGCAGAGAGAGTGGGGGCATTGCCACCAGCACCCCAATCAGAGCGCGCAGGGGAAGAGAATAGGAAGGTGGGTGGTCTGAGAGAATCTCTGGGTGCCAAAAATTAGGACCAACTACTTTCACCACCACCCAGTTTGGTTGTGTGGTACAATGGATTGCTTTCATTGGGCCCTTGAAGCCCTGGCCTGGTGACTCTCACAAAAAATGATGGGTGAGACTATGTAAACAAGATGCTTCCAACCTAGCAAAGGAATCGAACAACCTGCCAATTATGCAAACAAGGTAATGGGACTTTGGGGGTGAAACTATGTAAAGAAGGGTGATAGCATTCTTGAAAGGGATTGGTCATCTCTGGGAGTCAATCCCAGAGGCAGAGGGTGCCTCTTGACCACCAAGCACAGTGGAACGTTTCCTTTAGCCCCAGGTTTCTGTGCGGAGCACATCCCACACCCAAGAGACAGAGTTGGAACAAATGAAGACAGCATGAGACGGCAGCAGAGGCCCAGGACAGGCAGGTGGCTGCTGTGGGTTTGCAAACCACCGAACAAGAGAGCTAAGAGCCTTCTGACAGGAGGCTTGCTGACAGTGGTGTCTCCAGGCACTCGGCAGTGGAACTGAAGAGCTTTATCACCTTGCTCAAACAGGGCAGTTGACCAGAGCTGAGAGGAGCTTGTCCTGACAGGCCGGGAGGAAGCCTGTCCTCAGGGGGTTGAGACTAGGCCCTCCTGAGGGGGCTGAAAGAAGCACACCTGAGGGGGCCAAGAGCAGGCCTGTCCTCAGGGCCTCAGAGAAGTCCGTCCTCCGGAGATGGAGAGGATCCCAGCCTGTCCTGAGGGAGCTGAGGACAGCCTGACCTGAAAGGCTGAGAGGAAGGCTGTCCTCAGGAGGCCAGGAGAGAAACCTGGGGCAGCCCAAAGTGGTGCTGAGCACAGAACCGTATCCCGAGTTGCTCCCGCTACTTCCAAGTTGACTCTGGTCCTGAATGATAGCCTGTAGCTTCTTTACCAAGACCCCTGCCTCTGAGTACGGTCTGTGAGTTCTGTGTGGCCACAGCCACGAATGAGCAACGCTGGCTGCGGAGCCGAGTGTGGCATGGCACGATCAGCTGGGCCAGCACTGGCACAACGCCTGGCAGAGCGGGATGACGGGGGTGGGGGGCAGGGGGTGCACCGCACAGGAACCAACTCGTGGCTGATGCTGACCTTGGTTCCTCCCCACCCCCTGATGTTAGCAGAGGAGGTCTGCTAACAGGTGTGACCTGTCTCCTGGACGCATCACTCCCTTTGAGAGCATTCACCAAAGGGCCCTTTTCCTCACATCTCGGGTGGCCCAGGCACCAGATCAGCATCCCCATAGGCAGGGGTCAAGTCTGGAGCACATGCAGGCCCAGGGTCTTCCATTGTCTCTGAGAGTGAAGCAGGACCTGGCCACCTGCAGTCTCTGCTGTGGCACCAGCATTGGCACTGGTCTTTTGGGATGCCAGGCTATCAGGAAACCCAGGCCTGGGAAGCCTTGATAGGGTAATAACCCAGTGAAGGGAAAGCGCCCAGCACCCAGGTCCTGCCCACGGCTGTGGCTTTCCTGAGAGCCGTGGCTGGACTGGTCCCTGACACAGAAGAACCTGGAGTGCCAGAGATGCTGGTAGAAGATGTCTATGGCGGCCTGGGATCTTGTTCTTAGAGGACACAAGGCGGACAGTGACTCCAGGTCTGGGGCAAATGGGTGGCTAGGAGCCCTGTGTCTTGCCCATTACCCAGGAGGATAAGTGCCACCGTTTCCCTGGCCCGCAGAGATGTGTGGTCTCCCCACTCCTGCCCACCCTGAGACTGGAGCGCTGCAGACCCACCCACCTGGCTCCCTGTTGGTGTTCTGTGGTCCACCCTGTGGAATGGACTCCATTAGGTTTGGAGCAAACTGGGTTTGGGTTGAGTCTGCAGCCAGGAGGGTGTGGGGTGGGCCATCGGGCATAGCCTTACCTGGAAGACGGTGAGGATAGCCGCGGGAAAGGTGTCGAAGTTGGTGGTGGGAGTCTCCTCCTTGAAGTTGAACCTGAGGGAACGGGGAGTCTCGGGAAGAGCCAGCACCACAGGACCAAGCCTGTCAGGTCGCAGGTGTCGGGAGGGTGCCACGGGGAGGGAAGGTTGCTTTCTTGGTGCCACCAGCCTGGGGGCACCCTGGAACCCCAGCTAGCCCCTGAACAGTGCAGTCAGCTTTCTGCTCAACCTCCCCGGGGCCCCACTTACTGGCCCCCAAACAGCTGCATCCCCAGCAGAGCGAAGACCACGATGAAGAGGAAGAGCAGGAAGAGGAGGCTGATGATGGACTTCATGGAATTGAGCAGCGACACCACCAAGTTGCGCAGGGAGCTCCAGTACCTGGAGGTGGCAGGGCTGCTCCGAGTCTGGCCCTGGCACCTGCCTGTGGCCCGCTGAGCTCGGCCCAGTGCCAACATCCCGCCTTTCTCGAACCCTTCATCCACTGGGTGCCACATCTAAACACTGAGTACCCTCACCAGCACCCCAACACCCAGTGGAACACCCAGTCCTACAGGGCAGGGCCAGGGCTGCTGCTTCAGCAAAGAACCCCACGGCAGGAACCAGGCGCTCGGCGCTCAGCTGGGCAGGGTAGGCCTGAGTCGCCGAGACCCAAGCCACAGTTGGGGGAACCCCTCAACCTCTGGCCTCTCTGCACTTCCCCAGAACCCTCCTGCACCCTTGTCCATCTTCTGCCCCCACCCCCTCCAGCAGGGCCTGGGGAACGGCACTTGGCCGTGTTGACTGGTGACCAGCTGAGTGGCTAGCTCTACCCTCTGCCTACATCCTCCCTACCCCTCTTCCCTGATCATCTGCCCGCAAGCTCAGCATCCTCTCCCACACCCCAACATCTTCCTCTGCACACATTCAGCATCCTCCCCCATACCCCAGCATCTTCCCCCACACACTCAGCATCTCCCCACATCCTAGCATCCTCCCTCCTACCCCAGTCTCCTCTTCCCCCCTACTCAACATCTCCCCTACCTACATACCCCATGCCATCCTATAGCCCCTCCAGCCATACGCCCCACTGCCAGCAACTTCTGGCCCGCGACCCCCCCACTGCATGCTCAGTGGAATGCCCCCCACTGTCCCATAACTCGGAGTGCTTCTTTTCTAGCTGACCCCTCACAGACTCCAAGGCCCACATCCAGTTAGTTGCCTGACAGGGCGGTGACGACCCTGCTCAGAAGGGACGGAGAAAACCCCTGGAGCCCTGTACATTCCTACCCCCAGGACACCCTGACCTCTTGCCAGACGAGGCCACACCCTGCGGTTGGCCCCACCCCCCATCCCAATCCCCAGCCCGACTCTACCTACTACCTACTTGGTGACCTTGAAGATGCGCAGCAGCCGGAGCGCCCGCAGCACGCTGATCCCAAAGGAGGTCCCCGGCTTGATGGCTGCCCAGACCACTTCGAAAATGCTCCCCACAATGACCTGCAGTGGAGGCAGCATTGCCGTGGACATGTGCGGGCGTGTGCAGGGTGCATGCAAGCGTCTGGAGGATAGTGTGCCTGCCTCTCTCTGCCAGCTCCATCCTGGCCTCATCTGTAGCTCAAGGCACACACCTCCCGCTGCATTGTTCCAGGGACCTTTGGGACACTGAGTCAGGAGGACACAGGAACTCAGGGCCAGGCCCGCGATTTTCCTAATGGGTCCTGGAGCCACCTGGTATACTGCCTCATCTAGGCACAGTGGTCAGCCAGCCTCTCCTGGGCTGGAGCAAAGGGTCTCCTTCTAAGCCCCCCACTGCACTCACTCAGAGCGTCTCACGAACAGAGGGCCAGGAGCCAGCACATAGTCACCATCTACTTCAAGGCTGGGTGGGTGCCCTGGTGGTGGGGGCGGGGGGGGTGTCACCTGGACACCAGAAACCCAGGGAAAGCTGTGAGCAAGGGGCACCCCCCTCCCCCATACCCCACTCGAGTGTAAACTTGGCACAGAGCCACCTGGTCAGACTGGGTGAGGACTTTCACCCCCGGCCCTCGGGCAGGACACCGATCCCGACCTGCCAGCGCCCATGGTCAGTGTGGTCACTCACATCCTCTGTGTGTGTGTGTGTGTGTGTGTGTGTGTGTGTGTGTGTGTGTGTGTCTGACCCCACTTCCTGACACGCAGTCTGCTACTGCAGTGGAGCCTCGCCAAAGTCCCTTCCCTGCACTCTGTTCACCTATTAGCCATGGTTCGAGCCTCCTGCAGACGTTCAGTGGCGGGCGGGGGAGCGGCAGGAGGAATCAGGACTCTCTTAAGATAGCCAAATGCCTCGTCATCTAATGAGTGACAGGCACACGAGTGGATGAGCTCTGTGTATTCTTTCCATCTTCTTGGGTTTTCCCTGCATCACTCAATATTCCGCCCATGGAATCTTCCAGGATTGCATCTGGAGGCTCGAATTTTTTCCTTGGGTTCTTTCAGCTTAGGAAACGCGAGCAGGTTCTGCCTTTTCCGCTGTCGAATTCTAGGTCTTTGCACATCTCTGATCACATTTGACGTTGTCTTCTCGAGCTGCCCTTCGAAATTTCCTGTTCAGCTTTTTGACTTTGTCTTTCCTTCTGTTTGCCTGAACTACTCTATAGTTACAGAGCAAGTTCCGGAACCTCTTCTGACATCCACTCTGAGTTTCCTTCCTTTTCTGTCTCTTTAATGTCCTTCTGGCTTCTTCTTGGGGTCCTCCCACACTCACCAGGTCCTCTGTCACCAGTGCTCGGTGCATCAAATCTGTTCTTGACATGTTCTCAAGATTCAGGTGGGACAGCCTGAAGGTTAGATTTTGGCTGTTATACGCTTGTTTTCATTTTCTTGGACTTCACTCTGAACTTCAATAGAGCAATTGCCCTCTTGCACAGTCGGCCCCTGGCCTGGTTTGAGCTGCTGCTATGGAGCTTCTCCGCTGTGTCTTCCCCCGGTGGAGTCAATTCCTTTTTTGTGGATAGTTGCCTTGTGTGTTGTTAAAAAACAGGTATTTTCCATGGAGAAGTCATTAGTGGGGCAAAATTCTACCATGCAATTTCCAGCTTGATTTCTAACAACAAGATCCTATTTTCCAACTATGCACTTCATGTGTATTTGGTCCCTCCACATTTACATACCTGCATAATCATAATACACCATATGTATATTCCACATGTATATTCCACATTCATATAATCAACCAATGTTTAACTAGTGATTTAACAATTTTTCCCACAATCTCTCCTAACAAGATCGCCTTCCCCATAGTCCAATCATAAATAACATAGATAACACATTTTTTACCTAGTCCTTGTCACCATGCACATCACTTCCATTATCTGTCTTCAACCACCAAGCCTCGAGGAACCAGCAACCTGCTCAAGTGATGGCCCTCTTCTCGCTCTGGGCTCTTTCCATGTAGGGGTTCCTATCCTGAAACTATCAGACATCCGGTACTTTCTTCAGTACCACCTCACCTAAAGTCACCCATTCTTTCTCCTTAAATAAGACAGCTCAATGAACTTGTGACTTAAGCCCATGCTGGGGTGTCACACATTGGCATGTTTACATTGCTGTGATTCAACTAGGCCATCTGAGGCCTTAACTCAGTCAAAAAAAACTTGTAGCTGAGCTTAAATTGAACTACCTTTAATCCTTCTTTGCTTCCTACTTTTGCATTCCAATCGCCAATCGTTACCAATGCATCCTGATTGCATGTTTGAAGACGTTGGTAAAATTCTTTCATTCCTTTGCCACTACCTTTAATCTTTGGTGAACAAATCCAAAGAATTGTTTGATTGGATTTCCATGTATTGAGATAGACCAGTGGTTCTCAACCTTCCTAATGCTGCGACCCTTTAATACAGCTGCTCATGCTGCGGTGACTCCATGAGCATAAAATTATTTTTGTTGCTACTTCATCACTGTAATTTTGCTACTATTATGAACTGAGAAACCCCTGTGAAAGGGTCGTTCGACCCCCAAAGGGGTCACAAACCACGGTTGAGAACCGCTGAGATTGACAGTCTCTTATCACAGACGGCATTGGACTTCCAGATAGATCTTGAAATGCCCTTTTTGATAACGAAGGCAAGGAGGCTCCTCTCGACTGTGTGTCCTTCCCAGCACAGTATGTCACATGATTTTCTGATTCAAAATGGCCAAGGCCAGTCCATTTCAGCCCACGATTACCTAGGATATTGATCTTTCTGTGTTCCATTCAATTTTTAATAACTCTCAGTTTTCCTAGGTTCATACTTCGCACATTCCAACTTCAACTTATTAATTGATATTTGCAGTTGTTTCTTCTCGATTTGAGTTGTGTCCCACTAGCAAATGATGGTCCTTGAGGCTTTCTTGCTGCAGCCTTTAATGGGCCCATGCCGTCAGGGCGGACTCTTCTGTGAGAAGGCTCATCCTGGGTCCTGTGTTGAGTGCTTTCTGACCTGAGGGGATAATCTTGGGCATGATCCCTGAGGAGGTTCTGCTTCTGTCTGTTAGGCTCTCAGGAACTGAGGATGGTTGGATGCTCTCCAGAGGGTTTTCAGAGGCCTGTTCCTTCCTCCTAGTCTGAGTCTGGAGGCTCCCCTGAAACTTGGTCACTCTGGGAGACCCTGCTGGCATTTGAAACACCAGTGACACAGCTTCCAGCATCGTAGCCACCCACAAGCCACCACGGTATGACAAAGTGACAGGCATAATTACTCCCTAACGACCCCCTCATGATGATAATTGTGAGTTCAGTGTGGCCATTGCAACAAATTATTGAACCAAGTACGGAGGTCGAATGGTGTGGAAGGAACGATTGGTGCAGGAACAGGTAAAGAACGGTGGAGGCATGCCCGGCCTCTGCCTCTTGGCAATAAGGAAGCCAGAGGAGGTTGGACATGGCCACCCCCACACCTTTTACTGTACCCACAGAAACTGTCAGGTCATCAATGGTGGTTGTGTCCAACTGCTAAATTCTGGAATCATTTTTATGCAGCAACAGATAACTAATAAAGTTCAGACCTTGTATGCCAATAATCCCCATGTCCTGGGATTCAGCTAGAAGATGAAGATACAATGTAACAACTTCTCTCTATTCTGCAGTCTGAAATGGGTCAAACATGCACTCAAGGTGCACTGGAGCAGATGGTCATCTGAATGCAAAGGTTAGAAACCGAGTGGAAAGATCAGTCATTGAAAACACAGCATTGTTGATGAAAGTTGCAAGCAGATTATAAACAGAATTCTGTGAGACTAAGAACACATTCAATGCACACTCCCTTTCTGGAAAAACAAAGAAGGCGATTACACACCTAGACCTCCCTGGATCACTTCCTTAGGACTCCAGGCGACTGACTGGCTGCCTCTATGGACAGAGAAGGTGGAGAAGCCCAACAGCAGCAGCCAAAACAAGGCTGTGCAGTGTGGGCAGTCCATCAATTGCTCATAGGCAAGTTCACGTTGAAGGTGAAGAAAATTAAAACAAGCCTCATGGTCGCCAAAATACAACCTTCAGTCTATCTCACCTGAATTTAGAGGCCATCTCAAGAACAGACTTGACACTGGCTACTGAGGACTGAAGACAAGATCAGCTATGGGATGACATCATGAACACCGGACTCGAAGAAAGCAAATGGTCATTTGAAAAGCTGGAGAAAAAAAAAAAAAGGAAAAAAAAAGACCATATTCTCCAAGGTAGAAAAGTTTAAACAATAGGAAAAAATAAGAGTTAAAAAGTTGAACAGAATATTCCAAAGGGCAGCTTGACAAGACAAAGGAAAGCCATATAATGAAATGTACGAAGTTTTATTAGATGGGAAAACTGAAAGGAAAGAACACACACAGCATTTTTCAGGCCAAAAGAACTGAAGAAAACGTCAGGCCTCGGGCTCAAACGTGGAAGGATTACACAGGCAAATATTGAACAACGCTGGAAGGAACACACACTTACTGTGTCAGAAACAGCAGGTCAATGGCCAACCATTTCAGAGGTCGCGTATGATCACGAGCCCCTGGGACTGAAGGAGGAGCCCCGGCTGCACTGCACGCACTGGTGAGACACCAGAATCCAGGAGCTGGCCGCCGCACGGAAGCAGTCAGTGCTCGAGGCACTCCCTCGTCTATTTCCAATTTGGAAGGCGGTTCTGCTACCCGGGCAAGGGACTGGAAGAGTCCCACGTTTGCTGCCGTTCCAAAGAAAGGTGACCGAGTAAAAGTTTGCCAGACTCAGGAAAGGATGTCAAAAGAAAAAGTCCATTGCTGACGTGAAATGGATCGTGACTGAAAGTAGAGACTGCCAGAAAGAGTCTTCTATTCAAAGGCAACCCTCCCAACCAACCAGGCACACCCCTGCAAAGAATGGGGGCACCAGAACCCGTCACTGTTCTCACGTGGAACCCGTACATGGATCAAGGGGCAATCTTTCGAACAGAACAAGGGGATGCCACATGGTTTAAAAATCACGATGTAACGTGGCTTCCTTTCACCACGCTTATTTGATCGGCACGCTGAGCACATCATCTGAGAAGCGGTGCTCGATGAAGAAGAATGCAGTGTCAGCATTGGAGGAAGGCTCATTAACCGCCTGTGATCTGCAGCTACACAAGCCGGCTTGCTGGAAGCCAAGAGCGCTGGAAGCACTCACTGATGAAGATCAAGAATGGCAGCCATCAGTATGACTGCACCTCAAGGTAAAGAAAATAAAGTACTCATAACTGGACCTGTGGCCAAGCTCATGACAAATGGAGAGACGAATGACTAAAGACTTCTTTGTACTGAGATCCATAATCCACATTCATGGAAGCAGCAATGAAGAAATCAAATGACAGATGGCTTTAGGCAAATGGACAAAAGAACTCTTAAAAGTGTTAACAGGCAAGGAGGTCACTTTGAGGACTAAGGTGCACCTGGCCCCCGCCACCGTGGTCTCCGGCGCTCCCGTGCGCGTGCGCGCTGGGTGACGGAGGAGGAAGACCGAGGACTGACACCTTTGAACCACGGTGCTGCCCAAGACTATCAAAATCACCGTAGGCCGCCCAGAGAACAGATGACCGCGTCTTAGAAGTGCAGCCGGGGTGGGGTGGGGGGCTTACAGCACTGATGATTGTATAACTCCACTCGATGGAGTTGAATAGCAGAGTTGTGTGTGAAGAGATGGATTGGATTATGTACGATGTGTCCAAAATAAATAAGGGTCCCTAGGGGGCATAGTGGGGGAGGGAAGGGACAGAGGGGAGCTGATATCAAGAAGTTCACGAAAAAAAGAAAATGTTTTGAAACTGAGTGTGGTAGCAATTGTCCAATACTGCTTGATGTGACTGGACTTTGAAATGTTATGATATCTGTAAGAGTTCCCAATAAATTGATTTTAAAAATAAAGAAGTACAACCGAATGCCCCTTAGGAGAGGTGTTGAGACTTCACCCCTTACATTTTGGGCATATTGTCAGGAGGGACAAGTCCCTGGAGGTGGGCATCATGCTTGGTAAAGTGGGGGTCAGTGAAGAGATGAGACTCTCAAAGAATAATGCGGCAGTGGCCCTAACACTGCCTGGAACATGACAGCAAGTGCAAGGCTGGCTCAGGAGCGAGCCCTCTTGTACACAGGCTGCCACAAGTCAGAGTCTAACACGAAACAATACTGCTGAGAAGGCAAGGAGTGAGAGGCAGTGTCTTCCTGGCCACCTACTGCGATCTCAAGGGTCACAGCTCGGAGAGGGGTCTGTGCACCCACCTTCATCTGCAGGGAGCAGGCAGCCATGCAAAGCCCCAGCCCCAGGTCAGAACACCTGGTGCAAGCCTGACTCCCCTGTACACCAACAGGGCAGCGTAGGTCACAAGCCATCCTGGAGCCAGGTCCTCAGCAACAGGTGAGAAAGGAACAGACTGCTGACACAATGTTCTGTCAGCTGCAGAGAGGAAGACCTCCGGGCAGAGGGAAGCGGGATCTTAACATGGCAGCTTCTCCTCCACCCAGGTCCAGGGTCCCTCCCTGGCTGCTGAAAACTCCACAGATGGAATCACTCCTCTGGGGTGCCGCACTCAGCACAGGCTCCCACAGGCCCTGGGCTTGGCAACAAATAGAACTGTGTGCTCTGTTGTGTTGGACAAACAGACCTTTGCTGGCCCTGCCCCATCCTATGCCCCAGCAGGCTGCCTGAGTTGTCGAGGCTGGGAAGGCACCCAGGCCATCTCGGGGCACGCAAGACAGGCTGGTCCTGGAGCCACCACAGCCTCCATCCTCCCAGGAGGAGCCCTGGCACACATGCCTAGGCCAGGACCACAGCCCACTAGGGCCGTTCAAGGGCCAGCCAGGCCCCAGGCAGAGAGGATGCAGAGACTTCGTCAAGGGCCAGTGCCACAGGGATGGGCAGGGGACTCTCAAAAAGGCAAGCAAGGCCACAAGAGGAAGTTGGAGCATTTCTCTGGGTCCTAATCAGCCTCAGAAAGAGATATGGCCCAGGTAGGAGGTGCCCAGAGGGACAGGGAAATCAGACTGCTGAGCGAGGACCCCCAGGATGAGGGGAAGAGGCTCCCAATCACAGGAGCAAACCTGGCCGTACACTGAGATTAGAGGGTCTGGCCAGACCACCTTTCCCCTCCTTCACCTGGGACCTTGCTCCACAGCCCTGCTGGCCTGGGTACAGCACACTGGACTGCCAGGAGGCGGCTCACTCACCCCAAAGTCGAAGCAGTTGAAAGAAGACCGGAAGTAGCTTCTGGGCCCCAGGCCGTACATCTTCAAAGACATCTCTGTGAGGAAGAGACCCAGGAAAACAAACTCTGCAAAATCTAGGGGAAGTCGGAGAAGAGGGTGGGGTTAGCCCATGCTAACTCTCCTACCCTGACTTTGGCCCGTCGGGGACACGGGACTCCTGCCCCTCTCTCTCCACTGGGCCTGCTCACTACTCCCCAACCTGATCAGTGCTCCCTGGGCCAGGCCACTACTCCCTGGGCCTGACCCATGGGCCCCTGGGCCTGGCCAATGCCTGATAGAGGGACACCAGACTTCAGGGTTCCCACCCCAGGCCTGGTATGCACTTTCAGATCATGCCTGCATCTCTGGGCCTGGTATGGACCCGCTAGACCTAGCTTTACCTGCTCTTTGACAGCCAAGGCCCTAGGGAGGATGGATGGATAGGAAGAACGTGGAGCCTTGAACATGGTGAAGGCTCGGGAACTTGGGGGGCCAGCTGGGTGGACCTGACAGGATGGCACTCTCTGGACCACTGAGAGGATGGCATTCTCTGGACCACTGGGGGCTGGTCCGAGACAGAGGCCCATCGGCTGTGGCTAGTCCTGGCCTACTCTCTGACCGGGGGACTCCTCAGCCGGTCTTTGCAAGGGAGCTGACTAGAGCAGATGCCCAAGGTGCCCTGCTTGATGTAAGCTTTGCTCACCTGTCCACCCTGGTGGTCACATGAGGCTTCCAGGATGCACTGGCAGTGCTGCTCCCTCCCTCCTTTCTGCATGGTCCTTACTCCTGCAGCCCACCCTACCCCTGGGGGTCAGGCACACACCCAGCTCTGCTGGGACAGAGGGGAGCCCAGGACCCAGCTCTAGAGGGAAGGGGTGCTCCTGGCTTCAGCAAGGCCTTGAGCAGCTCAGATAGAGGGCAAGGCAGAGCAGGGCAGCAGGGGCCCCCAGAGCTTGAGCAAGTTTCTGGGTTCAGGCCTTCAGGACCTCGGTGGGAGGGCTAAAGCAGAAGCAGCTGCCGAGAGAGGCGGGCACGGGCCCACACCCACCTCCGCAGCATCCCCACATTCCCTGCATCTGGCTTCCGTGCCTAGCTCTGTACCAAGAGCGGGGGGGGGGGGGGGGAGGAAGGGGTTGGGGGGAAGAGGGGCAGCTAGCAGGCCTCGGGACATCTCTGCCACAGGGCCCTTGACATGCCTCTCCCCTCCTGCACGGGCACCAGACACCTGCCTTTCAGACAAGACACAGAGAGCTCTGGGGACCTGAAAAGGTCTTAGGCGGGGCCCCTGCAGCCAAGCAGCTCACATCCACGGCCACCAGCCAGCCAGAAACCCAAGGCCCCCCCAGTGGAGTGGGGTAAGTGACAAGAAGGCAAGGCCAGGGCAGGGGGCCAGCGGTCCTAGGCAGAACCACTCAGAAGGGCCTGCTGGGTGGACAGAGGGCCAGCCAGGGTGGTGCTGACTCATGCCACCTCCACCAGCCAGCAAGGAGTGGTGAGAAGCCAAGCTCCTTCCAGCCCCACCCTGGGGACAAACATATGTCTGCAGAGCCTCCTCCACACACAAGTTCCCGGCAGGAGCTCAGTCCTAGTGCCTGAGGTCACAGGGCTGGGACTCCCACCCCCGCCCCCAACTCCCTCACAGGGCCCCTAGAGGTCAGTGGCAGAGACCAAGTGCAGGCACTGCCAGAGGGCGAACTCAGAGCTGCCCGGCCAGTCCCGGCATCCACCCTGCTGGGCTCAGGGAGAACCAGGAGGGACAGGGTCACAGCTGAGCCCTAATGCCATGTTTCAGCAGTCCTGGAGTCGGCCGAATCAGGGCTGCTCCTGATGGGCCCTCAGACCACCCACGAAGCCAGGATGACTGCAGGTGAGCAATACCAGAAGGTCCAGCCAGGGCCTGGGATCCCTGCCTAGAATGGGGCCCACTAGGCCTGCTCTTCTCTCCAGTCTCACCCATGACCACCCTGGCCTCCTGCGCTGACAGCAGCCTCTACCTTGAACTCGTCAGACCACAGAGTGCTCCAGGGAGGGGCATGGTGCCCCCTGCCCACCCACTCAGCCCTCCTGGACTGTGGCACTAAAGACTGTCCACACTCACGGGGTGCACAGATGTGCACCTGCAGATTCTGAGAGATTGGAGACCAAGCCAGCCTGCAGACCTGGCCCAGGGCCAGGACTCAGGGAACTTCCTCCAACAGGGGCCTTTCTGTGCCCCTGGAAGAGAAATCCACCTATCATTCAACACAAGTTTGGCTCAGACCTCAGCTTCTGGAGTCACTGAGAGAGGGAAAGCCCCGGCGGAGCCCAAAGTGGCTCTGTCCCTGGGAGGCAGGGGCACCAGGCAGGCTGAGTGTGCTGACCCCTCGGGGGGATGGGGAGGTGGGGCAGTGTTTGCTGATTTCAGGGGAGACCACAGACCAGGGTCAAGTTCAAAGATCTGAGAAAATGAGGAGCCCAGACGGCATGTTCCCCCTCGCTTGTCCAGGTCCCTAGACAGGGCAGCTGCGGTCAGCTTGGGTCAGAAGAAAACCAGGAAGAGCCCCGAGAGGCAGGACACTCTGCAAACATGCCAGAGCTGAGTCCCCTGGTCTAGTGGTCTGACCACTCTGGAGATGACGGGTGGAGTCCTGCACCTGAGCTTGTGGGCTGCAGCCTTGAGCCTGGGTAAGACCTGCCCCCCACGACCCCCCGGCCCTCGGGCTGCACGCCGACCCATAGGTACCTACACAGCGCAGTTGTGAGCTGCTGTGGCTGGTTGTAGTGCACCATGGCCACGCAGAGGGTGTTGAGCGCCACCACACACAGCACCGCCCAGTAGAAGCTCTGTGCCTTCACCATGCGGCGGATGAAGAAGCGGAACATCTTCTCCTTCCTTCGGAAATACGAAGAGCTGTCATTCTTCCCGCTCTTGAGGCTGGCACGAGCGAAGGGGGAGCCTGCAGAGGAGAAGGGGTGACAGGCCAGCCATGGGACACCCGTGGTGGACCCCACCCAGTCTCTGGTCCCTCTCCACAGGACTCAGCCGGAGTGCACTAGGATATCCCGCACCAATGCCCCCCTCAGCCCCGAAGTCCCTGGCCATCCTCAGCCCAGATCGCTGGGATACCACCTCCCCTACTCCAGCTACCCTGGGATTTCCCAGGCCGTTCTCCAAGACAGCATCTTCATGGATACATAAGTTCGACCTAGTGACTCTTCCTGAAAGCCTTCCACAGTGGGGTCCTCATGCTCCCTCCCCAAGGGTCACAAACTCATCACCACACTTAGCTGCGATGGGCCTACTGTGCCCCAAGATGGGTCATACTGTCCTTCCCACATAGACCTCGCCACAAGGACCAGCTCAGGGAACAGGGAGACGGTCCATGGTGCTGGGTTCAAGTATGTGTGTGTCCAGGTGAAACCCGGTCTCTGTGCCCGATGGGGACCAGTAAGGCCTGACCTGATGCGTGTATGCGTGCTCATGTCTGCCAGTCCATGCCTCCAAGCCCAGAGCCTGTCTTCCCATTGGCCGGGCACCCCTGACTTGGACTTGGGGGCCCTGGATGGTACACGCAAGTTATGTACATGTTTGTGTGTGTGTGTGAGAAGAGGACGGGGGAGGAGATGCTGAGAGACAAAGGCTCAGGGAAACTGGAGGATTTAAAGAGGCACTCCGCATGCTCACGGTAGATTCATGTCCAGAAAGGACCTGAGAAGATCCTGAGCTTTCAGCTCATGCTACACTTTCAGTTCAGCACAAGCGGGAATTGATGGCTGTGGTAGTGGCATCATTTCAAGTCAACTCCATTGATAAGTCTAGGGGTGGAGTCTAGCCTGTCAATCAGGTCACAGCCTGATGATGCCTCCTTATGGGCGTGACCTTCTCTTGAAGATTCTGGGAACTTTCTCTCTCTCTCTGCCTTTGTCTTCCTGTTGATGAGCCACGAGGAAACTTGCTGAGACCTGCAAGAGCTCTCTATCTCTCTGCGTCACCTTCCAGTTGAAGAGCTACACTTGGAGAGCTTGAGGAGCCACATGGAGACCCGTGCCAGTGCTGAGATGCTTCCACTGCCATTGGACCCACCGGCTTGTGATCTTCCTGCATTTTGCTCCACTGCATGTGACTGTGTGAGTCTGAAGATGGGTTTTTAGACTAGTACTGGGCTTATGAGCTAATATCAGAATTATGGACTCGATCTGGACTAGGGTGGGAGGTTCTCTTAATACACGATTACTCTTGAGCGAAAGCTCTTCCTTACGCATATGCGTGTCGGTGGATTTGTCGCTCTAGTGGCTGAGGCAGAACAGGAAACAGTCTGGCTGAAGGGCTACTCGGGAACACCAGAAGGAATTGGAAAAGAAAGCACCAACTAAACACACGGCAAACAGAAGAGAGGAAACAACAGAGAACGGACCATTCTACATGGACTCTAGAAACAAAAAGTTGTTCTTTTGTGAAGAGCAACAAAATTGACACACCTTTTGGTAGACTGACTAGAAAAAAGAAAACTCAAATTACTAAAATCAGAAGCTGAATAGGTGGCTACTCTCACTTCCAACTTCATGGAAATAAAAATTATTATAAAGTGTAATTGACTAGCATCAGAAACCCCCTAAATCCAAGAGAGAAATGAGAATCGGCATCAGGACAGGGCCCGACCAAGACAGTTCTCAGCTCCTTCTCGTCTATGCGCACAGGCAGGTCACAGTTCTCAGCTAGCCTTAATCCCCCCCCCCTCCGCCATGCTGACCTCTTCTCCGTTGCTGCCCTCCCTGAGGCAGTGTCAAGCCCTTTAGCGCCTCAAGTTCTTAGAGGCGTCCAACGCCACCAGCAAGCCACCTGCCTGAAGTCACTAATCTCTCTTGCATCACAGGATGGCAGGCCCACTATAGACACCTTGCTCTCAAGGCCAGAAAGTCCAGTGCAGCTATCTCATGAAACTGCAAGGGAAAATAAAGCAAAACCCACCCAAGTGTTGTCTGTAACGAAACAAGTCGACAGTCTCCCACACCTCCCTAGTGATGGCACTTGGCCTTAGGTATGAGAGCTCATGCCTCTCCCCCAGTGTATGCCCACTAGTCGAGGAGTTCCTTGACATCTACACAGCTTCACCAAGAAACATCTTAAACCCAACATGTCTTAGCCTGAGCCCTTGACCAAGGTTCCCACAAGACCCACAGCCCTCTCTGCAACAGACCCTCTGCTTTCCCAGTGACTGAGCCCTAAATGTGGAGGGGTCCCAGACTCATCTCCTCCTCTCTTTTCTTTGTTGGGCCCATCGTGATTGACGCACACACCATTCATTCCCCCAGTGCTCCTGGGTTGACTTCCTCACTTTCTTCAACGTTTGACTCAGGGGAGACATTTTCCCTGGGGCCATCTCTGGCCAAAACCAAAAACTGAAATTCAGTGCCGTTGAGTTGATGTCAACTGAGTGACCCTATAGGACAGGGTAGAACCGCTCCTGTGAGCTTCCGAGATCGTCACTCTTCACGGGAGTAGACAGCCCGAAGAGCATCTGGAGGTGCTGATCTTGAACCCCTGATCTTGCAGTTAGCAGCTCAATGTGTAACCACTGTGCCACTAGGGGTCCTCCTTCTAAAACGCCACTCCTCTTCAAGCCCCTCCCTATCTGCTGCATCTCTTCTTCCCATGCCATGTGATCTGACCCCTAGTCATCATCCACGCTCGTTCTTCTCTTGTCTGATGCCACAAACTGTGTGGACGCTCAAGAGCCAAAGGGGCTTAGCTGCTCTGATCAGTGTGCTTTCCCCCGTGGCTTGACTGTCGCTGGCACCTGGTGGGTGCTCATCCACACACGGGGTGAATGCCCTCGCAGCTGACTGAGTGGACACAGGACAGGCTGCAAGGGCTCAGCGAAGATGCTGTCTGCAGCGCTGGGGCAACAGTCTGAAAACCTACAGAAAAGGGATGACTTGCTATCAAAGTACGAGATCAACTCTTCCATGCCATGGAAAGAGGTTCTTGAAACCGAGTTCTTCAAAGGCAAATCTGGAGTCCATCGCAAGGAAACAATTCACATCTACAGTATCCAGCACTAGCTCACTGGGTGACAAGAGAAGCGCAAAGACCCCGCTGGAAAAATAGGCCATGCGAGCTGTTACAGAAGAGCAACTCCAAGCGGGCAAACAGACATCGAAAGAGAGGGCAGGAGTGAAATGGGAGTTACAGCCCCACAAGCTATCCCTCTCCACTCATCAAACCAGCATCCATCCGGCTGGCGGGAGCAGGCAGGGCCCCCCCCCCCCCCAGCACTGCTAGTGACTCCAAGCGGGATCGCCGCCTTCCTGGGAAGCAGGGTGGTGACAACCCTCAAATCCAGACACTGCAGCCCCGGCCGTCCTGCGCTCGGGAGCTGACCCGCAGCCACAGGGCTCACAGACACAGACAGGAATCGGCAGCAGCTCTCATGGTGGAAGAAGAGCAGCTGGGAAGAAACGGATGGCCGTCGGGGGGGGAGTGGGGGTGGGGGGTGGGGGGAGCTCACACAAAGCGTGGCGGCCCTGCTCATGGGGAAGCGCGTGAGTGCGTGGGTAAGTGGACTGGATGGCCGGGAAAAGGCTGCCTAAGCCATTTTTGTAAAATGAGGAAGCCCCCAAAGCTCCCCATGTTGTGCGTGTGCTGTCTGGGGTAAGCCCGGAGAAATCTGGCAGTGCCCAATACCGGTGGCTGTCAGCACGTGCCACCTGGCCCTGAGTCAGAGCAGGAGACCCCAAGGAGACCCTGTCAATCTAGGTCTGCTCCTTGTGCCTGTGAAATTAAGGATCCTGTTTCTCAGTCACCCTAACTGAGGTCCACCGCGGTACTGACTTCAGATGAGCACCACAGGGAAAGCCACCTTGCACGCTGGCCCCTCATTGCCATAGGCAGGACCCCGCTGCACTCCTGTGTGCGGTAGAAGACACATTGCCAGGCTACCTGGTGGGCAGAACCTATCACATGCTTGGGACCCCCAAACTCACTCAGGACTCCCTACATTTCAAGACCCCCACCCCTCAGGACCCTTCACACCTGAGGACTCCCCATCCCTCAGGACCCCCGACATGCTTGGGATTCTGCACATCAGTGGACGCCCCCCACCCACACACACACTGAGGCCCCCATGCATTCCAAGCAGCAGCTCCTGCAGGGGAAGGCGTCGGGCAGGGCGGCAGTGGGAACTCACCAACGGCGCCCAGGTCTGTGAAGCGATCTTCACCCTCCTCTGCATGGATCAGGTCGTTGCGGCTCTTCTTGGTGGCTGCCCGCTTCAGCACTGCTTTAACAGGGGCAGAGGGAGGCCCGTGAGCGTGACCCCCTCTCCGACCCACAGCACAGGCACAGGGACAGGGGACTTTCGGGTGGTCTCTGCCCATCCCAGTGGGATATGGAGACTGGGCCCCATTGGAGGCCCAGCTGAGCGGGTGCCCCTCGTTTGAGCACTAGGGACAGGTACAGTTGGGGCTACAACTAAGGTTCGGAGGCTGCCAGGAGCAGTGCCATCTGGTGATGGAAACGTGCTCTCAGCAGCTGAGAGCCACAGCTGGTGCTTGTGCGGGGCCCTGCAGCCCAGGACAGCACCTCCCACAGGCCCCAGAAGAGCAGAGACCAAGGGCAGGGCACACATGGTGGGGGAGGGCTGCCCCTTGGCAGGTCCTTGTCCTTCAGGGTGCCCACATTCCCTTCTCCATCGTTCACTGCAGTCCCAGCACCCCATCAGGATGCAAAGAGCATCCCCTGTCCCACGTCCTTGCTTCCACCCGCCCCCATGAGCCAGGAGCAGGTGAGACACCTACCATCCAAAGGGGACTTCTCCTCTGCGTTCTTGTCCTCCTCAGCCAGCATGACCTCCTCTGTGAGAGAGACCTGCTCAGCGGGGGTCTTCCTGCCCGTCCCCACAATACCCCAGTGAGGCTCAGTCCTGCATGAGGGCCTGCCTGCCCAGAACCCATGCTTTCAGAAGCCAGAGGCCCCCAGGTTAAGCCTCCTCTAGGCTACCCTGCCCCCACAGCAGCCCACAGGCAAGCAGGGTGCCCCTGCGGGCAGCATAGAGGGGATGGCCCTGGGCTGGGCGCCGGGGCGTGGGGATCAATGTTGACAGGGCTCAAGTTGAGCAGCTTACCATGCTTGGTAAGCTTACTTACTAATTGCAGCATGTGAGCATTGAAACTGCTCACTACAGATTAGCAGGCACAAGCAAGCCCACACTCCCCTTGCTCGTTAGCCCTGGGTGGGAGCTAGGCCAGTGTCCTCCTGGCCACCAGGCTCCGTGGGCTGGAGAGGACCTCTGACCCCTGATGGACTCATCACATGGGGCAGCGGGCTGGGCTAGGCCCGGGGGGCTGCCCTTTGGCTCACCGGCCTTGAAAATCCACTCCAGGTATCCGTTGAGCTCCCGCTCGATTTGCTGCTGCCTGCGGAGCTTCAGGAAGGCACGGCGGTTCTCCACGCGCTCCCGCTCCTTGGCAAACTCCCTGGAGGACCAAGAAGGCCGGCAGGTCAGCAGAAAGAGGCATAAGGTGGGCAGCCCAGGAGGCAGAAGGCCAAGCAGACAGGCCCAGACGAGCCCCCAGGTGGGTTCCGCTGCCTCCCCTACCTGTCTCCCACCCAAGGCCCCACAGCATGTGGTCCCCAGAAGGGGGCATCCCAGCCCCCACCCAAAGTGCCAAGGGGCACTGACAGATGCGTACACCCCCACCCCACCCCCACCATGCACCTGTCGTGTGCCACCCGGGCCCTGCAGAGGGCTTGCACACAGCATCCTCGGTGGATTCTGCCTGAGAGCCATTTCAGGGTGAGGGGGACCCGCCCCCGGAGCTCAGTGCAAGACAGATTTCACAGGGTCCTCCACCCATCCGAGAGGCTCAAGAAGAGACCCTCAACCTTCCTGACTTTTCACAGCTGGACAGAAAGTGCCACCCTTCCCAAACCCAGCAATGCCATCTGTCCCAGTCCCCAGCACCCCAAGGGTCACTCCCACACGCACACTCAGCCTCGAATACGCATGCACACAGCCACACACACTCACACATGCAACTCACACGCAGACATATTTCCACACATGCACACCTACATGTGCACACATACATGCTTAAAATATATGCATAAACAAATAAACAGAATAAAAAATATATGCACACACGCGCGCACACACTCTCATGTCTATACACACATACATATATGCTTGCACTCACCTGCTCACATCTGTACACACACGCACACATGCAACACATGTGCACAGAGAAATGTCGAATGCCCACAAGCATGCACTTGTGTAGATGCGCACAGAGGCACACATGCATCCGTGCACCAGCCCGCCGTCCCAGACTCCTCAGCTTGGGTTTGGGATAAGGTCCAGGTCCCCAAAGAAACAGCAGGACTGGTCACACCCCAGAACAAAAGAGCAGGGCCTGCTCTTGGCCGGGGCTGTCCCCTCCCGGTCTGGCAAGCCTGACACCTGCCATACAGGAGCGTGGCTCCCAGCCAGGTCCCGTTCAGAACCCAGAGCCCAGAGCCCCGAACCTGCTGGGAGGAGCCACTCCCCACTCCCCACCCGACTCCTGGTTCCTTCAGAGCTCAGCCACGGTCAAACGGTGGCCCGCAAGCCGGTGCTGTAAATCCTAGGCCCTCGAGTGGCTCTAATCCCATTTGGGAGTGGGTGGTCTTTGCTGAGGTCAGTCTTATGAGAGAAGTGGAGATGGGAGACACTCAGAGGGGACCAGAGCCAGCTCCCTGAATCCAACTTCTAGGCTCCCAGACGGCAGCAAGAAGACGGCTTTGTTACTCCCACGTGTGGGGTTTGCTGTGGCAACTAGAGAACTGGGGGGTGGGGGAAGGGGGTGGCATTCCAAAGCTACAAGGAAGCTGCCAGGCAGCCTGGCCCACAGAAAAGGCAGGGCAGGCCACCGAGGGCTGCAGTGGTCGCTCAGTCCAGCATCCTGGTTGGGAGCGTCCAGGGCACTGGTTGTGAGGGTCAGGACCCGGGAATTGGGGGCGGGGGCGGTGTACTGGCTGGACAGGGTGTCCAGGCAGCATGTGATCAGTGGTCAAGGGTGTGGCTACTGTCCTGAGTGCACCCGGCGTGAGGACCCCTCCCCACCAGCCTCGCAGGGCTGCAGTCTCTCTGGGGACTCTGGGCACCGGAAGGCGGCTCAACAGGGACCTGGCCCGTGTGCAGGGTGCTCTCAGGAGGGACAGCAATATATGCTGCTTGGTTAAGAGACCCTGAACAGGGTCACAGCGTGGCCTCGATCCTCTACCCCCACTCCCACCCCGCGCCCACTGCCACTGGGTACACCACACAGAACACGACCCTCCCCAAGTCCCTGTGCACCTCCTCAGGGTCTCCTCCGCCTAGACTGCCTTCTCCCCTTCTGACCCTCCTAGTACCCGGTCCCTTGGGTCTCAGCTGAGACTCAGCATTCAAGGCCCCACAGCTGCAGCAGGTCAAAAGCTGTGTGTGCCCTGTGCTATGAGGCGGTTCCAGAAGAGGGACAAGACAAGGGCACTCCAAAGCTGCCTCCCAGTCTTGGGGGGACACCATCCCCAGTTCACCAGACTTGGCCCCTGACCGCCTGACCCACAGGAACAGGGGAGCATGAACCTACAGGGGGAGGGAGCTGTGTACCCAAGCCGGCAGGGATCTGAAGCCAGGCTTCAGCACAGCTTCCTCAGCCCCGGACTGGCCCACATCAGGGTCTCTGTCTCCAGGGGGAACCCCCAGCCTGGACCCCTTGGCCTCTGCTGGAGAGGCGCCCAGGGGGAGGGGCGACACTGGGGGCAGGAGCGGAGTGGAGGCCCCAAGGGCCACCGCAGCACACACAGGAAACCCCACCACAAGCTCTCCAAGAAGATGTGGCAGCCCCTGTCCTGGGAGCAGCAGAGCCTGCCGACTGAGGCCAGGGAGGGCCAGGGAGGAGGCACCAAGAAAAGCTGGCGAGCTCTCAGGAGGCTGGGAACAATGGCGCCGGCAGCTTCCCCCAACCCCAGCCCACACTGCAGCTGCCTCTGAGGCTGCCCTGCTTGGTCTGAGCACCCAAAGGGCACTGCCCTCAGCTAGCAGAGCCTCTTACCCCGAGAGCACGCCCAGAACCAAGTTGAGCATGAAGAAGGAGCCAATGATGATGAGGGGGATGAAGTAGAGCCAGTTCCAGGTGTTGCCCGCTGCATCGTTGGTCTGCAAGCAACAGAAGAGGGTGAGGCGGGAGAGCTGCAGCCCAGCCCCCTGCGAGGCTGCCTGTGGGACAGACTGGTGGGCTGCTTTCTGTTTCTAAGAGCAAGTGTGGGTAGCGCCCAGACTGGGGTCCCCCGCCCTGAAAAGCTTTGTCTCGACTGAGGTTCTCCCAGGGCAAGGTGTGCTCAGTCCTACTGGCCTTCCACAGGGCTGCCAAGCAGCTGAGGAGGAGCCCCGGGGAGGGCCAGCGAACATGCCTCTCCCGCCAGACCCTCAGGGGCCAGGAGGCCTCCTGATCCCTTGGAAGGGCCAAAGAAGGGTCCTCCGGAAAAGTCCCTCCAGCCTGCAGCGGTCCAAACTGGCCTTGGTCTGCAGCAGCTCCCTCAGGTCAGAGGAACCTGTGAGACCCTGGGCCACCTCTTCTTTAGGGTGGGCCGAGCCTCCAACAGGCTCTCATCACCCACGTCCCATCTCTGCCTGGAAAAAGGGAGAAGCTAGAGCCCTGGCTGAGGGCACAGGGGGCCAGCTCCCTGAGGGGGCTCCCAAGGGAGTGCGCCGCCTCCACATGTAACTCAACCCCAGGCTAGCTCACTTTTGCTTCTGTGGAGGCTGTGGGCACTGAGGATCAAGGGCCACCTTCTTCTGTGTGGAGGCAACGCCCATATCGAGGGGGCTAACGGTCCTGGCTCAGGCCCGCCAACCACCGGCACCACCAGAGTGACCGACCTCCTGCAACTGTCCCCTCCCTAGTCTTCCTCCCTCCCATGGCACTTCTCTCACCTGTGCGATCTCACCCCCTCTCGCGTACCTGGAGCCCCTGGGCAGCACAGCAGTCAAGCACGCAACTCCTAACAAAACGATGGGCAGTCCAGACCCACCCAGAAGCACCATGGGAGGCAGGCCTAGACCTGTTTCTGAAAGGCTCTCACCTTGAAAGCCCCGTGGAGCAGTTCTGCTCTGCTTAGTCGGAATCGACGCAGCAGAACGGACAGCAGCTCACCTGCCCACAGCCTCGGCTCCTGCAATTTTTCTTACTGATGGGTCATTCCCACCAGGAGCCAGGCTAGTGGACTTGCTCTCATCTTAAGAAAACAAACAACTTGTGTTTCTAAAAAGATGGAGTATATGTGCTCTTCCCTATTCTGCAAATATAGCTAAAACTCTGTGGGAATAGAAAGCAAATGTTAAGACAAGACATAGAAGCTAGACTGGATGGGACCTGGCTGGGAGTTCAGGGACCAACATAGCAGTCCGTTTCCTGGGTGTTCTTTTTGCTATGTATATCCCTCCCAGTTAAGGAGCTGAACAAGCTAGCAGTCCAGTAACACCTGTTCTCTCTAACTAAAGGGCTGGGACAGGGGCCCCAGCAAGACAAAAAGTAATTTCTTTTTTCTAACAAGCTAACGCATGAAAAGTATGTCCCCATCTCCACCCCTGCTTGCACAGATCCAGTGGGGAGGCCGACTTCCACTCCCACATAGCAGGAGTGAGTCACCCAGTCCACCTGTGCCCACTGGGGGGCAGTGTCAGAAGAACCAAAAAGAGTCAGGACTATCACCACTGTCCAGTGCTGAGGAGATCGCGCACAGTCTGTGGAGCGCCTGTAGAGGGACAACAAGGTACTCTTAACCCTCCCAACCAGTGGATGACCAATGGAGCCAGTACTGGGGCATGTGGGACAGCAGAACCAGGACCTCTCCACCACATGTCTCTGGGGCCGAGTGGGACTGACACCCTCAGTTGGCACTGACCTGCCATGGCACTGCCAGTGGAAGGCAGCTGTGACAAGATGCTTGAGTAAGACTCAAGTCTCATGAAAAAAATACCAAAAAACGTTTAGGTTTCAATGATAACAGGAAGATCTCAAACGGAATGGCAAAAAGACAATCCGTAGGTGCCAGTATCGCAATGGCAGAGATGTTAGAATTCTCCAACAAATCGTTTATGACAGCCATCATGAAAATGTTTCCAAGGGTAGGCCTGAGACAAATGAGGGGGAAAGTCTCAAAGAATAAATAAAAGACAAAAAAGGAGCAAAGTGGGCTATGTTGGCACAAGGACATCTTGGTTTAAAAGCACCAAATGGAAATTCTATCATGAAGAATGTAGTTCAATGAAATATAAAAATAACAGTGTGTGGGCTTGACACCAAAAGGTAAGGTGCAGAGGAAAGACTGGGTGCCGACGAAGATGAGACGATCCAAGCCACCCAATCTGAAGAACGGAGAAAGTCGGCTAGAGATGAAGCGTCTCCGGGACTGTGAGAATATGACCAAGGAGCCCAGAAGAAGGGAAAGGACAGTGCTGAAAAATCCATCGAAGATGCAACGGCTGGAAACTACAAAGACGAGAGACATGAACCTGTGGGTTCAAGAACCCAAGCAAACCCCAAAGAAACTCACAAGACGGCACATCAAAGCCAAGCTTCTGAAATGGTTCTTACATCTGGGCGCATCAATGTAGCCACGATGACAACCAATCTGGTCGAAAGTCTTCCTCTTTTTCACTGCCCTACTACTCTACCAAGCACGATGTCCTTCTCCAGAGGCCGGTCTCTCTTGACAACATGTCCAAAGTGCATGACATACTGTTAAGCTATCCTTGCTTTTAAGGAGCATTCTGGCTGGACTTCTTTGTCCTTTGGGCAGTCCATGGTACTGTCAACATTCTTCATCAGCAGCATAATCCAAGTGTATCGATTCTTCTTCGGTTTTCCTTATTCAATGTCCCACTTTCATGTGCACTTGAGGTAAATGAATGCACACTGGCCTAGGTGAGGGCACCTTTGTCCACAGTACCATCCTCACTTTCCAACGCTTTAAAGAGGTCTTTGCAAAAAAAAATCCAAAAAAAAAAAAAGAGGTCTTTGCATCAGAGTCACTCATTGTTTGAGCTCTCAACTGCTGCCTCCATGAGCACTGATTATGAATCCAAGCAAGACAAAATTCTTGACTATCCGATCTTTTCCCCATTTATCAGGATGTGACCTATCTGTCCAGTTGTGAGCATTCTGGTCTTCTTTACATTGAGTTGCAATCCAACGGGAGGCTGTGATCCCTGATCTTCATCGGCAAGTGCTCCAGGTCCTCCGCACTTTCAGCAAACAATCTTGTGTTATCTGCACATCACAGGTGGTTAGTATGCCTTCCTCACATCCTGTTGCCACGCTCTTCTTCATGTACTCAAGCTTCTCCGGATAGAAAAGGCATAGCAACTGTAAATGTGTATGTCTCAGACAACACAGTTGCAAAACATGTGAAGCAAATCTGATGGACTGAAAGGAGGAATAGACAAAGCCACAATTAGAGGGGGAGACACCAATGATCCTCTCTGAATGGTTGCTGGAACTAGACCGGAAAGCTCAGCAAACACAGAACCACTCAGTAACCATGAACCAACCGGATCTGATCAATATTTATAGACCACTCCACCCAACAAGAGCAGTGTGCACATTCCTTTCAGATATCCACGGCACAAACACAGAGAGGCCATAAAACAAACCTATACCAAGTGTTGCTCAACCATAATGGAATCACACGAGAAATCAATAGCAGAAAGATAACAGGACACTTCGCAAACGAATGGAAACTAGACAGCATGCAAGATAAGCATGCAAAAATCAATTTTATTTCTTCATACTAACAATGAACACATTGACATCAAAATTAAAAGCACATTATTGTCAACAGTTCAAAAGTAAGGCAATGGTTAGGAGTAACTCTAACAGGAGGAGCTTGGTGGCAGAATAGTTAAGCATTAGGCTACACTTCTCAAGGTCACCAGTTTGAAACCACCAGAGGCTCCAAGGGAAAAACACATCGCTTTCCACTCCCGTAAAGAGTTATGGTCTCAGAAACCTACCTGAGCAGTCCCACCCTGTCCTGTAGGGTGGCTATTACTCAATGATGGCGAGTTTAGAGATATCTCGCCACCCATGGACTTACATCTCCACTCAAAATTATAAAAGGCTGGTGAAAGAAGTCACAGAAGAGCTACATAAACAAATATGCAGGCATATTACTCTGTCCTGTCGGTGCATATGAGTCTGAGTTGCATGCAGCAACAAGGAGCGATCACAAGGTGGCACAGTGAAAAGTCAGCGGTTCAAAGCCACCATCCACTCCACGGGGGAACGATGTGGCAGTGTCCTTCCATAAGTACTGCAGCCTTGGGAAGTCTAGGGGCAGTTCTGTTCTGTCCAAAGGATCATTGTGAGTCAGAACCGACTTGACAACAACGCCAATTCTCCCAAAATTGATGTACAGATTTTATGTAATTCCTAAGAAAATCCTCAGCAGGGTTTTTCTTTAAATAAATGTAAAAAGTCTTTTTTACTGTAAATTGGGAGAAAATTCATAAAGCAGATTATCAGCTTTACAGTCAACAATTCATATATCTTTTGTTTCAACTCATCCCTTGCAACCCCCTCAACACCCCCCCACTTATCCCACTTCTCTGTGTGTCCAGGTCCCACTGCTCCTTCTTTTCTCACCCTCTGCACTTCTTCCATGGGCAAATGCTGTCCTTTGGATCTTAAATGTTTGATTATTCTAACACAGGGTGATTCCGTTCCAGACCTGAAGGATGACCAAGGAGCATCGTTTGGGGCTCCCTCATCTCGAGCTGACCAGTAAGCCTGGTGTCTTTGCTGATGCTGAGTCCTGTTTCACATTAAGGACCTTCTCATGCGGTACTTTTCAGAGCAGTTGGTAGTGGCAGCGGGGCACCATCTGGTTCTTGAAGGGCTGTAGAGACTGGTGGTTGCCCGGGCAATCACTTGTTTCTAGGATCTCCATCATTCTTCTTGCTTCTGGACAGCAATACACCACAGTTGCACTTAGATGGCTGCTCATCAGCTACCTCCTTGTTGCAACACGTCATATTAGGATACATAACATTGCCTTCATTATGCCAACTCATCTTGGTGTCCCCTTGAGACGATGATGGTCCTGATTCCCCGGCAAGCCCAGTGAGTCATTCCCTGAAAGGACTTTGTTATGTCTAAGAAGTTTTCACAGCTCCACCCCACTGCAGCAAAGGTACATGCACACACACAAACAGCAGGATTTTTTGCTATAGTTATCACTAAGGTCATTCTAAAGCACACATGAAGAGCAAAGAAACCAAAGTACCTTTTAAAAGATTGAACAGACAAAGTGGGAAGAATCCGTCCATCCAACTTTAAGACTTATTTATATAGCTGTAGGAATCAAGAGAAATGAAACTGGCAAAGAAATAGACACGCAGATCAGTGCAAGAGCAGACAACCCCCAAACAGACTCACAAAAATATGCTCAGCTGATTTTTGGCAAACTTGCAAAAGCAGTTCAGTGGAAGAAACACAGTGCTCCCAATGAACAGCACAGAAGCACCTGGACATCCACAGGCAAGAAAAGAAAAACAACAACCTATACCTCCTAACTTATGCAGAACTTAACTCAAAATGGGCTGTCCTTTAATGTAAAATAATGAAATTTCTAGGAAAAAACTCAGGTGGGCATCTTCAACATTTGGGGCTGCTCAGTAGCACTCTTAAGCTCCACTCTTACACATGAGGGGTCCATCGCAGCAGAGCCCTGTGTGACTCTGTGCAGGAAGCCACGCCCCTCAGGTGGAAGGTGCCTCCTTAGTTCCGCAGGCTGAGTGGGGCTTCCAGCACCTTGATCGACTGTGTTGTGACACAAATGCGAAGACGCAGCTGCAAATGTCCACGAATAAGCAGAATGGGCAGTTTAGCAAAACTAAAAGCTGTGGAAATGAAAGGGAACGCTTGAAGATCAATATCCCAGGCATCTGTGAGTTGCGGGCGGGCCGGCAGAGGCCGTTCGAACTGGACAGTCATGTGATCTACTATGCCAGGAATGCCATTGGGGTCACTGTCCAAAAGAACACGTCAAGATCGATCCATAGTCTCATGATGCCAAAGATGAAGAAATGTCAGATTTTTACCAACTACTGCCGTCTGACATTACTTAAACATGCCATCAAGACCCTTCGAGGATTTCTGGTGACTAGGTGGTGAACGCTGGAAACAAGAAAGGCTCAGTAGCTGAAAGCACGACCATCGTGGTGACAGAAACGATGCCGTTCCCATGACAGGGCTTTGCAAGACCAGTGACTTATTCGATGTGAGCGCCACGCTTTCAACAACACAGACTCAGTGACTACACATCTAGACACCACCAGAGAGAGTACGAGAGAATCCCATGGACTACAACCGTGGGAAAAGATGACGGAGACATGCAAAATGAGGCCAGGGTCCGTTGGAAAGCAGGCCTCCCTTTGCTCATATGCAAGGACAAACTGAAGCCGAAGAAGATTAAAACATGCCTATGGGGGCCAGCGTATGAACGTGAGGACATCCTACCTGAATTTGGCGAGAAACTCAAGACCCGATCTGACGCACTGAACCCCAATGAGGAGAGACCAGATGGGCTCTGGGAGAGCATCAAGGACATCATCCGTGAAGAAAGCAAAAGAGCACTAAAAAGACAGGAAAGAGAGAAAAGACCAAAGTGGATGTTAGAAGAGACTCTGAAACTTGCTTGTAAATGTAGAGGACGAAAGTGAAAGAGGAAATAGTGAGGCGAGAGATCTGCACAGAGTCAACCAAGGGCAGCTTGAGAAGGCACAGTCCTGAATGAGATGTGCAGGGACCTGGAGTTAGAAGCCCGGAAAGAAAGCACGCGCTCGGCATTTCCCAAGCTGAAAGAACTGAAGGAAGATTCAAGTTGCAGGACTGAACAATTCTATGGGCAAAATCTTGAATGACGCAGCCAGCATCAAGAGAAGACAGAAGGAATCCAGTGCCTCGGTCCCAAAAAAGAATGGCAGCCGTTCAGTCATTTCAGGAGGGCGAGGTCCTTAGGAACTGGTAATACTAAAGGAAGAAAGGCCCGCTGCACTGGAGCCATCTGTGCTAGTCTGGGCGGATGAGAGGGACAAATGCACGGACTCGCATGTGTATAGAAAGAGCTTTATCTACAAGAGCAACTGAATATTGAGAAAGCATCCCAGCCCGGTCCAGATCAAGTCCATAAGTCCGACATTAGCCCATATGTCTGATACCGGTCTGTAAAGTCCTCTTCAGACTCACACAACACGTGCAATGACACCACATGCAGGAAGATCACAGGCCAGTGGGTGGAAAGTCTTGTGGATCTAGTGGCGGTGGAAGGATATCAGCGCTGGCAGGGGTCTCCACGTGGCTCCTTCAGGTCCCAAGGCTCTAGGGGAGCTCCATGTGTCTTCTCAGCAGATATGTCTCACAGGGAGTGAGTGTGTGTCCCTCCTCCAGGGAGCTATTTATCTCCTTAGCGCCTGCCAAGGAAGTCATCAAGCTGTGACCTGATGGACGGGCTCAACTCCACCCCTTCACTCTTAAGTGTCAAATTGGCAACAGATTATGTAACTACCACAGCATTGGCAAAAAAACAAGGTTCTAGGAACCTAGCCTAGACATGCCCCTGTGTGACGACACCTCCTTAGGGAAACCCCTGTAGAGGTGGCTGCCCTATCTCAGTCCCGTAATTCTTTTTCTCTGTGCTATTTCAGGGTTGTGTCCCCAGCACTAAAACTGCTCCTATCAAGTTTGCCACCAGCCTTCTTCTCACCAAAGGGACACCTTCTTTTCGCTTCTCCACTTCCTTGACTTCTCAGCACCAACTGACCTGGTGAGCACATTCTGAAAGGCTGCCCTCGCCCATTTCCAAGACCCCACCAGCTCAGTCTCTTCTGTTGACTCCTGGTTTCCATCTTGATCCCCCAGAGCACTGCCTTTGGCTATCTCTTCCCCAGCTACACTCAGCACCTTGTCCCAGACGACCAACCACACACCAATATCGTCACCTGGATGAAAATCGTCCCAATTGCCACCATCGCACTTGGTGAAACAAAATTGGATGGTGCCTTGCACCCAAGGATAGGTAGCACCTCGGTAAGTAGCTGCACCTTTTCTGTTGTTGTCACGGCCATCGAGTCAGTTCCTATTCACAGTGACCCCATGCACAAGAGGACGAAACATCACCCCCTTCCTGTGCCAGCCTCAGGCCATCGCTGTATTTGCGCCCTTTTCTCGGCCACTGGGTCAGTGCAGGGTGACGAGTGGGTTATGTGTTGGGCTGCTTGCCACAAGCTGGCAGCTCCAACCCACCAGCCAGAGAGAGGAGGCTTCCTGCTCCTGCAGAGAGTTACAGCCTCAGGAGCCAAATCCCACTCTGTCCTGTAGGGCCACGGTGAGCCAGAGCACGTCGCCCCTTTCCTGACGGCTCACTGATCAGACCTGGCATCCTCTCCGATTCCTCTCTCCCTCCGTTGTCCATCCAACCAGTGAGCAAGTCTCATCTGCTCTGCCGTCCATCAGAGCGTTGACACCGATGAATCTGAATATCCTTGCCCCCGATCTTTATGGATGCTATGCATAAGGTCAGAAGCTAACTTTTATAAGACAGCACTGGCTCTTACAGAGTAATCCTTCCTATGCCGCCCCAACCTGCCCCCATGCAAACTGGACAGACTGCAGGATTTTCAGATCACCCCTGGGTCACAGAGGGTTTGCATCTTGATCCTGTAGTGAAGTCCAGCCCCGGTTGGTCAAGGAAATGCCCGCCACGATGTCCGAGGCTGCAGCTGGCCGTTTCCACCAGAGGGCAAGGTGCGGCCCCGATTTTCTGCTCCATGCCTAGCGATGTCCTCCTTCCCCAGGGTGCTGAGTCTGGCCCAACAGTGTCCCAAGGGTAGAAGTTGGGAGGGCAGGGAGACAGCCAGGTCTGCCAGGAGAGTCTCGTCTCTGATGGATGGGAGGGAGTTCACTGCTGAGCGTTCACAAGGCACTTCTTTGGCTTCTGCGGAGACCACACCTGGCTCACCGACTGTAAGTTCAGGGGAGCTATTTCTTCTCACGGCAGCCAGCTCTGCGGGAGAAAAGTGGCACGGGGACCCTCTGGGGACCCTCTGTCCATCCCAGTCAGCCTCGGGGGTGCTCGGCCTCACCCCAGCCCACAGCTGCAGGGCAGTGGCTCCTGAATCCAGGGGGAGAAATGCCCGAGTTGGCCTCGAAGGTCTGAGGGTGAGCCATCCCTGTCTCCAAAGACTCCTCTTCTATGCTCCCCACCCCCACCCTCACCTAAGCCTCTGCTCCGTCCACCCTGCAGCTCCCATTCCCCTGTTCTTGGCACTTGGCTGTCCACTGTCCCCATATCCTGGGTGCCAGGGAGCATTCTGTGGCACTTGTGTGCCCAGCTTCTCAGTCCCAGGACCCGTACTGCCCCGCCCCAGGGAGAGGGCCCGCTCTCCTGTTTGGCCCACCCCGCTGGCCATTATTTGGGTCCATATTTCTCCATGGCCCTGCTCACTCTGAGGATGACGGGGGCCAAGGCTTGTCCATGTCCTCGTATGTGTGTGAAAGCTAGACAACAGACCCTTGGGGATCCTGGCTGAAGCGCTGATACATTCACCCTGTGTTGGTGATGTGCAGGGACCCACAGGACTGTCAGAAGAGTGCATCACTCTGTCTTGGATGAATTACGGTCATGGTCATGGTCATCCAAGGGGAGAATGGGGAGGGACTGTCTCGCTTCCCTTGGATCTGTTTTCAGGGCAGACCAATCACTAGAGAAGGTGCTCTTCTCGGGGGAGGGTCGGTGGCAATGAGGGAGACCCTCACGGAGATGAGCTGACTCTGTGACTACGGGTTCAAACACGGCAGCGCTCGTGAGGCCGGCACCTGGCCGCCACCTGGGCTAGCTCAGCTGGGAGGTGCAGACAAGGCAGCTGGCCCAACAGCTAGCTGCTTCCTGCCACCCAGCCCACTGAAAGGGCAGAACAGAACCTCCGTGCCCCCCTGTATAAGGGCTCTCCTCCCCTCCAGTCTGAGTCCCCTGTGGCCTCTGCCAACTCAGTGGGCTCTAAGGGCTATGGGAGCCTGGCCACGCAGCCTCTTGGCGGTACGGGGGAAGGGCTCGCAAGAGCATGACCAGCTTGAAGCTATTTTTAGGGTCTGTCTTTGTGGAAATTGTTCCTTGATGGGCTGTGGGGGAAGGACAGCCAAGCTCCTCATCCCTGCTTTTGTCCCCAGGCTCTGTTTCTCTTCGGCAGACAAAGCTTGGCGCCAGACATGACTCCCACTCCAAGCAGGGATTCTGGTTCGAAGGACCCGGAGCCAGATGCTCTTAACTCCTCACGTGCTGCCAGCCTGCAGGGTGGCACTGCCCCCAGCACTCAGTGAGCCCCTGTAGGACGTCCACCTGTGGCCCTGGACCTACAGGGAAGATGCAAGATATGGGCCTTGTCTTTCTCCCCTGCCACACACTGTCATGCCACCATTGCATAAGGAGCACAGACCCAGGGAGGGGGGCACAGAGCCCCAAGCAACTCCTGACCTCTATGCACACCTGGACAACCTCCAGGTGACAGTGCCTTGTGCTGCAGGGCCACCGGCGCCCAAGCCGAGCACACACTGGCTGCCCAACACATGCCAGCCCACCAGCCACATCTTCCCAACAGACCTGCCTCAGACGCTGCTACGAACACCTTTCTCCCCTCCCCCAAAGCTCCAAGACACTTGGTTGGCCTCTTGCCCTGTGGTGGGAGGGCTTGTACAAGAACGGGAAGACTCAGTCTCTTCAGGAGTCAACGGGTGAGGACCTCAAACCCAGCTCCTTCGTGGCCACTTGTGGGAGGGGCCTGCACCCCAGTGAGACTGGGGACCATCGAGGACACAGCCGTGTGTCCTACAGGCCTGAATTCTCTCGCACCTCGGCCCTAGTCAGCCCAGAGTCCGTGCTGCTGTGGAATAAGGAGGGACCTACAGTGGACCACAGCTCAGCCCATGCTAGCAGCTTGCCAGCCAGCAGCCAGCAGCCTGGGGCCCCTGGGGAAGCCAGTGAGCGTCTCCACCGTTGGCTTCCTTATCTGCACAAGGGCTTCTTGAGAGGCCGGAACCAATGCCCCCACAGGGCTGGCCCCACAGGCCCGACCCAGAGCCAGCCGTAGGATGCCACCTTCCCCAGGGTGTGTTTCCTCTCTCCATCCCACAGTCCTCTGCTTCTCTCCCCTCAGGGGGGCTGCCCTGGGTGCGTGGGGGATGGGTGGGGGCAAGGTCAAGAACTGGGACGGAAACCGACAAGCTGGAGGGCTACAAGCTGCCGGCTGGACAGGTGCCTCCATGGCCCCCGGCCCTCGACGAAAGCCGCAGGAGGGATGGCAGGTGCAGCCACTTGGCTGCGGGCTGGGCGCTCACATGGTAGAGAATGTCGGTCCAGCCCTCCATGGTGATGCACTGGAACACGGTCAGCACAGCAAACAGAATGTTGTCGAAGTTGGTGATGCCGAAATTGGGCCCCGCCCAGTACTCGCGGCACTCCGTGTCCCCCTCACACACCCGGGCAGGGGCTTCCTTGCCACAAGGGAAGTCTCCCACCGGGTCCGCACCTGTGGAGAAGAGAACCAAGCCTGGGTCGGAGCGCAGACGCCTCCAGGGCCCCCAGCCCACACCAAATCCCAGAGTGTAGGCTTGCTGTGGGTTGGCAGGAGCTGGGCGCCCAAGGAAATTCCCTTGACAACCCCCTCCCTTGCAGCTCCTGGTGGGAGCCCTGCCCTCCCAGAGACTGAGGGACAACCCCTGCTCTCTCCTGTAACCTTCCTCCTCGCATGCTAGGACCCCTCCCTCTTCTGATGGAGAACAGCACCCTCCTGAGTCCCACCTGTCTCTGCGGCTGCCCCCCTGAATTCTCCTCTCACGGACCACCTGTCTGCCAGCCTCATTCTCCTGGCCTGCAGATGGGGCTGCCACTGCCAGCCCAACAGTGTCCAGAGGATGATCCTGCAGAGATACTCTGCTTCTGCTGGCACCCTGACCCACACAGGATGGGAAGAAAAGACCGGAAATCATGCTGACCTCTGGGCCCAGGTGGCAAGCAGCACCCTGCCCCAGGACTTCACCAAAGGGGCAGAGGGACACCGATGACCAAACAACGGTGCTTTCCTAACAACACAGGCCAGCCCGGGCCATGGGGAGGAATCATCCAGAAAGCCCCACCCCCCACCCCCCTACCTCCAAACATCTCAATAAGAAGCTAACGAAAAAGACTGGGAGGTCTAAGATTTTCTCCTGTGAATAAGGGCAGGGTCGTGCCTCCACCTCATCTCAAGACACTGGCTGTGAGCACACAAGCACCGGGCCAGACAGAACCTGTGGGTCCTTCCAGCTTTGTCTCGACTCTGAAGAGGACGCTGCTCAGGCCTCACCGTGAAGGCCGGTGTTTATAGCAAATGTTAGAGAGCTTGAGAAAATTCCTCCCTTTTAGCTTGGTAAAAATTTTCTTTTGATCCTGAATGATTTCCACTTCCGTGTCCATTTGTCAAGAGTGCACTGTGGAGCTGGTTCTGAGTTATCTCCCTAAAACCTGGCGGCACCCTCATGCTGGCGCTCTCCCTGCACACTTCCACTGGCAGCCCTGCTGGCTTGAGCAACAAAACACATCTACAACTTGGGCATTCTAACCCTCTCCACCACAATGTCCCGCACAGCCCCTACCATTGCTCCCTGGGATTATCAGGCTGTCAACTGTGCCTGCTTCTGTCTTTGCCACTCTCCTTTCGGTGCCCAGAAAACCCTGTCCTGTCTGCCGTGTGTGTGTCTGTGGGACCCTAGGCCGCACATAGGGACGCTATGCACACCTGTGCTGTTGGGGAAACAGGCCTTGTGGAACTTGCCCATGTAGAACTCGAGGCCAATGATGGCGAACATGAGGATGGCGAAGAAGAGAAGCAGCCCGATCTGCAGCAGCGGGACCATGGCCTTCATGATGGACTTGAGGACCACCTGCAAGCCTAGACAGACGGGGGGGGGGGGTCAGGACCTGCAAGCCTAGACAGACGAAGAGGGGGGGTCAGGACCTGCAAGCCTAGACAGATGGGGGGGGGGCGGTCAGGACCTGCAAGCCTAGACAGACGAAGAGGGGCGGTCAGGACCTGCAAGCCTAGACAGACGGGGGGCGCGGTCAGGGAGCAGAGGAGGGGAGAGGGGGAGTGGAACAAGGAGTGTGGAGAAAGGAGGGTGCTGGTCAGCATGCCAGGGTAGGGGCCCTGCTGTGAGGAGAGAGCAGGCTGCCAGGGCAGGCTCTGGCAGAGCAGAGTGGACAAAGTTGGCACTCCTGGCCAGGCCTGGGGGACAGGCTATGCCGTCTCAGTATGGGGAGGGCAAGGCGGGGGGGGGGGTAGCCAAGCATGAGGTCCAGAGGGGGCTGAGTGTGCCAAGAGCAGGGGGTCTTGGGAGAACAAAGCAGGGATCCAGAGGGGGAAGAGAAAGGAATTCTGGCACAGGGAATCATCAGATCCTCCAGGCCAGAGCAGGGGGTCTTGGAGAGTGGGGCGGAGCAGGAGACCCTGAGGAGAAGCATCAGGGCACCCAGAGAGGGAAGAGCAGGGATTCCGGGGTAAAAGCAGACGACCCTAAGTGGAAAGAGGAGGAGGTCCTGACGGGAAAAAAGGGGTGGAACAGGGGGCCTGAGGGGAATGGTCAGGGACCCTGAGAAGGAAGAGCAAGGGAATCTGGGAAGGAAGAATATGGTTTCATGATGGGAAAGTGCAAGGGATTCTGGGAGGGAACTCAGGATGCTTAAGAACACAATTTCTTGGGAAAGTGAGGACGAAATGCCCATCTCCCTAAGTGTTGTAACTCAATCACCACTGCCCACCCCCCAGACTGCCCTGGTTCTTGAATACTAGGTGGACACGATCCAGATCTTCCCCACAATGCCCCAGAGGACAGGACATGAGGTCTCTACCCTCTTGGTCTCTTAACGTAAGACTAGACCAAACTTGGACTTCACTGGACAACCATGGCCCAGGGTGTTCCCTCCTGCCCTCCCCTTAGCGACTTGAGCTGAACGATCCAGGAGCGTGGCTGGAGGTGGGCTGCAGTGCCAGGAGCCTACTAACCACAAGCCCTTTGGTGTTTTCTTAGGACTCTTGCGCCCTCTACCTTAGCCCACTCCTGGTCTCTTCTTCACCCCGGCGGGAGGATCAACAGCTGGCAATACAGCAGCGTGAGTGAGAGGAGAGAGACTTATGTCTCAGGAAGCCAAGTCAGGGGGAAATGGAGCCACCTTCTGGGCCTTCTGGGAAAATGGAGTAGACTGGGAAAGGCCTGCTCCTCCCTCCCCACCCAGAGAGCAAGAGCAGCGGGCTCAGAGCTCACCAAAGACAAAGAGCCCACTGCTTAGGGGCTTGACTGACCGCGTGTGTGCGTGTGTGTGTGTGTGTGTGTGTGTGTGTGTGACCAGTGCTCAGGAGGGGGTGGGCCTGACTGCCTTTGCTGGACTCACTCGGAATCCCAGACACCAGCTTCAGGGGCCTCAGCACACGCACAGCCCGCAGCGTCCGCAGGTCGAAGTCGGTGCCCGCAGTAGCCAGGATCCTGGCAGGAACAGGAGAGCAGGGAAGTAAGAGCTTCATCGCTGAACAAGGAGGAGACCCTTCCCCCTTCCCCCCACCCCCAGGTGTGCTCTCCTCAGAGCAACGAGATCACCCCTCCGGGTACCCCACGGTCTCTTGGTCCCAGTCCAGGGCAGAGGGAGACAACAGCAGAATGCAGACCTCACCGGAACATGTGGGCAGTGGCATCTTACCCACATGGACATCCCCAGTTCAAAGGCACTGCTTCTGAGAGGGCACTCGGCCCTTGGAAAGCTGTGAGTCTGTCCTCCCCTGAAGCCCCAGCCTGGCCCATGAACACAAACCAACCCCAACTACATGTCAAACGTCCTCCAAAGAAGCGATGGTGAGCAGGGTCAGGAGCGGGCCACCGACTAGAGGAGTCCTGGACATCACGACCGGTCTCGGGAGAACAAGGACACGGGAGGCAGGGAAGGTGGGGCCGAGGGGTCCAAGGATGCGGCCAAATCCCCCCATCAGTCCCATCCCAGGAACACAGACCAGGGAGCTTCCCATCTTCTGAAGAGAGCGCATGCCTGTGCGTGGTCTTCCCTACCATGGCCGGTAACCCAATGCTTGGGGAGACTGTGGAGACTGTATGCTGGTGGCCCGTGAGGGGACTGGATCACTTGTGACTCGTACAGTTGATGTGTCTGCCGGCCTTCATTAGCAGAACCAAGCAGATCAGGTGGAAGTAATGCTAGCTAGGGGGTGGGTCACTTCTGTCACCCACCAGGCTTAAAATGAGTCACCCAGAAGTGAGCTCACATCACCAAGAAGCAGAACAGAAGTGGAGCGCATCTTTGGGACCCAGGGTCCCTGCACTAAGAATTCTCTAGACCCAGGAAACAGAGAGAGAGAGAGAGACAGAGAGAGAGAGATGTTACAAGTGCAGCAGGCTCCCACCCACGGGCCGAACAGTTACAGCAAGTCTGCCAAAAGGCTGAGCAGGAGCCGAGTGCGTGCAGGCAAGAACTTCCTGGCAGAGCGGGTGCCTGTGGTCACTTACCAGTGGAGCTGAAGAGCTGGCAAAAGCCAGCCCAGAGGGGCCCTGGGCTAAGGGGAAGCCTGACTTCAGGCACGGCCAAGGAGCCGTCCTGAGGGAAGAAGTGTGCACTGCACGTTCCTGACCCTGAGTTGTCCTGTGGCCTGGAGACTCCCTGACAAGCGCCATGACTGTGAGGTCGGGCGGCAGGTTCTGTGTGGTGCCTGGGGGCAGACTGGCAGGCTGAGGAGGGCAGGGAAGCGGACCTCCACCTCGTCAGTGGACGGTGATGGCGACCCCCTCCCTCCCCCTCGTGAAGTTAGATGAGGAGGTGGGATGACGCTGCCACCCTGCCACTGTACCCATCTTAAAAACAAAGCCAAACCAAAGAGAGCTCCCTTGACTCCCAGCAGCTCCCCACCACAGCCTGCTCTCTGGGCCCCATGCATCGAAATGCCGGCGCCAGCCCTCAGAACTCTCCAGCCTTCGCCAGCTGCTCCTGCCAAGCCTTCCGCTGGCCAGCTCTGAGGAACAAACTATGGCAGAGAGACTCCGTCCCTAGTCATCATGCTTGACCAGGGCACCGCAGAGGCGCCCTGGTGGGGCAGTGGGTACACACTGGGCTGCTGATCACAAGGTCAGCCGTTGGAAACTCTGGCCACTCCAAGGGAGAGAGGAGGCTGTCCACTCTCAGAAAGACTTACAGGCGAGAATCCCATAAGGGCAGCGTTATTCTGCCCTACAGAGCCCTGAGAGTCAGACTTGACCGGTGGCAGTGGGTGAGGGAATCGCACAAGTGCTTTGTTAAGGGTCGGACAGCGACCACTCAGGCATTACAGATCACACCAACCCGGTGGCAACTACTCAGCTGTGCCGCGGAACTGGCCGGTGAGGTTGTAGATGTGCGCAGGGCTGTTTGCCAAGAGAACCAGTTACAAAAGCAGGCAGCTGGCTGCCAGTCCTTGTGGTGCTCCCAGGTCAGCGGTTCAAACCCACCAGCTGCTCCTCAGGAGAAAGAGGAGGCTGTATCTGCTCCCAGAAAGAGGACACCATAGGGTAGTTGTGAGTTTGAGCAGACTCAGCAGCAGTGGATTAAAAGAGGTTATGAGGCTGGGTTTTTGAGATCTCACTGTATGCCAGGTACAAGAGCCACACCTGCAATGAAATCTTACAGAAAAGTTGAAAATAAAGGGGATAAAGGATAAGTAAATACTAAAGACAAAAAAAGTTGTTATAATAATACTAAAGACAAACTAGAATTGAAGATAAAAAGTATTAATAGGGCTAATATATAATTAAAAGGAAAACTATACCAAGAAATATGATAAGCATTGATTTTTTTACCCCAACTCATAACATATATGTGTGTGTATGAAGATTTCTCTAACATAAAAGATTCTAATAAATTACTATCAGAATTAGAAAGACAGAACAAAATCTCACAAGGCTGTAGAAGATTAGACAAAATTAATAATTTTGATCCATGACATGGCCCAATCTCTCTGCTCCTTATAAATAGAGGATATCCATTTTTGGAAGTACACTGGCACATCTTTGGTCACAAAAGACAGAAGATTTCAAGACGAGCACACATTATTTTTCTTCTGCAGTTAGATTAGCACCGACAGTAAAGCCACACGGAGGAGCTGCGTGTGCACAAGGCGGAAACGCACACTCAGCAGCTCATGGGTGTCCAAGCAAGTGCCGTGGGGACTGTCCAGCAGCTGGAAAGTGATGCTTTGGACAAGACTTAGCTTTGGAGAAAATTTAGTGTTTAAGTTTAAAAAGATGAAGCGACAGCTACATGGGTGTCAGGCATTGACAGCTTGAAGGGAGGATGGAGGTCCACAGCAAGGTAGGGAGAAATCAGGGAGGGGGAGGGGCAGGACCTTGAGTGGAGTTGATGACTGATTTGAAGTGCTCAGTGCAGAGTTGATGATCTGAAATGTAACCCACCTAATTCACAATAATAAAATAATTCATTAAAAAAGAAAAGCATTGAAATTCCCAATAAGCCTTTTTAAAAAAAAGGAAAAATAAGCCCACACGGCAGAAAAACAGAAACAATAGAAATAAGAGTAGAAGTTATTTAAATAAAAAATAGAGAAGCAGGAGAAAGCTAATTCCTTGAGAGGCCAATAAAACGAGCAAGGCTTTGGCAAGAACAGGCACGAGTGTGCGCACACATGCGCACTCCCACACGCACACACACTTGCAAACACGTGCGCGTGGAACTCTGACAGAAGTACAAAGGGCACATGACAAACAAGAAAGGTGTTTAGAATTACAGGTTTATGTCAACCCATGTTCCCATGTGGATGAGATGAATGTGCTCCCCGAGATACAAATTACCAAAAGCAACCCAAGGGGCGGGGATGCTTGAATAAACCATAATTCATTTTATAAGATTTCTATTTCAATGTAGAAACCACAATTTAGCTACGTGAAATAGCATTGACTTTGCACAATTCTTTTAAATATACTCAAACCATTGAATTGTATGGTATGTGAATTATACGTCAATCAAACTGTCAAAAAAATGTAGTATCAATTTATTAACTCCCAGATCTAGAGGTCAGAAGTCAATGACATTGTTATAAAAATGTTGTTTACAAAGGCAACAAAATCTGAACAAGAAAAAGTCCAACAACAAATGAGCACACCGAGATGACAGGAGGGACACAAGGGCAGGAGAACAATGATGGGGCGAGTGGCACTAATGGATATGAAACAATTGAACATCACGCTGATGTCCTTCCTCCTCGAGGTAATCTACTAAACCGATGGGGTCTCAGTCACACCTGCACAGAGTCGGCAGAACCTGAGAGATCCACCCGTAAATCTATACAGAAGGGCAGGGGCGAAAAATAGCTGAAATCACTCTGAAGAAGAAAATGAGAGATGAGTCCTCGGTTTAGTTTTAAAAGCTTGTGGTAAAGCTGTTCCAGGGAATACTCTAGATTATCAGGCCTGGAAAGAGAAGAAACTGAGATATGATGAGGTGGCAGTCAGGGAATGAGGCTGGGGAGCCACGGTTCCCCGACACAGTCCACATGTACCACAAACCACATCCACTGCCATCGAGTGACCCTCCAGGACAGGGCACTGCTCCTTAGGATTTCCAAACCTGTAACTATGTACAGAAGCAGACAGCCTCATCTTCTTCCCACAGAGTGTATACTGGGTTTGAACTGCTGACATGCAAGCTAGCAGCCCAATGCTCCACCCAGGGCTCCACCCAGGGCTCTGTCAGTGTGGAAGAAAAGCCAGGAGACTAGCGTGAGGACTGTGAGCGGGAGGAATTTCTAAATAAGACACATAAGTGCAAACAATAAAGCAATGGATCGATACATTGTGCCTTAGAATTTAAACTGTATCACAAAAAACTGGGGAAAGGAAAAGAAAAAAAACTTTCTTGCAAGGTCTATAACTGACAAAGAATTGGTCTCCAGGAGATATACAGAATTCCTGCATGTCAATAGGAAAAACACCAACAGCTCATCAGAAAAATCAGCAGAGTCTAAGCTAGGGCCGCACCCTCAGCTTGGGGAGAGAAAGCCCTGAACCTGAGCGCAGGAAGGCTGAGAGGGCATTTTGCTCGTTTCAATAAATTTCACAACAAATTCTCCAAGGAACCACTTTTAACCACCGACTAGCCATCTTATACAGAGACACATGGCCTAGTCTCAGATGAGTGCAGAGTTTACTGCGTGTAATACTGAAAAACGGAACCAACCCCACTGCTCACCACAAAACTCAGCCGGCCTGGCTGCCTTCAAGTCAATCCCTACTCGGAACATCCCGACTGGACAGGGCGGGGCCGCGCTCCGAGGGCTGACTCATAGTCTACGTACAACTGCCCTTGTGGGTTTTTGAGGCTGCCTTTCTTTCCAGGAATAGAAAGCCTCATCTTTCTGGTGGGTTTGAACCACTGATCTTGTGATGAGCAGCTGCGTGGCAGGTGTGCACAATGGTATTTATTCTGCAACTAAAAACATATAACCAGCATTAAAATCAAATGAGCCTATACATGTCAACCTGTAAAACTATCCACAACAGGGTTGGGGGGGGGGGTGCGTAAAAAGACAAGTTTTGAAATGATTATGTGTGTCTGTGCGTAAACCCACACAGTGAAAACCATGTGCCAGTGGCACTAACTAAAGGGCTACCAGCAACAGCATGAGGTACTTTAGAGTCTTATTATATTGAATTTATAAATGTTTTAAATATATTCATAGCATGCAATAAGGATTCCTTAATGTCTCTTTGAAAGGGATCGTTAAAAATTGCTAAACATATTTTCATAACCTGAACCTAAAAGCTTTTTAAAAAACTAGGTGTTGGGATTTATAACTTTTATAACACACTGAATGCTGATCTTCCGAGTAGGAGCCGCGGGGCTATGGTGATAACAAGTGGGGCCATGGTCCGCAGGTCCACAGTTCAAAACCACCAGAAGAAGGATTAAGCTTTCCACTCCTGTGACCAGTTACCGTATCAGAAACACAGGGCCGGTCAACCCAGTCTTGTAGAGCCTCTGTGAGTCAGTATTGATCATTATCGATGGCAGTAAGTGAGTTTAGCTTCTGAATAATCTCTTCTTTGCAGAAATCTCCTCTCAGGAGTGTCAAAACCTGTGAGTTACCATGAAAGATTGTCTTTACAGTCTGAAAAAATGCAAATGATCCCATGAGTCTCATTTAAGGTTGTTTCCAGAGAGTCCTGGCCTCCAGAATCCAGAAGATGTAATTGACACAAAAAGAAATGTATTTGTCCTCCAGCCCCTTTTCAGAAAAAGTGACCCGGGAAGCATGCCCTCCTGCAACTCACCACTTTTGTACTGAAGCCCGTCCTCTGCAAGCATCTGGACTGCCCCCCAGGGGCCCTGCCTACTTTGGGAAACACTGTTATTGACCCTGGTCAAGCCCCGGAACCTGAGCGGCTCCCAGAACTAGCAGCATGCCCTGGGGACCGGTCAGTAGCGTAAGCTCTCACTCACCCCCTCTCCAGAAGCCCCAGCTTGGGGCCCGTATCTGGGCTCCAGGGAGCCCTTCACTGTCTCAGGTGCACTCAGGTGTGTCAGGAGCCCTGTCCTTGTTCCTTTGGGCTTTGGGTGCCATGCGGCAGCTTCCCACCAGGAACGGGGAAGCACGGGGCAACGAGGCTAAGTAATTAAAGGAACGAAAAAGAGGCGGGGGGGGGGGGGCAAGCATGGAAACACAACCTGTAGGAACTGTAATCACACCTACGCTGAGAATTTGGGCTGATAGAAAAAACTAACAAACATCAAAAGCTAGCTGCCATCCTGCTGTCACGAGAGACTGGAATTCGTACCATGCTCTTCACTGCGCAGAAGCCAGTAGTGGCACCAACCACGACTAATAAGAAAATACAATGAAGTAAGAGCCCACACCACCCGCCCAAGCATCACAACGTGTAAGCCACTCAGCGATGACTGAAAACATGGGTAACCACAATTAGAGAACTGCAGGTTAAAGGTTAAGACACACTGTGTTCCTGGGTGGCTAATGTTAAACAGCATTATTTTAACTGGATTCTTGTAGACAGGGCTAGGCGGCGTGCCCTGGCCTCTGCTTTCACAAGGGAGACTGAATGCCCCCGGCTTCAGCCCAGGACTGATTCTGTGAAGCAGCGGTCAGACTACTTTCTCTCCCCTAGACACCACTGCATTCTACGTCACCATCGGACTCATTCTTCATGGCAATGGCCACACTGGACTCACAGACAAGACTCGGATTATAAGGTTTGTTAGAGAAGCAGCAAGTTGCAACTCAGGATCAGGAACGACTCTGGCTGCAGTTCTTTCATCAGAGCAGCTTCCAGCTGTGTTCACCCTTGGCCAGCCTGGCCTCGGCCCTGCTCAGGCCAGCGCTACAAAGCTGTGCCTGCACTGATTCTGCAGGAGGGACCGCATTCCCTTCAGCAAGCCTTCCTCTTCTCGCCCTGTGGGCTGGGAAGCTCACAGCACTGTCTCCTGCCAGTCTCCTCCGCTACTGCCTCTGCCATCATTTCTTTGCTGTTTCTCTCACCTCCCTGGTGTTACAGCTCTCTGTCTGTCTGTCTGTCTGTCTGTCTCCTGGGTCTAAAATGTTGGCCCAAGGATCCCAAGTCCAAAGGACACACTCCACTCCCTGCCTTGTACATGGATGGTGGTGAGGTCTTCCCATCTCTGGGATGGCTCGCTGTAGGCACGAGGGATGGCGACACCGAGTACTCCTCCTCTTAGTACTCCCCGCCAAGGCGCCGTGTTCCTCCTGGCATTACTAGCAAGTGTCCCACAGCACCTTGTTTGCATAGTCCCACCTAATCATTCGGTGGGAGTTGTAAGACCACAGCAAGAAAGACCGTATAAAAGTGACCCTGCACCCAGTCCTCCACAATCCGATGCAAAGATTCTCTATGCAACGCAACCCACACCCGGGAAGGACGTTTAGATTTTGACAAAGGATCACAGAATTTACCTGGAAATTTAGGCCATGACTAAAGGACTCAAAAAAAATTGTAAAGTCAATTACTCACTTCCAGAGCCATGAAAGCATCACTTAGCTCCACCAAATCCCTGTGAGCAGGATCCGTGCACCGCCTTGACTCCCAAGAGCCAGAGGCGGGAACCTCTCGACCAGGGTCCGCGGGTCCCTGAGTCCCCAAGTGGGTAAGCCAAGCTGGCCTTCACAGGGCCGTTCTCTTATGCACAAGAGAACGTCACTTTGCCCAGTCCCATATCCAACTCGGGATCCACGGTGGTGGCCCCGGTAACAACCCATCTCATTTGCTACCGAGAGAAACGAAGTTCTGAGACAGCAGTGGTGCCACTGCGTCTGGAGAACATTCGGCTAAGTAACAGGAGTCCGTCCCCGGCAGACACGCACTGTGCAGTCCCAGCTGCACACGATGGGCAGAGGCAGGAGAGGAGTCTCAGTCGTGGGGCGGGAGGTGACCTGTGTCTGTCTGGGGTGAGAAGTGGAGGAGCTGTAAACACTGTGAGTGTGATCCCTGCCACGGGGCTGGGCATGCTGAAAGGGACAAATGGCACAGGTAGACAGACCAGCGGGACGTAGACCTGTGACGCCCTACCAAACTCCCGAGTCAGAGCCCAGGAGGCCCTGAGGTGCACAGAAACCCCTAACCCACTGTCACCCAGAAACGAAGTGGGAAAGGGAAGCGTTAGTCAGTATCATAATTTATAGAAGAAATAAAATTGCCACCCAACTTCTAGAAGTTTGTCCCAAGGAAACAATCAGCAGTGTGGAGAAGGTCCTGAGCACAGACGTCTCCCAGCTTTCTCCATGAATGCCCAAGTTGCAAATGGACCAACTGTTAGCAACACACCCTACGCCCCCATGTCCGGCTTGTCATCCGGCAGGAGCAGCAGTGAACCCCGCTCAGCTGCTCGAATGGCTCAGAACTGTGCTCCCCCGGCAGCAGGGTCATCTTCAGGCCCCACAGTTGCCTGTGCAGCCCAGCGGGCTCGAGGACGCGAGCAGAGGCCCACCAGGTCTGTGTGTGTGTGCCAACTTTACCCAGAAGCCCCACACCCCGGTCCAGGGTCGAGGGGCGGCTGGGGTCACTTGCTTGTTCTTTGCAGTTATAAGAATTTTTAAGTGAGAAAAATAAAATGATTTTATTCTCCACCGAGGTAGGAGAGGCAAAAGACAATCCTGTGGAGGCACTTTTTTAAACGTTCTATTACCAACAAAGAAACAGGGGACCAGCACCTACCACACGAGTGCTCCACGTCCCCGGGGCGCCTGATCTGGCCTGAGGGCTGGGCATCGGCATACGTCCTTGGGAAGGGCACAGGGTGGAAGGAGACTCCTGCTGCTTAGCTCCAGCCCCTGGGCCTGAGGATATGCTCAGAGAGGGTCCTTTGGAAGTAGACATGCTACAACCTACAACTCGTGAGCAGACACAACTCCGTGACAGGAGGGGGATTCACAAAGTGTGTGAGAAAAAGCAGTGAAGAGACCACAGACTTTCCACGAGCTTTCTGAAGCCCCTGCCCACTTGGATGTGAGTGTCCTGCAGACCATCAGCAGTGGGCACAGAAGAGAACAAGCCGGGCCCTGAGGACGTCACAAGAGCTGCAAAAAGGCAGCAATCAATGGGGGAGGAGTTGGGGCCAGAAGGAACAGATCCAGAATGGTGGGGGGTCAGCTGATGGGTCCCACCTGGACACCAAGAGGCAACACTTAGATGCCCCAGCCACTGCAGTAAAGGGAGATACAAACGTGCAGTTACAAAACCCCTCAGCTTGTGCCACGTAACTCAGACCCCCCTCAGGGCCCAGAGGGGGTGGTGTGGCTCCTGCAAAGAAAGCAAAGCCCAGAGCAGGAGCATGCTGCACATGCGGGGACTGAGAGGAAGAAGCTGGCACAAAAGGTCACTCAGTTATGATTCTTTCTGGACGAGATGCCCAGACAAGGCCAGACAATGGTGGAGAGTAGCCAAGTGGTGGCCCAAGGCCAGAGGGGCTGCTAATGGCAATAGGTGCCTCCTTGGGGTGGGGCAACATTCTACGGTTCATACACCTTGTGGGGGTCCTACGCCCAGCGCTGCACATGTAACTGCCCAGGTGAACTTGATGGCACATGAACAACACGGTAAGACGTCACTGAATCCTGAGTCCAACGCCATGAAAGACACTGGGCCTCAGTCTGTAAAATGAGGGGAGTACCTTGACCCAGTAATTGCAGCAGAGAACAAAGGAGAATCTGAATTTCACTCCATCTGCCAAACTGGGCAGCACACCTTCCCTTCCCTTGAAGGAGCAAGGTCAGAGACAGCCAGCTGGAAAACCACAGCAGAAGGCCTTAATCAGATGCAGAGCCTCGGAAAACAACACACAAATGCTCAGGTTGTAAAGGAAATAAAATCACTCATCACACAACTACCTGGAAAGGCCTCATGCCATCAATAGATGCCAAGACTGAGATGGCAGACACATTCGACAGATGACAAAGGCTGTGACGCATCGGAGATCAAAGTGCTTACATGGGCGATTATATAAACATGCTTGAAACATGTGGGGAAATACATGCTTTAAGGAAGAACCAAATGATCGTCTATAATTGAAAAACAATAACCAAAATACAAACCTAGGAGCGCGAGATCAACAGTATAATGGAGACATTTTTTTCACCCAGTCAGAAGATGCAGAGCAAGAGCAGGGTAAAGACAGAAAGGCCTTGGGACTGCCCACCTGTGGGACTGCCACAAAAGTTCTGGCATTCACACCACCAGAGACCAGGAGGAAAGGAGAGAGAGAGTGGGGCTGAGAAAACACCCTGAAAACCAGTTTTGGCTGAGCGCTTTCCAAATTTGGCAAAAGACATAAACCTACTGCTCCAGGAGCTGAGTAAACCCCGAACTGGATAAACCCAAAGAAATCCACAAGACACACCATAATCATACTCAGTGAAACTGACAAAGGACAAATCTGGAAAGCAGCCAGAGACACATGAAATCTTACCTGCTAGGGAAGCACTTCAGGTGACAGGTGTCTTATCACAAATCATGGAGCCAGAGGAAGTGGCACAATAGTGTCAGGCCCTGAAATAACAGAACTGCCAACCCAGGAAACCACACGCAATGAAAACACCGTTCATTGCTGAAGGAGACACCTAGACATCTCGAGGAAGAAGCATGACAAGGTCATGGCACCAGCAGACCTGCCCTAAAAGAATGGTCACAGCAGGCTCTTCAAACAGAAAGGAAGCGACACAGGAGAAATCCATGACTATCAGGGAGGAAGAAAGAACAATGGAAATAGAAAACAATGAAGAAATACAAGAGGCTTTCCCTTTCCTCTTGCATTTTCTAAACTGTTTGGTGGTTGAAAGCAAAAATTCTAACAATTAAAACGTACGGTTCTAAATGTATGCAGAGGAAATGTTGAGAACAATCACATGACAATTAAATGGAAGAGAGGCACAGCTTCAATACTTCACTTGAATTAGTAAAATGATGACCCCCGCAATAGCTAGAGTCACTGCTGCAAAGAACAAGCATTCAAAGAGATATACCTGAACCATTACACAGAATCAAGACACAATTCTAGAAAACATGCAGGAAATCCACAGAAATGAAAGGAAAAGGAAGTGAGAAAAATGAAAAACAGAACAAAGCAAAAATATTAATATTTAATCCCTACCATACCAATTAGTTCTATTAAGCTAATATAAACTATGCAAATAGACGACTCAGCAGACTAGGCCCTGGAAAAGGGCATCTCTCTTGGCAATGTCGATGGCTGTTAAAATAAGAGAAGTCCCTCAACAAGTTGGATTAGCGCAGCGGCTGCAACCATGGCTCAAACGTAACAACCAGGACGAGGAGGCGCAATACCCGAAAGTGTCTCATTCTGTTGTACACGGATGGAGACACTGTGAGTTGGAACAGCAAACAAAAGGCAGAATTGGCAAAGTGTATTTTAAAATATGCTGCACACAAGAAACTCGATTAGAATTAAGATGACATGGGTAGGGAAAATAAAGGGTGGGGGAGTGTGTCATGCAAATAGTAATCGAAGAAAAACAGGAGTGACTATATTAATACCTAATAGAGTAGAATCTGGAGCACAGGAAATGCCCAGGCTCACAGAGGGACTTACATAGTGATGAAGGAGTCAATCTATCAAAATCAAAGCAAACCTCAACATGCATGGATCAAACAACAGAGCTCCAAAATACATGTCCCAAACACAGAGCGCCTGAAGAGAGACAAATCCATAATCACAGTAGTAATTGATGTAATAAGAGGATAGAAAATCAGCAAGGATAAGGAAGAATCCAGTAATATCATGAACCCAAAAGTTCTAATCCGTATTTACAGAACCTTTCACCCAACAACATAAGGGCACACATTCTCCCCAGATGCCCCGTAACGTATTCCAAGACAGATGACATCTGAGCACAAACTCAACAGATTGACAAGATCTCAACTCATGTAGAGTGTGTCCCATGAGCACAATGGAATCACAGTAGAAATCCGTTCAAGAAAGATACCAGGAAACCCTCCAGACATTTGAAAACTAATCAACACTCTTGTAAATAATCAACTGATCTGAGAGGACGTCTCAAGGAAAGTTTTTAAACAATTAACATATTAGTAAAATTTGTAAGACACAGTGAAAGCCGTGTTAAGAGGCAAATGTATAGCACTACGTGAATAAATTATTAAAGAGGAAATGTTTCAGATCTGTCATCTGAGCTCCCACAATAACTGAGAAAAGGAAGAGCAAGGTAAATGCAAACAGAATGGAAAAAGTGATCGAGACAGAAATCGATGAAAATTAAATACAACAAAGAATACTGAAATTCATTGAAACAAATAGCTGCCTCTTTAAAAGCAATCAAACTTGACAACTCTCTAGAAAGACTGACAGAGGTAACAGAGAACCAATTGCCAATATGAGGATAGAAACAGAGGGTATCACTGAAGAATGTGCCAACATCAAAAGGAAACTCCAAGAATCCCAAGAACAAATCTGACCATTTAGACAGACCACTTTCTCAAACATGCTAACGACTACAGCTTTCCCTAAAACTACTGAAGACACTAAATGGAAACATTTTTTTTAAAACTCCAAAAAAAAGAAGTGTCCAGGCCCAACTAGTTCCAGTCCGATATCTAAAGGACTGGTGCCCTTTTTACACTTCCCAATTCACTTCCTGAGATCCTAGTGCCCTGAAACAAACCAGAAACCAGACAGGATGGTATGGAATGAGACAACGCACCCAAAAAATGGGCACAAAAGACCAATAGCCCTTGTGAACATGAGACACAAAACTCTGAACACGATCTATCACACAGCAGCGACATGCACAAAGGGTTGCATACCAGCACTGCGACGGGGTCTTTCCAGAAATGAATGCACTGCTGGTTCAACAATCAGTCATCGATCAAAGCCACTCACCATATTGAGATGAAAGAAGTAAAATCATGGGATTGGATCAAGGCTGAAAAAAGCCTCTAACAAAATCCAACACATATTCATGAGGAAAATTCAGAAAAACAGGCATAGAGAAGAACCACCTTCACGTGATTTTAAAAATCTACAACTAAAATAAACATCTACAAACGTCTGGCCCACACTATACTCAATGGTGACAGACAATGCCCCCTCTGGCCCCCACCCATTACCGGGGAACGCAGAGAGAGGGCCCAGGAGCTCCACTCTCGTTTGACACTGGCGGTTCTAATCAGCAAAAGAAGGCAAGAAATAATTTAAGGACATACAGACAGAAAGGTAGAAATAATACTGCAGATGGCATGATTGTCTATGTCGAATATCCCAAAGAACCTATAAACACAAACACTTCAAAAGCTAACACACGAATTTAGCAAGACAGCATGACACAAAATAAGCACAGAAAAGTCTATTGTTGTCCATCTATGGACTACGAATGGCCATGCAGAGAAAAATTATAAAGCGATCCCATTGACAATCACTCAAAAAATAAAAACAACAAGAGTTATCAATGATGTTCAGAGGAACTAGATCACTCATGTATTGCTAGTGGGTATGTAAAATGGTACCGCCGCCCTGGAAAACAGTCTGGCAAGTTCTTTGAAAACTGAATGTGTAACTATAATGTGCCCCAATAATTGTACGCTTGGGCATTTTCCCCAGAGAAATAGAAACTTAGGTGCATACACAAACCTGCACACAAATGTATCTGGCAGCTGTCTTCATCACATTTCAAAACTGGGAAACAACCATCAAGGGTTAAAAAAAAGCCTGTGCTCCATTCATACCATGGAGTTCCATTTGACTTAGAAGAGAATGGGCTGTTGCCACAGACAACAATCCCAAAAGATATCATTCCAGAATATTCTTGAAATGTCAAATATCATATGAGTTCAAGCCTACAAATACCAAGATGAAGGCAGGCCACTGCTCCCTGGCAACAAGGTAGTGAAGCTGTCTAGCGTCCATGAAACATGTATCACGCCTTCTAAACCCACATCTTAAAACCACTTCAATGGAGGAGACCTCACCTCAGTTAGAATCCGTTTTCAAGATGTGGGAAGAGGGAGAAGAACATTTTCTGCCATTCAAAATGCTGCTAGGTCACTCCAGTCCAACAGACACTCCCCCAAAATGGTAAGGAAATCTTACTGGAAATTCAAGTCAGGCCCGGGGGGAAGCGAGTGGGGGGGGGGGGGAGCAGGGAGTGTGTCTCTCAGAAGGCAATTTCATTTCTGCTGGTAGGAAAATGGGGAGAAGAACCTCCCATGGGGATAAAACGCTTAACAATACTTACGTGGGAGCCCAGGGGAGACTCAGCCAGGAACTAGGTTCCTACTGGATATAATTTTTGTTCCTTGAGGGCAGCTGATAAAACAGAACCGCCAAACACCCAGGAGACCACGACCCTAACCCTGCAAACCAAGACACCAAATCCAAGAGGTTTTGGTTGTACGTAAGCGACCTTAGCACCTACAGTGTACATGTTATAAATACATCTGTCACACAATGTTTCCCAGTTCGACTTTTCACAGGGATATAATTTAAGGAGAGTGATTACAATAACTGGCTTGCACTGTTAAGCGCACACCTGGTAATCATTAATGACATTTGGTCTCTATACATTTGCCTCTTCTTGCCTTTTATTGGAGGCCAGACTTGATTTGCCCTTTTCTAATGGGCGGATCTCACTCAGTACGTCTTACATGCTCACCGCATTGCAGCCTGCAGCAGGCGCTCGTTCCTCCTCCTGGCTAAATCGGATTCCCTTGTGCATGTACCACATTCCGTCCATCCGCCCCTCTGTTGATAGGCATGCATCTGTTTCTACCTGGCAGCGGCTGTAGACTGCTACACTGAACAGCGGTCTGCATGTAAATCTGAGGATCACTCTCGAGCCTTTTGAGTATCGACGGGGGAGTGGAACTGCTGCGTCACAGGTTGGTTGCCCACTGGCCTGAGAACCAGATATCCAGCAGTTTGAAGTCACCAGCTGCTTTGCAGGAGAAAGGTGAGGCTCTCGGCTCCGTGAAGGTGTATAGCCTTGGAAACCAAAAGGGGCTGCTGTGTCCTAGAGGGTCGCTGAGTCAGAATAGACTCAAAAGCCATGAAGTTTTTGATTTATGGGAACTTCAGTCTCCGCCTTCTCTGGACTTGTCCACTGCTTTCCACAGCAGCTGGACCATTTGGCAAAATTCCCATCAACAGTGGGGGAGTGTTCCAGGTCCCCTACATCCTCGCCAGCATTTGCTCCCTTCTGGTTTTGTTCTTGATCTCAGATGGGATTGTCTTTTTGTTATCAATTTGTCAAAGTTTTAGATATTTGATGGCTATTAGATTCCTGGTCAGATAAATGGTTACGGAAGATATTCTCCTATCTTTTCTCTTTTTTGGCAAAAAAAATTTTTTTTAATCATTTTATTGGGGGCTTGTGCAACTCTTATCACAATCCATACATTTTGGTAAAATTTTTTGGCAAACATATTTTTTTCATTTGTATGAGGTCCCATATTTGGAGGAGCCCTGGTGGCATAGTGGTCAGACGCTGGTTGGTCTGCTAACTGCAAGGTCAGCAGTTCAAAACCACCAGCTGCTCCATGGGAGACAATGTGGCTTTCTACTCCCACAAAGAGTTATAGTCTGAGAACCCCTGCAGTACAGTTCTGCCCTGGCCTTTGGTCAGTATGAGCCAGAATCGGCAGTGAGTTTAGTGGAGTTTTTAAATATATTTGTCTTTTGCTGTTTGTGCTCTTGAAATTATAGCAGGTCACTCATTGTTAAGAGTTTGCATATTAATCCATTTAGAAGTTGCTTCTGTGGGTGGTGTAAGGCATAGATCCGAGTCCACTTTTCTGCACATGGAAATCCACTTTCCCAGCGTCATTTATCGGAGAGTCTTCTTCCCCCATCATATGGACCTAGCACCCTCGTCAAAAATCAATGGACCATAGGCGTGTGGGTGTGTTGCTGGACTCTCAGTCCTGCTGCACTGGCCTGTGTGTCTGTTGTCCTGCTAGTACCAGGCTGTTACGGTTCCTGGAACTGCATAGTACGTCAGCCCTGAGGAGTGAACTGGACCCTCTCCTAGTCTCCAAGAGGACCGTGTAAGGGAGTGGACGCATAGATTCGTAGTTAGCCTGAGGAATTGGTCGCCAGTTGTTTCAAAGTGAGGCGGACCTAACAGTAATGAGGAAGGAGGAGCCATCTATGCGTCTGCAGTGCCAAAGCTGCAGAGTCTGAAGCCTCCCTTGTTCTTCATTCCACTTGTCTGTCTGTCGCACACCTCTTGCTGGTCGATCTAAAATGCAGGGTCGGCTTTTCTATTTCTGTAAAAAGAGCTCTTGGAGTTCTGATTTGCATTGCACTGGATCTATAGATTGCTTAGGATTGTATCGACATTTCAACAATATTAACTCTGCCAATCCATAAACATAGAACATATTTCCATTTACATATCTCCTCTTTAATTTCTTTCAGCGGTGTTTTCATGTGTAAGGGCTTCGTGTCACTGGCTTTATTTATCCTGAGGTATTTTGTTCTCTTAAATGGGCTATTGCAAATAAACGTGATTCTCTAACTTCCCTTTTAAGTTTCTAATTACTGATGTGTACAAACCTAACTGATTTCTGTTTGATCCCCACATGAGAGAGGTGGGCCAAGTGCAATTTCTCACTGAAAGCCGGTTGATCCTGCTTTAACTCTTCCCTTGCCCTGGGTCTGCTGAGAGTTTCTACTTCCTCAGAAGTTCATTTGGACAACTGGTCTGCTTCTTGGATTTGGCCCGTTTCATGTAGGCATCCACTGTGTTGCCAGGCAGCTGTCCCTCACATTCTGTCACTATTCTCTTGATTTCTATCAGATCTTTAGAAATGCCCCCGTCACTTCTCATGGTGGTTATTTGTATCTTTTCCCCTTGTCAGGCTAGCTACAAGTTTGTCGATTTTATTGAACTTTTCAAAGAACCAACTTTTGGTTTGACTGATTCTTGTTTTACTGTTTTCAGTTTATTTTTAAATGTACGCTCCAATCTTTGCTATTTCCTTCCTTGTGGTCGGGCTAGTCTTTGTTTGTTCGTCTCTGTCTAGTTGCTGCAGCTGCTTTACGCGGCTACTCGGTGATGGCTCTTCTCTCGGTGCTCCCTCTGAGGACCGCTATCACCACATCCCTGACGTTTTAGCATCCTGTGCTTTCATTTTCATTGGGCTCTAGGAAATTTGTGATTTCTCCTTTGATTTCGTCCTTGACCCGTTCATAGTTCAATGGTGGAGTTACAGGCTCGGCTGTTAACCAATAGGCAGTGGTCCAAACCTATCACCTGCTCCCCAGGAAAACGGTGTGGCTGTCCACTTCTGTAAAGAGGTGAAGGATTGTAAACGCCAGAGGGCAGCTCTACTCTATCTTTTAGGGTTGCTATGAATTGGAATAGACTCGACAGTAGTGGGTTTGCACATTTTCCAGCGTGTCTTTGTGTCGGTCCCCCTGCTGCCCTTCTGTTATTGATTTTCAGCTTTACTTCATTGTGGTCACAGAAAGTACACTGTATGGTTTCAATCTGTACAATTTTTCCAAGACTCACTCGTTTGTGACATAGCATGGGATCTATCCTGACTAATGAGCCATGTGCATAAGGTGCAGTCTCGCTGATGACTCTGGATATGTTGCTAGGCCTAGTTGGGCTATGGTTACTCAAATCCCGTTTCCCTGTTCATCTTGTTCCCAGCAGCTGTGTCCACAGTTGAAAGCAGTGCGCCAAATCTCTCCAGTTGTGGCACTATTTATTCTTCCCTTCAAGTCTATCGGTGTTGGGCTACAGATGTAGGTGCCTTGGGGTTGGGTGCAGATGTATTTATGATGTTCAATTCTTCGTAATGGATTGATCTTTTTATCACTGCATGCTGTCCATCTTCATTTCTTCTAAAAGGCCTGTCTACTCTTATTTGCATGGGATGCTCTTTTCCATCCTTTCACTTCAAGCTCATTTGTCACCTTGGGATTAGGACGGGTCTCTCAAGAGCATACAGTTAGATTTTGTTGTGGTTGTGGTGGTAATGGGGGTGGTTTTAAAATCCTCTCTACCACCTGCTGTCTTTAGATTGGAGCATTTAATCCATTTGTGTTCACTATAATTACTGGTAAAGGGAACTGGTGGCACAGTGGGTTAAGCAATGGGCTGCTGACCAAAAGGCTGACAGTTCAAACCCAGCATCAGCTCTGAGAGAGAAAGATGAGGCAGTCTGCCTTTGTAAAGCTTTACAGCGTAGTAAAACCTATGGAACATCCCTCCTATTCTAGGTCGGTCTGTCTGTCTCAGAGTCTGAATCCACTGCACAACGGGAGATGGGAAGCACTGATCAGCAGTAGTTTACGTCTTCCATTGTGCTAGCTGGGTTTGTGGGCCTCTGTCCTTGGGGGCTTCTTGCTCTTCGGTTTCATGGGTACCTGTGGTGAGCCTTTGGAGACCCTTCTCTCTTCCACTTGTTTCTGTTTGGTGGTCTCAGTCACTGCCACAACTGAAGGCGTCTGAGAGAGACCCAGATGGGGGCGGCAGTTGGGGAAATGGGCTCCTTCTCAAGGGCCACTTCCTTCTTCACAGGAGCTGGTGCCCAGGTGGCTGGGCGGCGGGGGCAGACAGAAGGGGTTTCTTGCCCTTCTCCTGGGCTCCTGGATGCAGAGACCCTCCCAGCTCAGTTGTCTCCTGTTGCATTTCCTGTTTCCTTTGGGAAGGAGGGTCAGAATAAATAACTTGTCTTCCCTGCTGTCTGCAGGGAGGCTTGCCAAGCATTTGTTCTTACCTCTGACGTCTCAAGCTCTCCTGCTGCCCATTTTTCTTAATCTGCCAGCTCTGGTAAAGAATGTGGATTCTGCATCGCCCACCCCCAGACTCCCAGGCGGCAATCCCAGGAAGCACCAGAGGAGCAGGGGTGGGCAGGGGTGTGGGGGAAGCAGTGCAGCGCACACAGGGGCGGCAGGCAGGGCTGTCTGCCCTGGGCCCTATCCCTGTGTGTCACTGGGCCTGGCGCTTCTCTGGGAGCCCTTGGCACTGGCTGCTCCCATGGAAACTGGCGCTGCCTGCCCTTCATTCCCGGCCTCTATGCTCTGCTGGCTGCAGGGACCAGTGGTCCCCACAAGGAAGCAGGCCACTACTTGTCCCAAGTCAAACTCCCAGAACGAGGCTACAAGGGACTGGACAGAGTGAATGGGCTGTGCTGGAGGGTCCCTCAAGTTTCCCTCCCTGGGCAGTGCCTAATGGAGTCCTTGCCCCCAGGCCAGGGCCATCTTGCTCTGCTGCTGGAGTGCAGTGGGGAAGGCTCCACAGTCAGAAGAAAGGGGGGCGGTGATAACCACATCAACATTGTGTGAAGATCCGTGAGCCCAGCAAGGGCAAGCAGCCTGGGGGTCTGTCCGATATGAGAGTCTCTGGGCCACAGCCTGAGCACCCCACCCCTCACCCCTGAGCTGGGGTCACATCCCATCTCATTTTCATCAGCAGCAGCTACGCTGGGAACTGGGTGCAACGGAGTAGAAAGCGAGAGGAAGGGGTGGGGCCAGACCATGGGGAGGGTCTGGTGAGGTTCCTGGGCTGAAGGGCGGGGAGGGGAGGCTGGGCAGAGGTGGGAGAACACATGGGAAAGGCCTATGCAGCTGAGTCTGGGGGCTGGAACCTGTGTTCATGGGACCCATGTCTGACTGCAGAGCGGAGCTGAAAAAGGATTAGAGAGGGTGCTCCTGCCCTGTCCACTTTGGCAGCCTCTCCCCTCTGCAGAGACAGTGGGGTGGGGTGGGGCACTATAGGAGAGACCTAGCTGAACCCAGCTCTTTTCCCAGTCCCCAAGACCTGCAGATCTGCCCTGCCATCTCTCTCTCTCTCTCTCTCTCTCTCTCTCTCACACACACACACACACACACACACACACACACACACACACACACAGTGTTGGCTCAGACAGGAATGTGAGAAGCCATTAGCAGTCATTTGAATTTACAGTTCTGGGCTCCAGTGTGAACTGGGGGGAGGAGGCCAGTTGCTGAGTCCTACACCCCCTGTTTGCAGACCCCCAACGGCCCTGAGGCACCCATTGCCTCTGCTGGACTGCTCCCCTCACTGTCCGCTGCCCATTTGGGTTCAGGGCTGAGGGTAGTGGACTGGTGACCCCTTACCCACCTGGTGACCCTTCAACCACTGGACCAACAGGGTCACCCAGGCCAGGATGGGGGGCAGGCTCAGAGACAGGTCAGCTACCCCTTGCAGGAGGTGACCCCCTTGGTCAGAATCCCACTGGACACCTCCAAGGGCCCCCAGCTGACTCCCATAAAGTGCAAGGGCCTCCTTGTGCCCAGCCCACAGGGACACCACAGCAGGAACCAGAGCCCACAAGGCCCCAAGGCAGCCCGACCTGCAGTCCCAGTCCCTACTTGTGAGCACTCATGACCTGGACCCCAGCCCTGCTCAATAGTCAGCTGCTGCTTCGCCAATTGCAGCCCATCATGTAGCCAGATTCCTGACCCCTGGGCAGCAGGTCCTAGAGCCCTCAGCAGCATTCTGGGGTGGCCAAAGGAGGGGTCAGAGACCCACAGGACACATGAAGATGTGAGGCCCCAGAGGGCACCTGGTGGGCAGTAAACAACAGGTAAAGGTAGGTAAAGTCCAAAGCCTGGGCGTGTGGGTGGGGCCTTCAGGGTCAGCTTCCAGCAGGGCAAGACATGGACTTTCTCTAAGGTCCAACAGTCAGGACCTGAGCTCAGGGCCCCTAACCCGGGTACTCCCAGCAGGGCCCACCTGGCTACTGCACCCTCTTGTGTGGGAATGGAGGCAGTGTGTGGCCCAGGGCCGAGGAGGGGCTGGACTCTGGCTGCTTTTGGACAAGGAGAGACAGGGGTCTGGGGCGCAGGGTCACAGGCCCACCATGGGTCCTTGTAAGTGCAGGGAAAGCTCAGAGTCCACCCTAGCTAGCCCTCCCTTGGGGCCCGGGGCCACACAGGTACCAGGAGCTCAGCTCTACCAGGTGGTCACAGTAGACATGCACAGGGGTCCAGCCCCTCCTCTGAGACACCGCTGACCCCAGGGCAATGCCAGGACCATTCAGAGACCAAACCTCAGACCCCAGATGGGGGGGCCTCCATCCACAGCTCAGCCGCTTCCCGCTGGTCCAGCCATGGCAGGAGGGGCGCGGGCGGAGGGAGGGAGGGGCGTCCTCGTCCACACCTCCAACTGGAGAGACAAACTGACTGGGCATTTCAGGGAGATCCCCTGAAAGCCCTAACCTGGCCAAGTCTCACAGACCCCTCCACCCCAGCCTGGCAGACACCACAGGCCATGGGGCAGGCAAGGAGGAGGAGAAGTTAGGGCTGCAGCTCACGGTGGAAGTCCCCCACTAGGACACTGCTCCAGCACCCCTCACAGGCAAGGTCAACACAGCTCGGCGCAGACATAGGCCCAGCTTCACACAATTCACTCAGAGCTCACAGCCTCACGGAGCCCTCTGTGGGTCAGTCAGTGAGACTCATGACGCCCCCTGTGGGTCAGCTCCCCATGGACTCACAGCACCCGTCCCCCCCACCCCACCCCCGGAGCTGCGGGTGGTTTCAAACTGCCTTCCATGCAGATCGCAGCCCGGAGTGGAACCACTACACCACCAGGGTTCCTACACCAGTCATTCCAAATTCAGATGCGATGGGTGGTCACTTGTGTCCTGGTCACCCACCTCACCTGGTGCTGGACATCCACAGTGTCCACCTGTCCTGGCTCTCAGCTTAGACTCCACTCACTCAGCAAGGCCTGTTGTTACACCCTCCCAAAACCCAGCACCTGCCAATGCCAAGTCACCATGTGGCTACTGCCCACCCTGGGGGGTCATGACTAGCACCCCACGACGAGGATTGAGCCTAACCTCTGGCTCCTGGTGGCCAGGCATCCCTCCCTCCCCGCTTCCCAGCAGCCACTAGAGGCCCAAGCCTTGTGGGAAGTGGGGGAGGGGGAGGGGAGGCTGTGCGCTGGCTCTAATTACATGTCCTGGAGAAATCCCAGTTGAAATCAGAGAGAAACAAGAAGCTGCAGTTGGAAATGTGCCCTGGAAACCACCTGCCCAAGCTGGGACTCAAGTCTCTGCCACCAGAGGCCGGGAGGCCCCTCAATGGGGGCCTGAGGGAATCCTGGCTCAGTGGCCCTGTCTCTGCCACCCCCCGAGTCAATGGACCCCCAAAAGAAGGCTTTCCTGGGGGTGCTGGGCAGAGGTGGTCTCCACACGGCAGTCTGGGGGGCCAGACTCCCGGGCCCCAAGGCTCCAGTTCCCAAGTCCACCTCCCTGAGACCCAGCCCAACCCCACACCCATCTCTCCAGCTGCAACCCTGTCTGGCACCCATCTGAGCCAGACTCGGCCAGCCCACTCCCTAAGGTGGGTGCAAGTGATCAAATGCCCCTCGAGTCCACCCAAGCCCAGAGGCAAAGAGAAGCAGGCAGCACTCAGCCCCTCCATGCTTCCTGGGCCCCTCCACTTGCCTGACAGTACAGCGGAGGGGGCCGGCCAGCCTCGCCCTGCCCGCCTGCATCAAGTCCTAGCATAGTGACAAGGAGCCAGCACCTCGCCAGCCACACCCCTCCCCACCCAATTAAAGGCAGCCTAATTCAAACAACAAATTAACGAGAAGCAACGCAGAGCTGCTCTGAGCAGACTTGGCTCAGGGGCAAGGGTCCTTGCTAGGGCCCTGCTCACTCACTCACCCCAAGACTAGGCCCTGCATGCCCCCCCTGCATGCAGTGCACTAGCACCCACACATGCACACCTGCACGCACACACAGGTGCACAGGCCCCGTGTGCCCCAAGGTGGAGCAACAGCAAGGCTCCCCTGTGACTTGGGCCTGCACTCCTACCAAGGCATAGACATCTCCCACGCCTAGGGAGTCCCTTCCCAAACAGCCCCGCCAGGGTGAGGGGCAGAGAGGGAGGGCTCTGGGGACCCACACCAACTCCCCACCTGGCAGCAGGCGTCTGCACACACACTCCCTGACTCTAAGAACAGAAAGAGCCAGGCGGGAGAGGGAAGAAGAGACACAGGAGAAGGGAGAGATGGTAAACTGGAGGGTTCCAGAAGGAAAGAGACAGAGAGCAAGCCTGAAAATCAGAGGCAAGCCAGGGACGCTGATATGAAGCGAAGGGACAGCGCGGGGGAGGGGAGAGACCGAGCACCAGAAAGTGTGCAGTGGACAGGCAGAGACAGAAACAGAGAGAAAGAGATTGGGGCCCAAACCACACCAAACCCCCAACACCATTAGCCTGCTTTCCAGCTGAGCTACACTGCAGCCGGGCAGAACTGCCCCTTTGGGGTTTCAGACTGTCAGTGTTGACAGGAGCGGGCAGCCTCCTCTGTGCTGACCTTGCGGTCAGCAGCCCAATGCTTCACCCACCAGGCTGCCAGGGATCCTGGGGGAGGGGAGGGAGAGAGGCTGAGGAAAATCAGGGGCCCAGCAAGGGCTCAGGGACAGTTCCAGGAGCTCTGGGGCCCCTCGCCAGGAGGCTCCTCTCAGTGGGGCTCTTGGGAAGGTGAGCAAGGGAGTGCCAGCCTCGCCTCTGCCCTGGAGCGCAGTCAGCCAGCCCCAGGGAGAGAGAGGGATGCCCAAGGAACCCCTTCAGAAGGACCCAGGACCCAGAAATCCCAGGTGTCCTGACTAGGAGCTGCTGTGGGTACCCTCTCCTGCCCCCACAACCCCCATGCTGGGCACGGTGGGCAGCAGCAGGATAGTCAGGGTCCTGCCACCCACCCAGCCTCCAGGTGACTATGCAGCACCAAACAAGACCCGTTTCAGCTCCTGTAGCTCCCTGTCCAGCAGGCGCTCTGGACCCTGCCCAGGGCCACCCCTCTGGGCAATGGGGACACTCTGAAAAATAAGACAGCGATCTTGAGCTCAGAGGAATTGAGTCCGAGGCAAGAAGGAGATGTAAACAGCTAGTGATTCTGAATATGACCGGTGCAGTCAGTCCCCCATGACACTCAACACGGCAAGGACACAGTTCCCCCATGACACTCAACACGGCAAGAACACAGTCAGTCCCCCCCCCCCATGACGCTCAATACAGCAAGAACACAGTCAGTCCCCCTATGATGGTCAACACGGCAAGAACACAGTTCCCCCATGACACTCAACATGGCAAGAACACTGTCAGTCCCCCCTATGATGCTCAACATGGCAAGAACACAGTCACCCTATGATGGTCAACATGGCAAGTGCAGTCAGTGATGCTCAACATGGCAAAAACTCGGGCCATAGAAGAGCTGTAAGAGCCCCCAATAAAATTATTTAAAAAAACAAACCACGGGACCTCAGTCATCCCCATGATGCTCAACACACAAGCACACAATTGGTCAGCCTTGTCCTACCATCCCCTGTGCCTTAGGCAAAGGTGGGATACCACTGCCTGTCTGTACATGTGTGTGCATGTGTATGCACATGTGTAAAGGTCGCATGTATGTGTTGTGTGCCCACAGCCCCTAACTGTGAAATCAGAGCTGCCAAGTCATAAGATCAATTCCAACTCAAACCCCTCCCCCCCCCCGCCCCGCCATTAGGGAGGGCTAGTGGCAGGTGTGGGGACTGAGGAGGAGGCTCAAGGCAGGAAAGAGGGGCAAGCTCACAGGCCAGGAGTGGTCCACAAGCCAGGGGCACATGCGCAGACTCACAGGGCGTGGGTGTCTGACCTCCAGGGAACAGGCCAGCACAGAGGGGCTTATGCACATCACAAATGCTACCTGGGGGTCAGAGCCCCTTGTTGCCCTAGGCCCCAGCTCTGCAGACACCATCTACACACCAAGAAGCTGGCCTGGGCCCATCATGGCCGGGGTGGGCCCTCTGGGAAGGTCCCCAGGCCAGGGGCGGGCAGAGGCCCCACTCAGAGAAAATAGAATTGTGGGGGGAGAGCACAGCTCCAGAGGCTCAGAGCCATCCCCCCCATCCTCCATGGGACCCCACACACCAGGACAGGTGGCCTTTCATGGGGTGGTCTCGCTGGCACTCACCCCTCTCTGGAGTCCACAACACCGGACAAATAGAGAACCAAGGCATAGAGGTGTCCGCTGCCTGCACCCGCCACCCATCCTGAGACTTAGGGGTGGCCACTGCGAGGAGGGTGGGCATGGTGACTGGGACAGAGCCACCCAATGGAGACAGAGGCTCCAGGGCTCCTGGGCCCTCCTCCGGGAAAGCTCTAGACTGTATAGGGTGCTGGGCAGCACACTCAATGAAGACACATTCCCGCTAGCTTGGGCAGGGGCACCCAGGCCCCAGGAAAGCACAGGTGGGTCAGAGCCCGCACACCTACCCCGTGAGCACCACCACGAAGTCCATGACATTCCAGCCGTTGCGCAGGTAGGAGCCCTTGTGGAAGACGAAGCCGAGGGCGACAATCTTGATGCCCGCCTCGAAGCAGAAGATGCCGATGAAGTAGGGCTCAGTGTCGTCCTGGGGGTTGGGGTGGGGTACAGCGCAGGGTCGCCAGGGCCCCAGGCACAAGGGCCACACCCGCTGCCCCAACCATCGCCCAGCCTTCTTCGGAGAAGTGTCCTCATCATGCCTGGTCCTGGGTCATGTTCCCACAAGCCACAGGAGCTCCAAGATGTCCACTACATCCAACAGGTCCCCATGTCCCTCCCCTCAAATCTCGGCCCTCCCCAGCTGATTATAATCATGGCGATGGAGCTCTGCTCACCAGGACATGAGGATGAGGATGATAAAAGGAGGTCACTGGGGGCTGTGGTGTCTGTAACCCTCTGAGCCTCCCCCCAGTGAACGCAGCATAGTTCCCGTCCTCCAGATCAGCCGGGGAACAGGCAGAGGGTCAGTAACTGACCCCGAGGCCCGGGAAGAGCTGAGCCAGGATCCCGCGTGTACCCAGTCACCCAGCCTGCCTCCAGGTGGAGGAAATAAGACAAGGAGGTGCCTGTGGGCAGAGCTGTCACCTGAGTGGCAGGGCCAGGCCTGAGAGATTGCTAGTGTATGTGTCGGGGTGGGGGTGGTGATGAGGGGGTGTCAGGCAGGCAGGCTCCTAGTGTGTGACTCATCAGCACTGACTGGCCCTGCTGGACACAAATGAGACCCATTGGGGACCTCTCAGAAGGGCAGCTAAGAAGGCCCGGGGCTTGGGGGTTTGAGGGGGCAGCAGACAGGGAGGGCTACGCACAGAAGGCCATGTGAAAGCAGCATGTGCACTAAAGGGGGGGGGCGGGAGAGCACAGCCTTAAGAACGGGATGATGGGAACCCAGAGGGGTCTGCCCTTCTGAAAGACAATGCCTCATCAGAGAGGGAGCTAGTAGGGGGTGGGGGCTGGTCAGCTACTCTGGCCATCGTGACCCACCCTCAGGAAGTCCAGACCACCTCTGGGCCTCCTAGTCCCATCCGCAGGCTGGCTGACAGAGGCTGCCAGTACCCCTGGGGCGAAGAACCCCACTGGAACCCACGCCCTGGCGCTGACTCGTGGCCCCTGGTGGGGAGCACACACCTTTGTGGGCCTCAGTTTGGAGGGGAGAGGGGTGTCTCCTGTCTTTGAGGGAGGAGCTGCTGGCCCTCTGCCCTGAGGAGTGGCTGGGCCTGCAAACCTGAATCGGAACAGAAGCTCCCACTCAAAGGGAGAGGGCAGGCCCAGCCCTAGAGGCAGCCAGGGGCCCCGAGCCCCACTCCTGTCCTCCCAGCCCTGCCTTATCCAGTCAAAGAATCTAGGGGCTGGTGTGCAGACAGCCAGGGGTCCTGGGCTTGCTCAGACAGGGCCTGGCACACCAGCACCCTCCACTGCTCCCACAAATATCCACGCCTTCTCCCCCTCAGAAAGCTGGAGGTGCCCCAAACAGGACAGGCCAGGCTAGGACTCCCTCCTTCCAGCACCTTGCCCTCAGCTCCCTGCCCCCAGGCAACCTGCCCCGCCCCACCACACCACACGTAAACCCGACAGCCTTCAACAGTGGGGTAGAGGGAGGGTTAGGTGAGGCAGACACCTTTCATCCTGGCCCTCATACCCACCAGTCAGCTCCACACCAGCTCCCTGCCCTCACGCAGGACCCTCCCTCCCTCCCTCCCTCCCTCCTTGGACCGGACTCTACTCCCCTCCTTCCCTAAGTCCTTGGGGAGCTGGCCACGCCCTGAGCTGGCGTCAGAGACTGTCCACCAGCCTAGTTCAGCTCCCCTGCCTCCACTTCCAAGCAGAGCCCCAAAAGACACAGGTACTCCCCCTTTCCCTCCACCAGCACCCTGTCCCCGGTCCCCTGCCCCTCAGCCACCCTGTGCCTGGCATGGAGTGCACCCTGTATCCCCTGCTGGCATTGTCCCACCACCAAACCTCCCTGGCCTTTGAGGCTTTGAAAGAACACCTCCCCTGAACTCTCCCTATGAGCCCCACTTGGCACCATGGGCTTCTTCAATGCTGGGTGCCACCGCTGCTGTGGGCAGGGGCTCAGAGCAGACCAAGCACCTAACACGGAGACTCACTCACTGTCTCCAGCATCAGGTTGGGGATACAGGGGGAACGGCTTCCAAAATGTCCCTGCCCCTGGAGAGGTCTTCTTGGGGACCTCAGGACAGCTCAAGAAAGGTCACAGGCCCTGCCCCAGAGCCTTCTCTGGCTCCCAGGCCCACACAAGAGGCAACTGGGGGTGGTGGGACCCTCACTCTCACCTCCTCCTAGACACCTATTCCCATTGACCCGTCCCTCCCACAGACCCTGCCAGGCTGGTCCCCCAAGACCTGCCTTCACGCCTCCTGCTGAGAAGAGGGCCAGTTCCTTTCTCACACCTCAGCTCTCACACCCAAGGCCCTCCCAACCTCCCTGGGGCCTGCCTGGGGAGGTGCATTTCCCAGGATGGGAATGAGAGTTCAGTGGTCCTGGTACCCAGGAGAAAGGCCAGGGCCAGTCCACTCCATGTTGGTGCTCAGATCCTGAACCAGAGCCGCCGTTGTAAAGGCTCAGCAGGTTTCTGGGCTGGACTTTGATTCCTAGATCAAGGCCTAGTGCTGCTTTCCTGGATGGACCTGGCTGGGGTGTACGGCTGCCCAGTGGGTGGCAACAGGGCTTCTCAGGCCACCTTCCCCTGGGGGCCTGAGTAGACTACCTGTTGTCCTGGCCCCTAAGGGCAGTGTTAGCTCACAGGTTCGGCCCTTTTTCTCAACTGAGGGAGAAGGAAGAGAGGCAGTTTCTGTCCCAGGCCATTGGCTTGCCAGCCAGGCTCTGCCTGAGGCCCGATCAGAACGGCAGCACCCGCCTCACAGGCCTGGAACTCACCAGCCGCTCGGACATGGGTGTCTTGTCCCCGTCCGGGAGGTGCTGCTCGAGGGCCAACACAATGCAGTTGGCGATGATGGTGGCCAGGATCATGTATTCGAATGGAGTGCGCGGGTTAAGGACAGGCTGAGAAGCACAGGGGGAAGGGAGGGGGCCGCCCGGCGCGCAGCGCAGCAGCCCCCACCAGAAGACCTCCAAGACCAAGTCGAACCCCCTCCCGTGGGTCGCGGTAGTTCTCCTCGCTCTCCTCCGCCCCGGGGGCTGCGGGTGAGGGTACTGCGAGAATGGGCCTCTGCAGTGGCGGCCTCTAGCCCCCTCGGCCCCCGGCGGCCGTCAGCACCGCGGACAGCGCCTCGCCCTGCTCCGCCGGCTCCAGCGCTGGGAAGGAGGGAGCCGTGCGCCCCCGGCCACGGCTGGAGGGAGGGCCAGGCGCAGGCGCACACGCTCACCTAGACACGCGTCTCCACAAGCACCTCCACAGGCACGTGCACATACATGGACCTGGAGTCGCAGCGCTCGCGCGCACAGGCCAACGCACGCGCAGCGCCGGGTTCTCGCGGGACCCGCAGAGGCGCACCTGCACCTGCAGCCCGGTGCGCGCGGGTCTCGACCGCACGTGGGCCCACACCTCCCGCCGCCGCGCCCTCCAGGCTGCTCGCGACCCCCTACCCCGCCCAGGCTCCCGGGAGCAGCCGCTGCCCCCGCCGCGCACCGAGCAGGGGGCTCCGCCCCGCGTTCCCCCCACCCCAGCCACAGCCATCGCTTGGGCCACCCGCGCGCGAACACGCGCACCCGCGCACACCCCATGAACACACTCGCGCGCGCGCGCGCACACACACACACACACACACGCACACACGCGCGGGGCAGCGAAGGGAGGTCGCCCGGGCCCCACCCCGCCCCCTCCTGCCGCGCCTCGCCCCGGGCGCACCCTCCGCGGCCCGGAAAGATGGCCACTGCGCCGCACGCGACCGCCCCAGCCCCCGCCCGGCGGCCCGGCAGGATATGGCCACTCGGTGATGCGCTTGGCGTATTTGCGGACGACGTTGTCCTCGCTGAAGACGAAGAGCGAGCGATTGACGGTGAAGCAGTTCTGCTTGACCGGGATGGGGTTGTACAGCGCCATGGTCCGCGCGCGCTGCGCGATCGACTGCTTGTACAGGACGCGCTGGCCCGGCTGCAGTCCCCCCGGGCCCGGACCACCGGCCCCGCCGGCCCCGCCGCCCCGGGCCCGCTCCCCGCCGCCCGCGCCCCCATAGCGGCCACCCAGCTCGTCTCCGAAGCGGACCATGGCTCCTGGGTGCGCCGGGCGCGGCGCGCATCCCCAGCCCTGCGGCCCCGGAGGGAGGGCGCGGGCCCCCGCGCAGGCGATCGCAGCGGGACCGCCCGCGGAGCCACCGGAGCCGCACCCGGACCTCGCCGGCAGGGTCCCAGCGTTGCCGCCGCCGCCGCCGCCGCACCCGACTCCGCGGCCCCGCGCCACGCCCTATTAAGGGGCCGGTCACGTGGCAGCGGCGACCAATCCGCGTGCGCCCCGCCCGCGCGCCCCGCCACCCCCGCCCCGCCCTGGGGCTGCGCCTGGGCCCCCGCCCTCCCCGCCGCCCCTCTGGGCCCGCACCCAGTCCTGGCAGAGCTTGAAGCCGGCGCCCGCCACCAGGACCCCGCGGTGCTGCGAGTCCTGGACGCCCGGGCAGCCACCGGAGCTCCTCCGCGTGCCGGACAACGTCCCTAGGCACACGACCTGCAGGCTTCCCTAACCAAACCCCTTCCCCACTTCCTCCTCCCTGCTGGGCCACCAGAAGCCTGTGAGAGGCCCCTAAGGGTCAGGCCCGGGTCAGGGCTTCCACAGCTGGTGCTTCCCTGTGACCACCGCTGCAGCTCCCCGCCCCAGGCTGCGGATGCCAGGCCCGCCCCCGCCCAATCCCCGCCTTCCCTCCGGGTCTTCCACATCCTCAGTACCAATGATGCTCCCACCCCTTGCTCTGTGGGTTTGCGTGGCCGAGCGGCCCGCGTCGCCACCCTCAGCCTGTGGCCCTGTCCCAGACCTGGACCTCACCTCCCATGCCAAGTTCAGACCTACCTTCCTCCCTCATTTCCCCCTCCCTCCTTCCATAAATATTTGAGGCGAGCCTGTCTGTCCATCCTTTCCACCCGAGCCCTTCCACGGAGCCCTGAGCGCAGCGCTGAGCTCAGAAGAATGTGTGCTGTTCAGAGGAAGCGCCCAGAATCCACTCACTCAACCCAATGCCCTAAGGTAAGAACAGTGGCATCACTAGGGTGAGCGACAGCCTCTACCCCCATGGACCACCTCTGGTTCCAGACCATGTTGTCGTCGTCGTCGTCGTCGTCGTCGTCGTCGTCGTCGTCGTCGTCGTCGTCGTCGTCGTCGTTAGAAGCCTTCTGGTCAACTCCCATGCGTCGGGACCCTGTCATAGCCCAGTGAAAGACTGCCCAGGCCTGCACTGTCCTTGCCATGGTGCTAGGTTTGAGCCCATTGTTGCAGCCACTGTGTCAACCCAGCTCCTTGATGGTCTCCCCTTTTCACGGACCCCTGGCCTTAAAGCTCCAGACCTTTACTCTTGTCACTGGTGCTGGTGGTGAGGGCACAGATGGGCTCCCACCATAGCAACACTGTGCGCAACCAACGAAATCCTGCCTGGTCACATGCCGTCCTCGCAATTGTTCTTAAGCTTGAGCCACTACGTCAATCCATCCTGGCGAGGCCCTTCCTCTTTTTCACTGTCCCTCAGCTTCACCAAGCATGATGGCCTTTTCCAGGGACTGTCAGACGTATGTAAGACAAACTTTTGGCATCTTTGCCTTCAAGGAGGACTCTGGCCATACTCCTTGAAGCCAGACCTGTTCTTTTGTCAGCCCATGGTGTGTTCAGCATTCTCCGCCCACACCACAATTCAAACGCATCCACTCATCTTCCGTCTTTCTTGTTATTGTTCAGCACAGCTGAGTCAGCTCTGACTCTTAGGACCCCTCCATCCGTGCCCTCAACTGTGCGTCTGAGCCCATTGCTGCAATCTCTGTGTCAATCCACCCTTCCTCTGTGTCGCTGCCCTTTTACTCTACTGACCAGGATATCTTTCTCCAGGGTCTGGTCCCCTCATAATATATCCAAAGAGACAAAGTCCCGACATACTTGCTTCTAAGGAGCATTCTGACTGTCCTTCGTCCAGTACAGATCCACCAATTCTTCTGGTTAAAGAAAACAAATTCACTGCCATCACGTCGATTTTGACTCGTAGCGACCCTATAGGACAAGGTAACACTGCCCTTGTGGATTTCCAGGAATATAACTCTATGGGAGTAGAAATCTTCATCTTTCTCCCAAGGAAGTTTCAAACTGCTGACCTTTAGGGTAGCAGCCCAGAGCATGACCTTACTCCCAGTTCTTCTGGCAGTCCATGGTAGTTTCAATATTCTTGTCTTCCTAGTCATTGTGCAACTTTCACAAGCTATTGAAAATACTATGGCTCACTGGAGACTGATGATCAGTTTTAATCATGAATATGATGGCCATAGTTTTAAACCACTTGATGTAGTCATACTTCTTTAGATCATACAAGTGTTGTTGCCACTGTTGGGTGTGTTATGCACAATAGAACAAAACTCCACCTGGTGTTATGCAATGCTGATAAACAGTCCTATGTTTGACAACCATAGTGTCAGTCCACGACATTGAGAGTCGTCTTTTACCCTACCAAGCACAGTATCCTTCCCCAGGCACTAGCCCCTCCTGAGAACATATCCCAAGTACACGAGACACAAAGAGAAAAGGCCTAGAGAAAAAGATGACTAATCCAATTGAAAGGTGGGCAAAGAACATGAACGGTTCGCCAAAGACGACACCCACGTGTCCAACAAACATGAAGAAAAGTTCACCATCACTAGCCTCTGAGAGATGCTGATCAAAATGACAATGAGATGCCTACCACCTTACACCAACAGTGGCAGCCAGGTTCAAGAAAGAAGGAAAATAAATTCTGGAGAGGCTGCAGAGAGATCGGAGCCCTCGCACACTGCTTGTGGGACTAAATGCGTGCAAGCACTGGGATAGGAATTCCGTCCCATCCAGAAATGCCTCTGCTGAGTACATGCCCTAAAGAGGGAGGAGCCGTACGATAAGCAAGCACCCACAAACCCACTGTTCACAATCGCAAGAACATGGGAACAACCTAAATGCCCATCAGTTGCCACCAGGTGCTAGACCTCAAAGAAATCTCCTTGGTTTCCTATCCCTTAAAGAGGCCATCACAGCAGACTGGCCCAGTGCACAACATGATTTGCTCTCCTGACTGCTGCTTCCATGAGCAGTGACCGTGGATCCAGGCAACACGACATCCTGGATCTTTTCTCCCTTTATCATGATTTTACCTCTTGGTCCGGTTGTGAGGATTTTTGTTTTCTTAAGATTGAGTCACCATCCATATTGAAGGCTGCACTCTTTGATCTTCATCAGCAAGGGCTTCAAGTATTCCTTGCTTACAACAAGCGAATTGCCATCTGCATATCATAAGTTGTTAGTAAGCCTTGCTCCCATCCTGCCACATGCTTCCTCATGTAATCCAGCTTGTCTGATTGTTTGTTTGTTCAGCACACAGACTAAGTGTGGTGAGTATGAAACCCTTTTTCTGACTGTGAAGCACACAGTAGCCCCTTGTTCTGCTCACACAAACTGCCTCTTGAACCCTGTACAGGTTCTGCGTGAGCACAATTACGTGTTTGGGGATTCTCATTCTTCTCAAGGCTATCCATAATTTGTCAGGATCCACACAGTGGAATGCCTTCTCGTGGTCAATAAAACACAAACATCCTTCTGGATTCTCTGCTTTTAGACATGACGTCAGCAAGGATATCACTTTTTCCATGCCCTCTTCTGAATCTGGCCTGAACCTCTGGCAGCTCCCTGTCAATGTCCTGCTGCAACCATTGCTGAATGGTCTTCAGCAAAATGTGTTACTTGCATCTGCCATTAATAATATTGTTCTGTCGTTTGTGCATTCTATTGGGCCACCTTTCTGTGGAATGGGTACAGATAGGAATCTCTTTCCATCATTTGGCCGAGTAGCTTTCTTCTAAATTTCTTGGCATAGAAGAGCGAGTGCTTCCAGTGCTTCATCGACGTGTTGAAACATTTCCATTGGTATGCCATCCATTCCTGGAGCCTTGCTTTTCTCTACTAATGCCGTCATCAGTGCAGCTTGGACTTCTGCCGTCAGTACCAATGGTTCGTGATCCTGTGCTACCTCTTGAAATGGTTCGCTGTCAGTGTGCTCTTTTTGGCACAGTGACTCTGTGTATTCTTTCCATCTTCTTTTGATTCTTCCTGCATTGTCCAATAGTTTGTCTATGGAATCTTTTAATATTGAAAATCAAGGCGTCGGTTGTGTTTTCTTGAGCTCTTTCAGTTTAAGATACGCCGAGTGTGCTCTTCCTTGTGGGTTTTCTAACGCTAGGTCTTTGCACGTCCCGTTGTAATACTTCACTTTGTCTTCTCAAGCTACCTTTTGTCCAGCTCTTTTATCGCATCATTTCCTTCATTTGCCTCAGCTGCTTTATGATTAAGAGCATGTTTCAATGTCTTGTCTGACATCCACTTTTCTTTTTTGTGACCTTTGGCTTTCTTGGTGGACAACGTTCTTGATGTCATCCCAGAGCTCATCAGGTCCTCTGTCATTCGCATTCAATGCATCAGATCTGTTCTTGAGATGTGACTGAAATTCTGAGTCGCATTTTGGCTCTCATGAACTTGTTTTAATTTTGAAGTTCAAATTCAACTTGGGATCAATTGGAGGGCCCCTGGCTGTGGCTTAGGCTTCTCTATTGGTTCTCTCCACAGGCAGAGCCCATGTGAATTGTGTCTGTGCCCAAGGTTTTCTGTGGCCAATTCCTCAGAGCCCATCAGTAGAGCAAGGGGTAAGGGAACTCTGACACATACCAACAATGGAATGTGATGCTTCACTAAAGCACATGACACAACCACAAGGCACCGTCCTGACGTGGATGGTCCTGGAGAGTGTTACACTGAGTGAGATTAGCCAATCACAGCAGGATGGATGTTACATGAGACCATGGCTATCAGTTAGGAAAACACCTAATGACTCTCCTACCAAAGGGATCTGACTCTGGAGCTTGCCAAGGGGTGGGGGGGGGGAGTTAGCTAAAGCAATGGACTATACTTTGGGTAGGTGCTCTGTCAGGTGAAATGGAAGATAAGGAGAAGAGAAGCATGGATTCGGTGAAGGGTCAACTGTTGGGTGGTCTGATGAGTAGCTTAAACAGCACAATACCAAGTTAATGATCTGAAATGTAAACCCCCACCTAATTAACAATTTCAAAATGTTTAAACAGCAGCATGGGGCAAAGGCTCGCCATCCCTGCTTCTGAGGAGCATTCCAGCTGTGCCTCTTCCACGATAGGTGCGTTCTTTATTCCAACGGTCCATGGGGTAGTCACTACTCTTTCCCAGCACCATAATTCAAAGGCATCCCTTCTGTGGTCCTCGTTATCCACAGTGCAGCTTGAGTGCGTGCATATACGGAGACGGAGACGGAAAATACCCATGGCTCTCCTCAGGTGCACCTTAGGCCTCACAGTGACGTTTTTGCTTGTGAACACTTTGAAGACATCTTTTGCAGCAGACTTGCCCGATGCAGGCCATCATTTGATTTCCTAACCGCGGCTTCCAGAGGTGTGGATTGTGGTGAACTTTCCCACACCAAATTATAGCATTTTAGTTACACTAGGGACTGAGCAGAAGTCTTTTTCTTCTTTCCTTTAATTCCTTCATTCTCAAAAAAGTTACTGACACTGGTTCACAAATAGTACTTATGACCAGGCTGTAGCTAAACACGAGAAAACGTGGCCCCTGAACTATCAAGACACGAAGCAGGGAACAAAAGACGGCGTGGTTGCAGCTGGTACCGATGAAGCTGAGTGACTCCAAGCATCACTGTCACTGGGGCAACTCAGACAAGTGTGCCCAGCGAGGCTCAGGGGATATGGCGTAGGCTTGTGGTCAGGTAGGTCTATCGGTGCCTGTAAGTTAGGCTCTGAAGGAGCCCCGATGGCACCCTTGGACAAAGTTCAGACTATCTGCTCCAGTCGAGACTTACAGTCTTGTAAACCCTATGTCATGTCCCCAGGAGTGAGAATTGGCTCAATAGCACTGGGGGTTTGGGGTTATAAGTTGGACTTATTGAAACATTTTTCATTGTTATATCTGACTACACGGATTTTTTTAAAATTAAAAACAGGAACAGACATATGAGAGAGAGCCTGGCATTTTGGGCATCACCCCTTCTGCCAGTGTCTGGCCCCTAGTGACGCCCTGGTGAGGGACCCTCCCACAACCACAGTCCTACTGAAAGTGGCTGAACAGATAGGCTAGGTGTGGGAGACCCTGCCTCAGCCAGCGCTCTGAGAGCAGACGGACCGACCCTGCGTGGCCACAGGGAGGGCATCAGTAGTGAAGTTGGGCGGAGGGGGCGGCGGAAGACCCTTGCAGAGATGGGCCTGCACACTGCAGATGCCCAGAGGGTCCAGGAAGCAGGGCAGCTCGAGGGAGGCCCTGCGGAGCTGCTTCTGTGGCAGTGCACTGGGGGTGGGGGTGGGGGGTGGTCAGTGGAGATCCCTGCATAGAAGTGCTGTCATCGGTTCTGTGTCCTAGAAAGATGGAGTTGCGGGGGGGGGGGGGGGGCGGGTGGTTGGTGGGGAGGGGAGGGATCATATAGGCAGCAGGAAGCAGCCAAAGCCCAGCCAGTTTTAACTCTTTTGACAAGAAGTTGAGAGTCCCAGTTCCAGGAACACAGGCCCGCCCACCCTTCCCCCTGGCCACGGTGGCCATGTGCACTTTGTGTCCCCATACTTGTCCCCTTGTAGCCTCAGAGTGGCCCCCACACCAAGAGTGATCACACCACTATCGCATAAGCAGAGAGGGAAGGTCCATTCTATTTCTCCGGCCCCTTGATACCAGCACATCATTGGCCATCAAGGGGCAACGAGTCCACAAACCTCAAAACCATGCTGCTGCTGCTGCTGCTGCTGCCGCCTGTGGGCTTTGATTCGAGCCGCCCACAGGGTGCCTGAGGCGGTCACTGTGGCAGAAGCACACCGCCTCATCTTCCACACACGTGGCACAGCGGGGTGTTTTCACCACTTTGCCACCAAGTGCCGGCTCGGGACCCACGCAGAGAGAAACAAAGGTCCTGGGCACTGTCCCACAGGCTCGGTGTGCGCCAGCCCCAGCCAGGACCACAGTGCGGTGGCGGCATCAGGTGAGGGCCTCCTCCCAAGGCCTCTACCCAACTGTCCCCACCGGCACCCATTCCTCCTCGATGTCTCCCTGGAAGCCAGGGGAAGGTGGGGTCTCTGCACATGAGACTGCTCAGTGCGCCTGGTGACCGTGGGTCATGGGTGTGAAGGAGCCTGAGCTCAGCATGAGGTGCTCAGGGCCCATCAGCCCAGGGCTTTGCACCAGTCTTCAGACTCAGCTCCTCAGAGGCCTCCTCCCCCCAGCAAACTTCTGCTCCTCAAGCTTGCTGGGTCACCTGGCTGCACGCGTGGCCCCTTCTACGTGGCGGTTTCTAGGTTCTGAGATAGGTGAGGTGAAGGGACCGGGACTGCTAGGCAGGCCCTGGCCTGCTGGGGCTCCCCCGCACCCCCTAGAGAAGCAGGTCTGGGCTCTGGGCAGGAGGAGGGGTGCAGCCCAGAGCAGCGGCCACAAGCAGTGCCACCTTCTTCAGGGTTGGGAGTGGCTGGCTGCTGACGAACAGGAGGTGAGGAGTGAGAAATAGAATGGAGGTGCCTCGGGGTGGGTCTGGCCAGCTGTGTGGGTGGCAGTGCCCTTTACTGCAATGGGAAGGGGGGGGCGTTAATCAGGGTGGAAGTGGGGGTGGTGGCTGGTCGTGCTGTGCAGAGCTGGCACCAAACTGGATACGCCAAGTAGAGAGTTGGGCACTGCGCACAGCTCCCATGGCAGACGGTAGCCGAGGCACCATCGGTGGATGGTTGGAGAGGAAGACCCTGCTCCATCTACCATGCTACCCAGGCCCTGGAGGCTGGCTGGGTGGCCACAGCGGCTTGCTCCCCAGACGGATGCAAATACACACCTTCATGACATTAAGGTGTTCAATCCATGAGCAAAATATATGTCTTCATTTATTCAGCTCAGTTTTAGTTTATTTCAACAGTTTTATCATTTTCTACATAAGGGTCTTCCTTGCATATTTATATAAGATTTACTTCTAGGTAGTTTGTATGTTTGTAAAAATCATTTTATTGGGGGCTCATACAGCTCTTATCACCATCCATCCATCCATCCATTGTGTGAAGCACAGCTGTACATTTGTTGCCATCTTCATTTTCAAAACATTTTCTTTCTACTTGTGCCCTTGGTATAGGCTCCCCCCCCCTCTCCCTCATGAACCCTTGATAATTTATAAATTATTATTTTTCATGTCAAGTATTATTTTTTCATGACTGATGTCTCCCTTCACCTACTTTTCTGTTGTCCGTCCCCCTGGGAGGGGGCTATATGTAGATCATTGTGATAGGTTTCCCCTCTCCTCTCAAAATGATATTGTTTCCATGTTTAGAAATGCAATTCTCTTTACCTATTGATTTTGTATACTGCCACATTGCTCATTTTTTAAAACTTGATTTTAATCCTTTGTTAGATTCCTTTGGCGTCCGTACAACTGTTGGAAAATGGGCCACCTTGCCCTTTTCAGGCTGTTACATCTTTTTCTCCCCTTCCCATGCTAGCTAGAGCTTGCTTGCTTCCGGGCACAGAGGTGGACAGAAAGGCTGCCTTTTCCTCATGGCATTTTCATGCTGTTTTCATTAATCTCTGTTGTCAATACTTTTCTTGTTCTTGTTTTCAAAACTTCCTAAAACAGGGGTCTCCTCTCACTGGTTTCTGACGATGCATTTTGGCAGAGAACCAGGTCTGTATGAACCTTGCTCCCACTTGCTGCCAAGCCCAGGCTGTGAAGGTTCCCACCCGGCCCCAGCCAGCCACAAAGGAGCAGAGAGGGGCATGTGGGCGACAGCGGGTACACCCAGCCTTGTCTCCTTATTAGAGACGGCACCCTCATGTCACTGCTCCAATCACCTGCACCTTGTCCTCTGCCGTCTGCCGGGGCTGTTAGCTACTGCAACAAGAGCTGGTCTAACAGCATCGTGGTAAGCATCTCTCTTTCTCCCTGTATTATTAAAGACAAAAAGTTGTGATTGCTCAGTTCTCTTTGATGATTCAAATCTTGTTATCAAGTATTGCTTTCTTGATCTCTAGTTCATTTTCTTAAAATCCTGTATTGAGAGCTCATCATAACATTCCATAGTTCCATCACCTCAAGCCATGCTGTACAATTGCTACCACCATCAGTTTCAAAACATTTTCTTTCTTCTTAAACGCTTTGATATCAACTCCCCTTTATCCCCTCCCACTCCCATCCCAGGAACCTTATTTTTTTATTTTTTGCTCTATCGTACACATCCAATATATCCGTTCACCTACGATTCTGTGTTTGATCCTATCGAAGGGGGTTATGCAGTCATCAGTGGTATTAGCTCCCTATCCTCCACCCCACCCCCACCCCGCATCTCTTCCTGTCCCCTCAGGGAACCATTGCCCTCATTGCTGCTTCTGAAGGCTCATCTATCTTGTCTTTCATGTACTGAGTGATCCGAAATACACAAGTGAACCTACGCAAATCTACCATGATTAAGATGAAACAAACCAAAGCCATAACAGTAAAGGGAGGAAACATTAAAGAACAGAGGGGAGTTATGTGGTTCATCAGTGCCACACCACACCCTGGATTTGTCACCCCTTCTGAGAAGGACTTTCCAATGACCTTCCAGGTGGGTTTTGGGTCTCCACTACATCCCCATCCCTTCACACCGATTTGGGTGCTTGTTTTTGAATTTCTGATACCTTTTCCTGTCAGCACCACATGATCACACAGGCTGGTAGGCTTCTTCCATGTGGGCTTTGTTGCTTCCCTGCTAGATGGTCGCTTGTTAACTACAAGTCTTTTAAGACCCCAAACTCTCTATCTTTTAATAGCTGGGCACCATCAGCTTTCTTCACTACATCTGCTTTGGCAGTTCTGCTTTTTTGCCTTAAGTTTACATCATCTGATATCAATGCAGCAATGTCAGCATCTTAGTTATTTGTCTTTTTGTGTCCTTTGACTTTCAGCATTTATGGATGTCTCTTAAAAACAATATATTTATTTATGTTTAAAGTAATCTGGTGAGATGTATAGCCTATCTAGAGCAGGGATCCCATTTGCTAATATTTCTGATATTGTAAACTTGTGTTTTGTCATTTTTCATTTGAATGTGTCCTTTCTATTCATCCAGTCTCGGTCTCTGGGCAGCTCAATCATCTGGTAGTCCAAAAGCTGATGGTTCAAATTCACCTAAAAGCTCAGAGTCAGAGGACGATGGGAGACAAACTGCGGTCTGTCCACTTCCACAGAGGTTACAGCCAGGGGGTCCAGTGGGACAGTCCTGTCTGACACGCGTGGTGCCGGGAGGTAAAATGGGTTCAGTGGTAATCAGGGGTCTGCACTGAGACTTCCCGTGCCTTTGTAGGAGGAGGGATGAGGGTGGGGTGGAGGTTTGCAGGTGGAGGAGGGTCAGCTCATCTTCTTGAGGGCCTTCCTCCCCTTCGCTGTCCCTTAACTTTACCTAATAGGATGCCCTTCTTCAGGGATGGGTCTCTCCTGACACCATGTCCTAAATATGTAAGATGAAGTCACTTTACACCTGAGCACTACAAGACCCTCAGAACACTTAGCTCGGGCCGTCCCACTCTCAGCTTCTATTCCATGGTTCTGTTGCAATTGCACATTTCAATCCAGTTGTTAGGTCCCCCATCTGCCCTGCTCAGAGCACCCTGTGTGCAAAAGAACGAAGCATGGCCCACTCCCGGGCCGTGCAGCCATGGCGTCAACGCGCTCGTTGAGGGCCTTCCTCTTTTCCACTGACCCTCCACCTGACCATACATGAGGCTCCTTTCCACGGACTGCTGTCTTTTGATGACATGCAAAATACGTGAGATGAAGCTCACCACCTTTGCTTCTAAAGAACAGTCTGTACGTCTTAACAAGACAGATCTGTTTGTTCTTCTGGCAGTCCATGGTGCAATCAGTCTTATCCTACATCTTCATGCAAATGCATGTTCTTCTCCGTTCTTCTTTATGTATTGCTCGGCTCTCATACGCATGGGGGGGGTGGATTTGACAACACCAGGTTCAGGTCAGGCATTTGTTTAGTCCACACCTTAGTCCGCAGAGTAACACGCTTACCCATCAACACTGTAAGGAGGTCTTGTGCACAGATTTGCCCAGTACAATATGTCATTTGATTTCCTGGCTGCTGCTTCCGTGAGCATTGGTTGTGGATCCAAGCAAAATTTGATCCTTGCCAACCTCAAACTTTTCTGTTTATCATGATGTTGTCTACTGCTCGTCGTGAGGGTTTGGGGCTTCTTTACATTGCGTTGCAATCCATACTGAAGGCTTTAACCCTTGATCTTCATCAGCACGCGCCTCAAATCCTCTTCATTTTCAAAAAGCAAGGTGCGTCATCTGCATATCACAGGTTGTTAATGAGCCTTCCTCCAATCCTGATGCCACATTCTTCTTCATGTTGTCCAGCTTCTCAGACGATTTGCTCAACACGCAACTTGAATATGGTGAGGACACAACCCTGACACACCTCTTCCTTTGAACCATTCAGCATTTCCTTGCTCTGTTCACACCACTGCCTCTTGACTCGTGTATGAGTCCCTCATGAGCACAAGTGCTCTGGAATTCTCATTCTTTCTTCTCAGGGTTATCCACAGCCTGTCATGGTCCAGAGTTGAATCCCTTGGAATAGTCGATAAAACACAAGTAAACATCTGTCTACTACTCTCTGCTTTCAACCAAGATCCATCTGACATCAGCAGTGCTATCCCCTGTCCTACATCCTCTTCTGAATCCAGCCGGAACCTCCCTCTGGCAGCTCCCGGACAATGCACTGCTGTCCTCGTTGGGTGCGCTCTGGGGAAAGGTTACCTACATGTTATGCCAGTGATATTTGTGAGCATTCTGCTGGCTCACCTCTCTCTCTTTGGGATGGGTACAAATATGGATCTCTTCCAGTCATTTGGCCAAATAGCTGTCTTCCAAATTTCCTGGCATAGAAGTGTAAGTGCTTCCAGGTACTGCATCGGCTTGTTGAAAACACTGCAATTGGTATTCCATCAATTCCTAGAGCCTTGTTTTTGGCTAATTCTTTTTTTATTTTAATCATTTTATTAGGGGCTCATACAACTCTTATCATAATCCATACATACATTGTGTAAAGCACATTTGTACATTCATTGCCCTCATCATCCTCAAAACATTTGCTCACCACTTAAACCCCTGGCATCAGCTCATTTTCCCCCTCCCTCCTTGATCCCCCTCCTTCACGAACCCTTGATAATTTATAAATTATTTTGTCATATCTTACACTGTTCAACATCTCCCTTCACCCACTTTTCTGTTGTCTGTCCCCTAGGGAGGTTATATGTAGATCCTTGTAATTGGTTCCCCCTTTCCACCCCTCCCTCCCTCCACCTTCCCAGTATCACCACTCTCACCACTGGTCCTGAAGGGATCATCTGGTTTTTCACTAATTCTTTCAGAGAAACTTGCACTTTTTCCTTCATTACCATTGGTTCTTGCCCATATGTTCCCTCCTGAAATGATGGGATGCCAACTAGGTCTTTTTGATATCGTGACTGTATATTCTATCTTCTTTTGACCCTTCCTGCATCAATATTTTCTCCATACTGTTTTTGCTGTTGTTAGGTGGCATCAAACTGGTTCCTCCCCAGCGAACAACAGAGGGAGACATGCCAGTCCTGTGCCATCCTCAGAATTGCTTCTGTGCTGGAGCCCGTTGTTACAGGTAGTGTCAGCCCATCTCCTCAAGGGCCTTCCTGTCTCTCCGCCTCCTCCTCCCTGGATCGGTCCCCCTGACAATGTGTCCAAAGTAACCACAAGAAGAAGCCTTGCCACCCTTGCCTCATAGGAGCACTCTGGCCCTGCTTTTTTCCACTCAGATTGGTTGGTCCTTTTAGCAGTCCATGGCACTTTCAATATTCTTCTCCAGGACCATAACTCAAATGTATTGCTTCTTCTTCCATCTTCTTTATCCTATGTCCACCTTTCACGTGCATATGAGACTGCAAATACCATGGCTTGAGTCAGGGGCACCTCAGTCCTCAAAGTAGCACCCTTGTTCTTCAATACTCTAAAAGAGGTCTTGTGCAGATTTACCTAATGCAACCCGTCTTTGGATCTTTTTGACTGCTGCTTCCATGAGCACTGGTATGGACCCAAGCAAGAAAAAGTCCTTTGACAAACTCAATCTTTTCTCCATTCATCATGATGGTCTTAGGACATAACGTATATACTTGTGTTTTGTGCTGAAAAACTGGGGTTCGGCTTATACACGGGTCAGTGGTACCCCAGCAAGATGTAACATCTGTTCATTCAAAGCCCGGCTGACACTGAGGGGCGTTGAATGTTTGTTTGCTCACATCTAACTAATCAGAGCCGTCCTATGACATGGACGGCTCCAATTCGCAGAAGCACCCGTAGTGATTACTTAGACCGGCAGCTGAACTGGTAAGGATGTGTCTGTGGCTGTGCTCCATCCCTCCCCTCTGGTCTCTGTGTTAATTCACATCCTACATCCCCCGCCCACACGGGTCGTCCCCCCACTTTCTCCCAGCTCACACGCCATGGGGTGGTGGTGGTGGGGCATTACCATGAAAGTTCTTTTTCAAAGTCTTGTTTTTTTAATCCTGTTAGAAATGGATACTCTTGAACCAAAACAAAAACGCCAGTCATATGAGGCTGGTTTCAAAATGAAGGTTGTGTCAAGCGCAGAAGAGAGCAATAACAATATTGCAAGTAGGGAATTCTGTGTTGATGAAAAGCAAGTGAGCAAGTGGCGGAAAATGAAGGCTGACTTGGAACAGATTCCAAAAGCTAAAAAAGCTCATGGTTTAACATCTTTTTTGGGGGCTTTAGAGAATGAATTGCATAAATGGGTTATGGAGTGTCGTCAAAATGGCTACTGCGTAACACGCATGGGAATCCACATACATGCACTACAAATGGCTAAGGATGACAAATATAAGGCACCAGGCATTGAAAAATTTGCTGCGTCATCAGGATGGTGTACCGACTTCATGAATAGGTTTGGCCTGTTTGAGACATAGAACAAAGATTTCCCAGAAATTGCCACAAGACCTTGAAGAAAAAATTATGTTGTTCCAGTCATTTATTATAAAACAAAGAAGGATTTATAATTATGACCTGGCAGATATTGGGAATATGGATGAAACTGCCATGACTTTTGATCTTCCAAGCAAGCAGAGCTGTGGCAAGTTTAGGAGAAATAAACATTTTTCTCAAAACCACAAGAAATGAAAAAAACAACTTTACAGTTGTTCTATCATGTTTGGCTAATGGAACTAAGCTGCATCCTGTCATTATTTTTAAAAGACAGACCTTGCCTAAAAAGATCAATTGGAGCCTGAGCTCACAGGTCTAGAGGTCGCCTAGCCACTGTGGCCTGGATGGACTTGAGCAGGTTGTGGTCCATGGTCTGTGGAGGATGTCATCCTAGATAACTGCCACCCATCACAGCCAAGCGAGCAAACTGAACCCTGAGCCCTTGAGACACAGTCCCTCGTGATGTGGTGTCCAGGCTGTGCAGCCTGACAGACTAGCCAGTGTAGCGCACACATGGTCACCCTGCACTGAGGAGGCGAGCGACCCCTATGGGGTGTGGCACCAAGCCCAAGGATCACAGTGCTGGGTCAGGCGAGGTTCCTGCTCTGAGGTGTCACCCCTCTCTTCCTGGGTGCAGCTTGGTGGCTTTGGGGGGTCTCCTGTGGACTGCTTCAGGCAAGTCCGTGAAATTTCTCTTGCCCCTACTTCCAGGTTCTACTTCCCTTTTGTTTGGCCCCAGCCACCTGGAGGGACTGAGCAATGGGTCCTTCCAGCTGCTTAGTAGAAGGGGGTCTTTAGCCCACTGCGTTGCAGGAAGATGGTGGGCACCCACTCGTTATTTCACTGCTTCCCCCAGGGAACACTTCACGAGCCTCAGGTATTGCATGTCAATGCATCATATATTGTATTTAGAACATATAAAGAGCTCAGACAACTTCACAAAGAGACAAATAATCCAGTGTAAACCTGGGCAAAGAATCAGAACGTTTCTAAGGTGGAACAAATGGCCAACCAACCATTGAGGAGCTCAGTCTGATGGAGGCGGTTCCTGTGTGTGTGAATTCATCAGGAAACACGGTGCAGGGGTCTGTTATGTACAGCATGGCTCAATAAGGTTTATCTATTAGGTCTTTTTATTAGCAAATATTTTATGGCATTTACCACAGTGAAATTAGAAAACAAAAACTTCTCCCTCCCTCCCCCATTGGCACTGACTGCCCCTACATTGAAGTTTGCTTCTTTTGGTGTCAAAACCAATTTTTATTTTATAAGAGTGGTCTCCCACTGTTATCTGTCTTCGAGGCTGACTAGCTTTGCTAAGCATCCTACCTCGTGTCTTGACCCTTGCACTGTCGTTTCTGGGAGGTGAGGTGCTCGGGAGAGTTCGTCACACGCACTGAGCAGTCCCTCATCTATCCTGCATACACAGGTGTGTAGCTCACGCCCGTCTCTGGGCTCTTGCAGCGAATGCTGCCATAAACATGGGCGAACACATATCTGTTCAGATTTGTTCTTGACTTCTTAGGAGTACGTGCGGAGTAGAGATTGCTAGGTGATACAGGACGTCTGTCCCATTTGCTGAAAACAGCGCCATGATGTTCACGGTGGCCGTGCAGTTCTGCAATCCCACCAGCAGTGTGCAAGGTTCCAGTCTCTCCACATTCTCTGTAGCATTTACCTCATTTATAAAATTCTTCTATTGGAGCTGGTGTGAGGTGGTATCTCATCATTGTTTTAATGATGCTGACTTAAAAGTTATTTAAAAATTTCATCAGGCTTATTTGTTAGGAATTGGTATGGTGTAGGAGGCAGGTCAGCTGGTCCAGGTGTTTCTTGGTGGGTGACCAATTAGTCCCCTGTGCCTCTGTGTCTTTGCAGACAAAAGCATTGCAAAATAACTCAGTTATTTATGACCTTGCAGCTAAAAACATTGCGAGATAACTCAGTTATTTAAGACCTCTTTAAGATTCTTTTGAGGTTGGTAAATTGTCTTAGAACATAGGGCTTTTATTATTCAAATGTTAAGAAAGTGTGACTAGTTAAGTAACATTTGCATAGATAAGAGTTTAGGAATGTTTTTTAAAAGCAAGTTCTTTGATGTTTGTTTTGTAACCATTCCCTTGTAAGAAGAGTATAAAAACCAAGCTTTGAATGTACTCCATACTTCAGTCCATCAGACTGTTGTCCTCCCAATCCCATGCTTTGTACACGTCTCTCTCTTCTTTTCCTTTCATCCCCACGCCTCATTTCAGATGCAGCTTGATGAGGGACAGCTGGTCTAGCACCCGCCACAGTATGGCAATTCTAAAATTTATATAAAAATTCAAAGGGCCTAAAATGGCAACAAAAAAATCAAATAATTATCCTTAAGAATAACAACAAATTGGAGGACTTAAGCCACATGTGATCTTGATACTAAAAATAAAGATACAGGAGTAGACAGCATGACCCAAAAAATGGGAAACGGAGACTCGATGGAGAATAGTCCAGAAATAGAGTCCCATGCCCATGTCAACTTGTACTATGGAAGGAAATCAATTGGAAGAGGGAAATGTTTTCTTTTAAAACAAAACAAAAAAACAGCAAAGGAGGTTGTGACAACCAGAGAAATCATTGTGAGCAAAACAAACCCTGAGAACTACTAGATTCCATTCACACAAAATGAACTTAAGTTGTACACCAAATATAAAACCTAAAAGTATAAACCAGGGGAATGTCTTCTAAAAGCAGAGGTAGATTTTTTAAAGCCTCAAATAGAGAACACACCAAGAGAAAAGAGGAGGGGGAAAAAAGATAAACAAGTTTTTATTAACATTTAGATCTTAGGCTCCAAGGAAAATGAACAAATTACAGAAAGGGAGAAAGTATTTAATACTCTATGCCTGACAAGGGGCTTTTTATCAGAATATAAAGAACTCGTACAATTCAGTAACAGAAGAACCTACAGGACTTCAACATAATTAAAACCCAAACCAGGCCCTGCCACTGAGTTCAGCTCCACGCGTAGCAACACTGTAACGGTTTCTGAGGCTGGAAATCTGTGTGGAAGTTCCCGGCCTCCTCTTTCTCCCCCAGAGCAGCTGGCGGGTTTGAACTGCCAGCCTTAAGGCTAACAGTCCACCTGTGCTCCAACACAGGGGAATGCACATGAAAACCACAATGAGAAACCATCACACACTCCTGAGAATGCCTACAGACAGGAGACAGAAGAGGTGCCACAGACCATCAGGAATTCTCGCAGGCTGGAGCCTACGTCAGGCCGGGTGGACTAGAGAAACAAATCCAGAGACACCCATATGTGTATAAGAGAGAGCTTTACATCAAAGAACAATTGTATCTTGAGAAAACACCCCAGCCCAGTCCAGATCCAGTCTGTACGTCGCATATTAGTCCATAACACTCTCTTCAGACACATGCAGCCACATGCAATGATGCAGAGTCCAAGAAGCTCACAAGTCGGGTGGGGAAGAGTGGCAGTGGATCCACTAGCAGTGGACGCATCACAGGGCTGGCACAGCTCTCCGCCACAGGGTTTGCTCAGGCCTCAGCGTGGCTCCAGATGGCTTGTCAACAGGAAGGTGAAGCAGAGGGAGTGTGGTCCACCTCTATGGGAGAAAGAGAGGAAGTTCCCAGAATCCTCACGAGAAGGCCACACCCACAAGGAAGCATCACCAGGCTCTGACCTGATTGACAGGCCAGACTCCACCCCTACACTCATCAAGTTGACATGAAAATTATGAAATTGACCACAGTGCCCATGTTCCATCCGCCGCTTCTCAGGTTAGACATGGACATGCCATGTGAGTAATCCACTCCATCGGCAGGCACCACTCTAGGTCAACAGAAACACATGTGTCCCAAAAGATATATCAAAATGGTCACACATTTACTGATAACAAAGATTACAAACAGCCCAAAAATACATCTACAGGAGACTCAGTAAACAAATTTTGATACAGTCGTGGTGTGGAGTTCTCTCCAGCAATAAAAACACACTAATGTTCCACAAAATGTGAGCAATGAAATCTAAACAAAAGACTTAACAAGAGAGCCTTCCGTGCTGTGCCATCTATGTATGCCAATGGGGAAACTGCCCCATTGGGGAGGAAGTCTGAAGGGAATGGCAGGGAAGACACAGAGATAATGCCCTAGGTCACCTTTTATGTCGAAAGCTCTCTGTAGCACAAGCAATACACCAGAGTTGTGTAGCTCATCTTAGGAGGCTTCACAAAAGGTACAAAATCGTAGGAATCTTTGCTAAACTAAAACGTCAGACCGCAAAGCTATTGTTTCTCAACATACCCTCCCCTGGGTCTGCATACTTCTGAAGGCAGCGGGTCCACCTCTCCGCTGCTTCCCCCTGCCCCCCAGGCTTGTGCTCTTCAAAGGACATCAACACAGTGGTTTCAGGATCCTCAAGGGAGGATCCTTTTACAATGTGCAGAGTATGGGGAAAGAGAAGTCGGGGGTGGGGTGGGGGAAAAAGCCCCAGGTGCCATTCTCACCTGACAGCCTTTGCTTCCCGCCCACAATAGGCAGGCACTCTGGGGACCTTTTGGCCCTTTTCTCACCAAAGTTGTTTTCAATGTCCTTAAACTTTCCCCTGATAATTTCTCCCATGATCATTCTGTGTCCTTCTGACAATCCTAAAAACGTTGCCACCATCATGAGCTGAGCTTCTTACCTTCAACTGGCCCAGCAGATCTCCTTGAAAGCCACTGCTGACGGGCCTTAGAAAGCTCTGAGACAGAGGGGGAAGTTCTGAAGTCACCCTGGTTATGAGTCATTGCAAAAAACTGTCTTTAACTTCATGCGTGCTTAATGGACTGGTGGAAAGATTAGCTGTCAGTGAGTGAGCTGTCACACATGTTTGGCATCCCCCCCTCCCCGCCCCCCGAGTTGAAGATTGGTTGAGAACAACACGTCTGCTTCAAGTTGAAAACTGCAGAGCCACGTGAGGGTGAGCCTAAATCCAGTAGCTGGGACAGCGATGGCCGAGCCCAGGTGTTCTTCCACCAGCTTCTGGATACCAGCCAGTTTCTTCCTTCAGCGTGGTGGAATGCCTTCCCCTGGTGCCTCCTCTTTGAGGTCTTCCAGATCTTACTTAAATTGCTTGAGCTAGCTAAAATCCAGGTGGGCATTTCCCATAAGATGGTTGAAAAGCTTCGATTATTTGGGAAGCTAGCCACTTGGGTATCCTTGATCTCAAATTCCTTCCCATTTGGCACAAAAAAGTGTGTCCTATTTCTTTAAGGCGCCCTAACAAGCCCAAGACAAGGGACTGTCTGAGAGAACTTGTCTACAGCCATTCCGTGACCCCAGACGCACATTCACATGCTTCGATGGGAATAAGTCTATGCACACTGCGACAGAGCCCTTTTTACCACTCCTTTCTCATTGGGCCTTCTTAATGCACTGCACTAAAGAAAACCTACGTGTTACTTTATGCTGCGTGTAAAATAAATTCTACTAGATACTAGCCAAACAAAAATACAATACTACGGAAAGCACTGGAGGATACTTTTATCATCTTGGGGATGGAGGCCTTTCTAAATATGATGCACAACCAGAAATTACATGACAAACCTCACTACGTAAAAGCATATTAAGAATGGGAATTCTAGAACAATGACTGTGCCCACGTGGAATCCGTACATGGATCCAGAGGCCCCACTGAGGTGGAGCAAGGATACACCACACGACTCCACACTAGAAAAGGCGTGCCTCTCACCAACCTTCCCAATTTGTGGAGAAAATAATCCAAGAGGGTGGGCTGCATGAAGAACAGAGGATTGGAAGAAGATTCATTAACAATCTGTGACATGCAAATGTCACACTCTTGCTTGCCTACACCCCAGGACAGAGAACACAAAAGTTCCCCTGCCTGGACCAGTATCGTCATGATGACTAGAGGGAAAGCTTCACTCCCTCGAGGGGTCATCAAGGCTCCGGCAGGACCAGTCAGGGAATGGTGCGTTGATTGCATTGGGCAAATCTGCTGCAAAGGACAACTTGACAGTTATACAAAGCAGACATGCCACTTTGATGACTAGGGGTCACCTGTGCTAAGCTATAGTCTCCCCAGTCACTTCAGGTGCATGCAAACGCTGGACAGAGCAAAAACGGAGCCAGAAAAAAATGACGCCTTTGTTGTTTTGGAGAAGAATATAGTCTAGTCCCTGGGCTGCCAGAATGAACAAACCCATCTCATAAGAAATGCAAGTGGAATGACCTTTGACTGCATCTTGCTTACTACGGACACGCCACCGGGTAATAATGACCGGCACAGAGCACCAGGGTTGGTAAAGAGCCAGCTATAACAAGTTGGGTTGTCACCATATTCCCGGCGATGGGTGCAGCCAGGCTGGCAATGCTGCGGTCAATGCAGAAGGCCACCATGTGCTGCAGCCAACTTGCTGACAGCCAGCAACCCAGAACTGTAATACAGAGCGAGCTCGTGTGGATAGCACAGGGCAGAATCTTGTATAGAAGTAACTTACATAAAAGGGAAAGCCAGTTGCCAATTTTGTCTGGAATCAAGGAAGTACACAGGAATATACCAAGAGGCCATTTTCACTCTATATGGCTGGGAAATGTACACAATAGAATTAAGCCCAATCAATCAAGCTGAGTGTGGGGAAGTGTACACGGTAAGGTGGAGGCAGAACTGTGTGTCTCCTGGAGCTGTGATCTGAGAATATAAATTGTAAAACCTCAACTGTTTTTGAATTTATGGTGTGCCTTGTGGCTTAAGCTGTGGCCTATTTTGAGTATGTCCCATGTGTACTGCAGAAGAACGTACACAGTTTGTCACCGGGGAGCTCTGTAGAGTCCAGGAGGTGAAGCTGGTGGATCTAGGCATGCGTCTAATGCATGGTTTTTTGGAAACGTACCCCAAAGGTGCATGATGCCGTGCCTTTGACCTTCCCTTGGGGTTGTCACCACACTCAGGGGAGTCCGTGATTCTGGCTGGAAAACTGGAACACCCACGGGCACATTAGCACAGCAGTCACCGGTGCCTGCCATCAGAAGTACCCAACATCCGCTGAAATTGGCATGAGGCCTAGGCGGGAGAGGCTTGCAAGGTGGATCCCCACAAGGCACAGGGAACACGGGAAGGATTCCTGCTGCTTCCAGCTGTTAAGCTTTTGTCAACAAACCAACCAGAAACAAGCACAACCAGCATGAGCAGGATCTTGCCTGACCAGCCTCCACGCCTGCCTGCCCTACACCCATCCCTCCCCCAGCACCCTACACCCTTGACCCTAGGTTCCCCCATCATAGGGTGGTGCCCCCAGCACTACAGATCCCTACCTATGGTTTCCACAATAGTGAAGTATCTTGAGTATCATTTGGGGGACTTGGGCCATGCCAAGACCCTGAGATGACAGAAGGGCCCATGCTCAAGCCCCTATTGGGCCAACCCTGACTGCCCTGTGCACCTATAACTCAAGGATCTCATTCTTTGTGTGGATCTGGGGCCCTCAGCCCAGCTAGGTTCTGATCCCCATCTTCACTCACTGAGACTTACCAAAGGGAACTGGCAATAAGCTGGCGTAGGCTGACACGGAACCCTCAGAGCAAGTAGCCTTTTTCCATGGCCAGGACTACCTTCTTCTGGGACTAGTGGCCTCCATCCAGGGCCAGGGCCACTCCCTTGTAAAACCAGCCCTGTGCTCCCTGACCTGAGCTTGGACTCACCTGCTCGCTGAGACGCACCTGCCCAATCGGTTCGCTTGCTCTTCAGCATCACCTGTCCATCACTCACCTGCTTCGGTGCGCCTACTAACTTGACAAAGTGCATGGAGTCACTACTGCTCTACATAATCTCATGGGCCACCATGCTACTCCTCCGAGGGTCTGTGCTCCCTCTGGGGACCAGGCCAGCCCTGCCCTAGAGGCAAGTTTTGGTGCAGGGTCCAGGGAGGGCCACAGCCTTGTCCAGTGGAGCCTCATAGGCAGTGTGTGCCTGGGGCCTGACCCATGGGGCGTTTATGAAGGCAGTGGAGAGTTTTGTTTGATCCTACCTAACCCCCTCACCGCTGGAAGGCTCCTAGGCTGAGCTGAGGAGCAGGCGTTTGCCCGATCCATACCCGCTCGCACTCACACATTTGGTCGGTCGCCCTCCTCAGAGCTTCAGGGCACAGGAAACCCTTTGCCCAGCTCTTGGCAACCCTGCCCCCAGGCCCAGGCACCCCCGCTGTCCACCTCCACCAGGCACGCTGTTCATGCAGGAGGAAGAGAGGGTCTCCACGAGTCGTACTGCCCCATCATGCCATAGACAGAAATGCACAGGAGCACAGACACACAGCACATGTCCACAGATTTCACGACACCCCCATGTACAGGGACACATGCATGTGCTGGTACCAACATGCAAACATTAACATGAATCTAGACATACACATGTACAAATGCATGTATTTCCAGGCGCGTATAAACGTGTTCCTGCAGGCATGTACACCACTGCACACACATGCAGACACAGGCAGATGCACACACACATGAAAGCACATGCACATGCTTTCACACAGAACCGTGCAGGTACAGGTGTGCAGTCCTGTGGACATGCTTGCATGCACATGTGCACAGAGGCACACATGTATGCCATGTACATGCAACAAATACCTGCCTGGGTAGGTGGCTGCCCTCAGGTGGTGCATCCAGGAGGAAAAGCTGCAGCATGACGTGGGCTGCGACCCAGGAAGGCCTGGGGTCCCGGGTCTACCCTGACGTCTCGGGCAGCAGGAGCCGCCAAGACACGACGTCACCATGAAACCCTCACTGAAAGTCCTTTTTTTATTGATTTCATTGAAAACAGAACAAGAAATGGTCGGAGCCAAAAGACTGCTCTTGAAACTGTCAAAAACATCTTAACAGGAAAATAAACATGAAGAGTAGCACAAAACGCCACGGTTACCGCACGAGCTACAGTAGTTAGAAAGATATATGCCGGAAAAAAGGATGTGACCTGTGGCCACCACACAAAAGGTGATGGCAAATTTATTCACACTACAAGACTAACATCTTAAAAAACGGATTTCCTGCATTTTATTCTAAAACCCCTTTTGTTCTCATGTACAGTTGATAATTCACGAGGTGAGTAAGAACCACACCAGGTCAGCACCATGTCTGTCTGTTTTGTTAGTCCGTCTGTCCTCATGTTCAGTCGTGGTAGGAAACACAGCGGATGCCTTGTCCCCGCTGCAAGGGGCTCAGAAATCAAGGCTGTGTCCCAGTGGCCACGCAGTGGCTTGCAAGGTCCTCCTGCTCACAGGCTGCAGACAGGATGAGGCTGGCAGCCCCTCGTCTTCCCCCTTGAGGACAGTGCTGGTGGCAGCAAGACGGTGCTTTGGCGGTGTGCACAAGCCTCTTCCAGAGAACACTGTCGGCGGGCGGGCGTCAGCAACCAGAGGAGGATGGGAGCCCTGAAGCAAAGGCGGCTTGGAGGCGGGCGGGGGCGCCGAGGCCACTCAAGGTTCCCACTTAGCCTGAGCACAGCCTGGCTGCTAGGCGTCCCACAGGGCAGCCCACCTGGGAACTCGGCAGACCCCAAGCCGGCAACTCCCCGGCCTTCCTCCTCAGTGGCAGCTGCCCTCCAAGCGGGGTCCCAAAGTACTGTGCACTGGAGCTTCCTGCGCCGCCTGCCCTCATAGCGGGTCCGCGGTGGCAGAGGAGCTGGTGTCTGGCAGGCCGTTCTCCTGGGCCTCCTGGGCAGCGCTGGTCTGCCGCTGTGCCAGGGCTGCACTCGAGCGCCGACACTTGGGGGAGCCGCACTGGCAGCCAAACAGTTTGCCCTTGATGTCCCAGAAGCGGTCCCCGTAGTCAAACCTGGGGGACAGTAGCTGTACTCAGGTGGGCCCCCTGGGCCCCAGGTGCCCACACCTCCCCTGCCCAGCCACAGGCCCGCCGGCATGGCACGCCACCTCGTGTCTCCAATGCCAGCTGGCCTGGGATGGCCTGTGCCTGTGGCACTCCCACCAGGTGTAGGACTCAGCAACACATCTACATAGGCCGGCAGAGCCAGGGACCAAGGGACAGGGAGGGCCACCACCCCTCCCCCAGGGAACCCTCACCCCGCCTTCACCCACTCCTGCCCTATTCACACACACCCCTTGAGTGGGCCCCTGCCTTCACCCCCACCCCCACCCCCATGGAAAGTCCCCTACCCACACCCGCCTCACTGGGTCAGTCCTCCTGACCACTCGGTCACCTGTCTCTAGACAGACACACATCCCTGCTGTAAGGAGAGGCCAGGGCTGGGGACAGGGCATCGAGCAGTTCCTGGGGTATGGGTACAATAGAATCCCCTAGCAAACCCTGCCTAGGGGACTCTGGACCCCACACCAACTGATGTGGCCATGTGGGGGGTGCAGTAATCGGGGAGGGGGAAGAGCTAGGGAGCCAGCTCTCCCTGGGGAGGAGGGGACCCTCAGCTCACTGCTTGCCCTGTACCCAGCAGCCTGCCTCGTGCCTCCTGCACCGTGCCCGAACAGGAGGCCCTCTGCATCCCTCACTCCTAGGGTGCCCCCCACCTGGCTCCACACCTACCCAAGCTGCTCGCCGGCTGCGATGGGGCGGGTGCTGAAGAAGGCAACGCGGGGGAAGCGCAGGTCCTGGTGGGACATGAAGACGCGCACGGGCACCAGGTTGGGCTCGCAGTGGTGGTTGATGAAGCGGCTCACGTTGCCATAGAAGCGCGCGTCGATGCAGTACACGTCGCCGTCCTGGGAAGGTGGGGGAGGGCACAGGCCTCAGACTCGGCAGGGCTTCCACAGGGCAGGATGGCCCCTGCCTGGGTGGTTGCCAGGGTAAGACCCACAACCAAGGGACAAGGCTACTACCCCAGTAAGGTCTCCCAGTATCCCTGAACCACAGGGCACTGGGAGTGGGCAGGCTCCCACATCGTGACCACAGAACGGTGGTCGTACCTCCGTGAGTCTGAAAGAATCATCAAGCACACAGGGCTCAGTTGAGGGCAGCTGCTGCTCTGGCCACTGCCACTTATTCGCAGCTGGGTACTGGGCAGCCAGGGGTGAGTCCAGTCCTGGCTGCCACGGTGTCCACCCACAGAAAGAGGGCAGCACTTCATGGCCAAATCTAAACCCAAGACATGCTGACCCTAACCAGAAACCTGCCGCAGGTAGCAACCCCAAAGGCTACAGGAACTCAGGGTCGTGCGAGGTGCAAGGGTGCGCTTAGTCCTGGCCACCACCGAGCTTCCTGCCCTGAGTCGGGAGGCAGTGGGCCGGCACATGAGGGTGGTCTGCAGCCCACGGTGAGCGCCCCAGCTGCCACAGGGGTGGAGTCCTGAGGGGTTAGGTTTAGGATCAATCCTGAGGCAATCAGGCCTGCCAGAGCACCCCAGTTGGGTCAGAGCCAGGGCCGCAGCTCAGGCCTGGCCAGAGCACCCAGTTGGGTCAGGGTCAGGGATGCTAGGAGGAAGGTAGAGCTGCAGGAGGGCCCAGCGGGAAGTCATGTCCTAAGATGCTTGTCACTGCCACGCCCAGAGAGCAGACCCAGAAGATAGCCGCATGGGCAGTGTCCAGAGGGATGAGCTGGAGGGGCTGCCAGCACAGAGGACTTGGCCCTACAGACATGTGAACGAACTACAGCCAAGGTGGAAATGGCCTGGCCCGAATGAGGCAGCCTCTGGAGGACTGAGGAGTGGACTGCCCCTGGGGGAGGGCAGGGCACGGGTGCACACAATGCACTTCCCGATACGTGGTGACTTGGAGGGAAGGCCAAGGACCAAGCAGGAGCAAGGGGCCAACAACCCCTTTCCGCTCACCTCGAATCCAAGGGTAAACTAAAAGGATTCTGAAACAGAAAAGAACTCAAACAAATGAATCCGATCTGTATCTGTGCAAATGGCTTTGGGTTGATGGTGCGTACGAACCTCCGTGCGTGCGGTCAGGTGCCGTGGGGTTGGCTCCGACCCATAGCAACCCTCTGCTCCAAAGAATGAAACGGTCCCAGTCCTGCCTGTGCCATCCTTACCACTGTCCCCACGCCTGAGCCCCCTGTTGCAGCCACTTTGTCCGTCCGTCTGATCCAGGACCTTCCTCTCTGTCGCTGCCCTTCTACTTTACCAAACACGACGTCCTTCTCCAGGGACTGGTCTCTCCCGACAACACGTCCACAGCCCGTGAGGCGAAGCCCCACCATCCTCGTCTCTAAGGAGCCCTCCTCTAGGCATGCTTTACCCCATACGGAGCTGTTTTTTTCTGAAAGGCCGTGGGACGGTCCGTGTCCCTCACCAGCACCATCACGCACAGGCTGCCCTCCTTTCCTCGGACTTTCTGGCCCACGGGCCTGCTCTTCCCACACAAAAGGAAAGAACCCAATCTGGGCACTCCCCACTGTGTGGGGAAAGCTAGAGTGTGCCCTTGCCCCAGTGGACACCTCGAGTGCGGCAGAGAAACCCTGCGCTCATATCCCGCAGCACAGTCACTGTCACCAGGGCCATCAGCCCTTGTCTCTGACACGTGCATGCACGGGGGCATCAGGCTCACCCCACCCAAAGCTGGTGCCTGGTGCGGGACGAGACCAGGCCTCTGTCCCCAGTGCAGAAGGTCTGCTGAGACCTGCTCGGCGCTGAGCAGCACCCAGTCTCCGCGGATGGGCAGTGGCTGCATGTGACAGGCATGGGGTGGAAGTCAGCCTGGGTCTTCCCCTCACAGAGGAGGATGCCGACTGAACCACTAGCTCTGATGCAACGTTGGTGGCCTGACCCCTTCTCTCCAACCCTTGGACGTCTCAGCCCACTGCATGTCCGCTTGCCTCACAGATACACCCCCCACCCCGCATTCGCTGACTCTGCTTTGCCAAACATCAATGTATCAGATGGGCAGTCTTCCTAGAGGCGCATCCATCCCCCCAGCGCCAGCGCACATCAGCATTCTCCGCCAGCAGTGCCACTCAAAAGGCTGTGGCCTGTGGCGAGCAGCGTGCTGTCTGCCAACTCTGCTGAATATGCCCCAACCTCCGGCCCCAGCACAGAGCCGGCACTGGGGCCTGAGGCCATCTTCCGTGCTGCCGTCCTCAGGTCCGGCCGTCTCCCCTCATTCACCATTGCCCTGAAGTCCCCGGTTGTACCCACCTTATTGTCAAGGTCAAAGAGGTAAGAGTCCTCTTCCCGGACATCAGCCTCGGAGTCAGAGATAAGCTCCCCGACGTACCTGCAGGAAGAGGGTGAACGGACGAACAAAGAACCGCAGGGAAACCAAACCCAAGTACCGCCGGGCATGCAGAAGCTCAGCTGGCTTTCCCTTTGCACCCAGCAGAGCAGTTACAGCTGCACAGGACCTGTCTGCCTGTCAGCCTGGGCCGAGAGGGTGCTGCCCAGAAGAGGGCCAGCGCAAACTAGACTCCCATACACCAGGGAGGCAGCAAGGAAGCCGATACCATGACTGGTGTGCGGAGCTCAGAGGATCCCTGGCCACCAGCCGAACTGGCCTCTCCACAGGGTCCCTGCCTACCACCAAAAGATGCTGGACCAAGCGGCAACTACCTGCTCACACTGCAAGGCAATGGCATCCAGTGGCCAGCAGACCACGTCCTCAGGGCACCTGGGAGGCCCTCTCCTCCCACCCTGTCCTACCACGCAGGATGAGCGTTACCCCAGGTGCCCGAGGATGGGACTTGCTCCTGGGCGGGGCAGGGCTGGGCCTCACGTACTCGCAGACGAAGGTGCCCAGGGGGATGTCCTGCAGAGTCCGTACACCCCAGCCCATGTTCTCCGTCCGGTAGAGCTGCAGCCGGGCCCTGGAAGCAGACAGTGCATGAGGAGTCGGCATGGCTGCTGACTTGCCTGGTACCAGGGCCTCCCATGGGCTCACCGACATGAGACACAGACAGGGAAAAGAAACAGGCACTATGCATGTGGGACGTCCCCTGGGTGCACCCCCTGCCTCAGACCTCTGCTCACAGTAGGGTGCGGTGAGGGAGTGGTGCTTAGGGCCAGCACACCTCGTGAGGACAGAGACGCCCCGGAACTGTGGGCCCACCTCTCCTTGGCAGCTGTGCAGACGTTCATGAACACATGTAGTGAGGGACAGGCAGGCGCACCAAGGTTTGGCCAATCCCTGGGCACAGCAGCTTTGAAGGGGCGGTGGGTGGACTGGCCGATGGAAACAGGGTGGGCGGGTAGTGTATATGCCAGCCCTGTCCCCTCCGGTTACTTATGGTGGGCAGAAACCAACTCCCCTAACGTCTCGGCTCTGCGTGGGCCCGCCCGCAGCAAACAATGAGAACAGACCTTGGGCTGCAGGTGCCAGGTAGTCCACAGAGGGCATGGCCATGCCAGCAGGCCCAAGCCGGTTAGAGGCATCACAACAAGCCCTGCCCGAGAAAGGAGGGCCCCCGCAGAGGACATAGGATGCCAGCAGGCCCCGCCAGCGTTGCTCTGCGTGTGAACTCACTAGCACACGCTTGGTCCCTCACTAAGTTCACGTCTGCTTTCTAGCTTACAGGACCCAGGCCGTTACTTCTCTCACGTCTTCTCATGCCTACAGCATCGGGTCTACATCCAATTGGCTGGCGGTGGTTGTTTTGGTCATTTAAAATGGGTGCTGTGACTCCAGAGGAAAAAGTTAGAGGTACACCACTTCTCTGAGCACTCACACAGGCAGGTGCACAGGGACAAGCACCCACGCACAGGGAGACAGGTGTGCAGACACATATGAACATAACAGACCAGCAAGCGTACACACGTACTCACGCACGCACACAGAGGCCTACGGGCACATGCCAGATAAACACACTAGCTTCCTGCCTACACAGACACGCGGGGGCCTGGGAAGAGAGGAGCTCTACAGGAACCAGCCATTTTCCAACTTGGGAGCCCAGGTCCCACAGGGGTCTGGAGGGGTGCTACCTGAGGGGGCCCCACCTGAGACCATTCTGCACGACCCTGTTTCGGCAGCTCCTCCAGCAGGTACAGGCGTGGTTGCACTCGAAGATCAGGGGCGGCTCAGCCATGTTGAACTCCGGCAGGAGGCGGCCGTCCTGAGGAGACTCGTGGTCAGAGCTGCTGGCCGCCACTCGGACGGAGCACAGCACTCAGCATGGCCCGGGTAGACAGCCAAACACCACTTCCCGCTAGAGCAGTGCCCGGGCCTGCGCCCAAGGGGAAAGCCTCCAAGTGGATACCCAGAGCAGCTGACCACCCCCCGCCGGCCTTCCCAGACCCCTTGGAGGACTCCCTCTTCTGGGTGCCCGCTGAGATTGCTGCCCCTCATTGCCACCCAGACACAGCTCATGGCCTTTCCATCTTGCAAACTTGGCAGGTCCCTGGGCCGCCCTGCCAGCAGACACCGGAGCACCTCTCAGCCGAGTGCAGGGAGCCACGCTCCTCACCCCAACCCCAGAGATGCCAGCGCATGAGAACCATGGAGCACATGGCTTTTGGTTTCTGGTGGCTCCCTGATCTGCTGGGGCCGAAGCTGCTGCTGCCCAGCACCCCCTCTTTAGAGCCACCCTGCCTGGCAGCTTCCTTCTCTATGGGCTGTGGTGTCCATCCCCCTTACCTTGCAGCCCCTCGGGCAGCTCCACACAACAAGCACAAAGCCAGGTCTTATGACACACTTTCTCCCTCCCTGTGGGTCTGCTGCTCGGACATGGTACACACACACACACACACACACACACACACACACACACACACACACCCCACCCCCCGGCCGGCTCACCTTGTCATACCAGCAGCGCATGCTGAGCTGGCCACACATGCAATTGCTGGAGGAGCAGTCATCGATGCACACGCAATACTGAGGGGAAAGGGGGACCCAGTTGGAGTGGGGCACCAACATCCCTATGTCCAGGGCCCGGCCATGCCCGGGAACACCCAGCCCCCAGGCCTCTCCCTCATGCCAAAGCCCTCCTCCCTCCTCAGACCGCAGGATGCCCATGATCCTTCAAGTGGCCCAGGTGGCCGTGTGGGCTGGGAGTCCCCGGACCTGCAGGTGGGTGATGCTCCGGTCAATGCTCATGGGCGACGTGACGCAGTTCTGGGACACGTACTTGTAGTTGCTAGGGCCCGGCTCGCTGTCCACCGCGTTGACACACGGGATGGGCACGCGCTCGTAGCCCCGAGCAATGTCCCTGTGAGAGCACAGGGGGCTACTGCAGGGCCAGAGAGAGAAAGGCTCCACCAGGATCTGCCGCCCATGCTCTGGGCATGCTGCTGACCTGCTCACTGTCCGCCCTGCTGGGGCGGGCTGACTGGGTGCCGAGTCCCGCAGGGCCTTGCTCATCTGCAGGGCGGTCCACACCTGGGAGTTGAGGCTGGCGCACTGCAGTGGTGTCTCCCCCTCCTTGTTCTTTAAGGTGACGTCAGAGTCCCGAGAGAGGAAGAGGCTGAAAGACATGTGGAGGCCATGAGGACGGCACACACATCCGCCCTGGGCAGAGAGGCAAGGTACCAGCCCACTGGACACCAGAAACACATTCCCTGAGCAGGAGGGAGGGTAAGAAGACACGATGCCTATGGCCTGCCCACTCTGGTGAAGAGGGTGAGCACGGGGTCCACTTGCAGAGCGGGCATGGATGTGTGAGGATTGCTGAAATGACCTCCCTGAACCAGAAACACAGCTGCTACCTTCACACAAGAAATGCTCCACCAGCCTTAGAAAAGATCTCCCTCAGACAGTCAGGACCCCTCAGAACCCGCCCCCCAAGGCCTCACATACACGACACAGTCGTAGCGGTTCTCCCGGGCAGCAATGTGCAGTGGCGAGTCTCCGTGGATGTTGACGGCATGCAGGTCGCACTTGGCGGCCAGCAGGATCTCCGCAATGTCCACGCAGCCTGAAAACGCAGCCCAGTGCAGGCAGATGTTCTCCTCCTAGACAGAGGTTGCCATGAGTGAGGGCATCCGCCGCCTCCCTCTCTGACCCAGGATGTTGTCCTCATGACGGCAGCACTGCGCTGGGGTACCCACGCCACTCATAGCGACTCTGTAGCGCAGAGCAGAGAGGCACTGGTGGGTTCCCAAGGCAGCTGATCTAGACGCGAACAGCATCATGGACTCCCGCTGAGCAGCTAGCGGTTCTGAATGGCTCACCTAGTGGTTAGCAGGACACTTAATCCACTGCGCTACCAGGGCTCCAAGTCCAGTAGAGGATATTTTTAAAACAGAAAACCCAAGTTATCCAGCATAGACCACCTGACCCCACACAGTTACCAGAATGTCTCAAGAGACTTCTTCTAGCTCTGCAAACGATATACGTTTTATGAGAGTTATAATCACAGCACAGGATAATTACTGTCTAAGGTCTGTAAAGACAAATTTAATTAAAGTTTTGCGTTTATAAAATCAAACTACTCCTTGTCTGTCACTGTGGATGCTGAAAGCGGTGATCTCACACACCAGCAGGTCTCCCTAAGAATAGACGACAAGCCCTCAGTCTGCTGGCTGTGGCCATGGGTGACAGCAAGTGCTGGTGAGCACAGCCTCTCTGCAGTGGCCTTGAAGGCGCTGGCGGCTGTGGGCACTGTGTAGGACCAGCCCCCATGAGGCAGCCATGGGACTCTCTCTAACGGATTCTCTAAGGCATCCGACACCTACTTAGCAGTACACATCTGTTCTCACTGCCACCGAGCGGGTCCGTGCAGCTCACGGCGCCCCCTAGAGGACAGGGAGAGCTGCCCCTGCAGATGCCCGGACTGTTACTCTTTTTAAGGCAGTGGTTCTCAACTTTCCTCATGCTGCAACCCTTTAACACAGTTCTTCATGTGGGGTGAACCCCCAACCATAAAATTATTTTCGTTACTACTTCATCACTGTCATTTTGCTGCTGTTATGTTTCGGGCGACCCCTGTGAAAGGATCGTTCGACCCCCAAAGGGCTCGCGACCCACAGGTTGAGAACCATTGCTTTAAGGGAACAGGAAACTCTGTCTTTCTCCTGCAGATTGACTTGAAAGTGAGTGATTTTGTCCAGACCTTTCTGAAGCACCTGTGGGGGCTCAACAGCCCATTCCAGCTCCAGCCCTGGCTCCTGCCTGCCCAGCCCTCAGACCCTAGCTGACACAGCTGGGCTTCAGAGGAGCCTTCCCGGGACTCCTTCGGGGACAAGAAGCCCTTGGTGGGAGAGGGGGTGTTTTGGTACTCAGGGGTCACAGACAGCCCTGGATGGATGCTCCCCCCATCCCATCATCATCAAAGGGCTTCCGGAAGTCTGCCTCCTGTCCACAACCCCCACCAGCATTGTCCACCTGTGCCATGTGGCCTTCCCACCCTCTCCTCTGAAGCGTTCAATCTCTTCTGCCGCCACGGCAAAAATCCACAGTCCCAGCATGGGCTGGATCTTGCCATGGGTGCTGGCCCTCTGTGCACAGAGCACTCTGCTCTGCGCTCCCCAGGGCCCTCCTCTGTGGTTTCCACCAGAGTGACTCTCATTGCGGACCATGGTTTCCCAGTCCACTGTGGGCCTGGCCTCCCTTCAAGGGCAGCCGAGGAGGGGCGCGGCTCTTTGGCAGTGGTGTACTGCTGGGACAGCGAGGAGGAACCTTGTGTGAGGGGTCCCAGACAGCGCCCAGCAGCAGCCCCAGGAGACCCAGCCCCAAGAGGTCTGGGGAGGAGCTAGGGGAGCCCACAGACAGAACGGAGAGTGTGCTTGGTCTGCCCAGTTGGTGTACAGCCACGGAGCACAGAAACGTTCTCAGGAGAGTGAAGGAGCCCTGCACCCCTCGGACCAGCGAGAAAAAAACAAACAAACAAAAAACGAACCGTTTTCAAGGAACTTAATTATGTCTTTGAACAAAGGTCAAGAACATTTTTTTTTTTGAAAAGCCATGGCACTAGGTCTTTAGGTCAAGAACATTTTACAAGACGTGAAGTTTCCGGGTAAAATTCACAACGTCTGGGCATCGAAGAGAAGGACACCAGGCAAAGGAAGTATCAGGAAAATGCGACTCATGCTGAGGAGAGAGAACACGCTATCAAAAGCAACTGAGATAACAGAATTGGGTGAGGGGAGAAATAAACAAGGTACCAAAACTGTACTGAATACATTTGCAATCGAAACCAGCAATGACTCTATTAAAAAGAATCAAACTGCGCTGCCCTCCAATGGATGAGATTATCGGCAGATGAGACACGCATGGTAGGAGAAACACTAGACGTCAGCAGAAGACATGGCAACAAGAGTTCGCTGTTTCAAGATAAGGAGTGGAAGCTTTATTCTAAAATACGAGCGGTGCACCCATGAGCTGTGTGCAGCTGGAGCACCTGAAAGGGGCAGAAACAACATTTTGAAGACTTGATTGACAATGTCCTCATTTGATAAAAACTCTAAACCCAACAAGCTCTCCCAGCCACCAGCACAAAAACAGCACCACCAGGGACCATCATGAGCTGTTCGGGATCAAGGTCAAGGGAGAGGCTTGCAGGGGCCTGAGGAGAAAGCAGCACCCAGAAGGGCAGCGTCCCTCTCCACAGGGGCAGAGAGCGCGGGACTCGGGGACGCTCACAACCGCCCCCAAATATCCTCAAGGTCTAGAGGTGGAGTAGAGACAGTGTGAGGTACACAGAAGGGCTCAACAGGGGCAGAACCACCCAAGGGGTCAGAGAGGCAGAAGGAACACTAACTGCCCGTCTAAACAAGGTGTGTGTGTGGCAGGGGAGAGGCCAGGACATTTCTAGATGTACGAAGGGCTTGAGAAAGTCCGTGGGAATTGGAAGACAAGGGAATGTTTCCTCAGACATTACGAAGCCCTCCGAGAGATGGACATGGACTACAGAAAGGCTCGGGGCTACACGGGGTGTGAACACTGATAACAAAGCTCAGTAATCAGGACTGAGTGAAACTGATGCAGAGTCAAACATCCAGACACGGACTCCTAGTGCAAAGGCCACTGGAGAAAGAAAGAGTAACCTCACACAGGGGGCCCACCCACGCCATAAGCAAAACGCACCAAGTCAAAGTGGGTCACAGTCCACTATGACACAGGGATGCCACCCTGAAGCACGACGCTCTCAGTGACTGGGTCCTATCCGCAGGCCTCTGAGGAATGCCATTACTCAAATGGACACACCACCTACTGTGCACGCCAAAGGTGAAGACACTGATGATTTTTACTAATGTCTACAGTCTAAAAATCAATTAAACATGCAATTAAATGCATGGATAATTATTGGCAATTGAACTGGCAAAGTTAAAAACAGGCAAACCATAGGTAGCGAGACACTAGGCCTTACTGAGAGAAATGACACTGGAGATGACATGATAGAATTTTATGCATGCTAGATTACATGTAGATCACCTAGCTAGAGGACCAATACATCATGTGATAGGAGACCAACAACTTCTTCATGGTGAGTACGTTCTTTCAACCACAGAAATGGTGACTACTCATGTGGCCCTTGTCTGACAGAAGACACAGAAATCACCTGGCTGCCTTGGGAGAAAGAGATGAGAAGCAGCTCCATCATCCCTCCGAATAAGGCCAGGCCTGGCCACTGAAAGGACCACCAATTGCACAAATGCACGTTCAAGCTTTTGACAAAGTCAAAACAAGTCAGCAAGAACCAAAGAATACCTGGAGTATATCTCACATGCATTGAGAGCCTCTTAAGCACAGACTCCTCACATTGACCAAGAATGCACAAAGACCGGACTGAGTTGTGAGCTGTTATCACACGCAGCACCATGAAGAAACATGCGGCCATTGGAAAGACAAGGAAAGAAAGCGTCAAGATGAAGTTCACAGGAGACTCTGACATTTGTTCTTGAAGGTCTAGCAGCTAAAGCGAATGCAAGAGATGAAGGAAACCGCTCAACAGAAGATTCTAGAGGGCAGCTCAGAAGACTAGGTCATGTAATGTGCCGAGACCTATAGTCGGAAAACCAAATGGGAAGAAGAGCCTCTACAATCCTCAAGCTGAAAGAACTGAAGGAAAAACTCGGGCCTCATGCTAGATTCTCGAAGGATTCTACGGACAAAATAGTGAACGAGGTAGGAAGCATCGAAGGAATTCATGGAGTCACTGCCAAAAAAGAAATGATCCAGCATTTCAGGAGGTACGTGATAAAAACACCTCAGACAGTGTGGAAGAGGTTCCTGATGTCCTGAAGGCACTAGTAACAAGCACAGCTCCGGGAAGGCGGGAAAACAATGGAAAAGCTCCAAAACCTTTTGTGGTGCTGGAAGCCGTCTGTCTATGCCAAGAAACTCAGAGTCAGGGACCTGGCCATCCCACTGAAGAGATCCTTATCTGTGCTCATTCAAAACAAAGGCGATGTAATCGGTGCAACAGGCACGGAACACTATCACTCATAGCAACTCGTCGAATTAGGATGAAACCATTTCAAACACAGCTGTGGCAGTACTAGAGGGAACTGCAGAAATTCAAGCCAGATTCAGAAGAGGACATTGCAAAGGGTTATCATTACTGATGCCAAGTGGATCTTGTCTGCAGAGAACACTGACAGATGTCTGTGTTACTGACGATACACAGATGTTCGGCTATAGGGATCATCAACAGCCATGGACAACCCCGGGTGAATCAGCGTTTCAGCACACATCACTGTACTCATGCAGCACTGGCCCACAGAGGCAGTCATTCCAACAGAACACGGGGTGTGGAGTGGTTTAAAATCAGGAAAAGTGTGCACCAGGGTTGGATCCTTTTACTTTGCGTCTTTAACTTGAGTGCTGGGCAAAACATTCCGAGGAGCTGGACTGTAACGGTGTTGCTATCAGGACTGGAAGAAGGCTCACTAACAAACTGTGATACACAGAGAACACAACCTTGCTTGCTAAAAGTGAAGAGACCTCACAGGATTTACAGATGAAAATCAAAGACTAAAACCTTCAGTCTAGTATGGATTCTACCTCAACATAAAGCAATAAAATAAAATCCTTATAATCGGACCAATATGCAGTGCGATAATAATTAGAGAAAATATATAAATTGTCAAGGATTTCATTTCACTCAAGCTCACCATCAATGTCCCAAAAAGCAACGCTCAAAGAGCAGGGCACACCGGGCCTCTTTTAAAGGGTTAAAAGCAGAGCGTTGAACTGAACTAAACCAACTCATGCCATGCACAGGGAAGCTGGGGCATGAATAAGAACGGGTGTGCTTGAACTATGGCACTGGCAAAGACCAGTAACCATGCTCACACCGATGAAGAACAAACACATCGTCTTACAAGTACAGCCAAACTACTGCTTCGATGGCAGAATGGTGAGACTTTGGACATGCTATCAGCAGTCCCTGGAGGACACCCTGCTTGAAAGAGGGTCAGTGAGAAAGAGAAAGACGGACTGACACTGAAGCTGCAACAGTGGGCTTAAACCTAGCACTGCTTCTTAACTCGGCGAATTACCAGGCGGTGATTTTCCTCTGCACTTGGCATTGCTGTGGGGTGGAATGGACCAACGGAACCTAACATCACCACCTCCATTCAGAGCAACTTTATCTGTAAGTTTAAAACTGATCAACAGATACAGGCTACTTCAGCTGTGATCCATCGACAACCAAACCAAGCCCCAGCGCCAAGGGGAGCCCACACAAGCACGGAGAGAGGACTCTCAGAGGGAACTGTGCTGACGAGCGCGGCCAGAGCACAGAGGAGAAGACAATGCCTGATGTGGTTTCATCAATGTGAACCCAGAGGCGCAAGCAGACCCACAGTGAAGGCAGCAGGCTTCCAGACACGATGTTAACACCCAGGCTCACTACCCAGACTGTGGCAACGGGTCTGCGCACGTCTGATGGGTGCAGGATGCCACCTGAATCCAAACAGCGTTGAAGTAAAATAAGGTAACACGTACAGTACGGTCCCCAACCCCAGTCAGAGCCACCGGCTCTTCTCTCCTCCAAGCTCCGCTCTCACGTCATGGAAGGACTTCTGACCTGGCAACAAGTGCAGGCAGCTGCAGGTGAACCTGCCCAGCACACAGAGGTACCCTGGGACACAGGCCTGCAAGCATCCCTTCATGAGGAGACTTCCAGGATGTGCAGGCAGAGAGGTCAGCAAGGCAAGCTCGGGCTCATGACGGACTTCTTCCCAGTGCAGACCAGTGACCATGGTTCCCTCATCCTCCCTTTAAATCTCACCCAGGATCTCAAAAACTGTCCCACCATCCCAATACAGGATGAAGCTCTGTGAGGGGACAGGGGAGCAGTCTAGGTAGCTTTGGATGGCCAGCCTGGGAGGCACTGGGACAGGTCAGCCAGGCCCAGTGTTTGAGAGGCAGAGCCTGCTGGGAAGGGGGGTGGTGTCACCCTCCATTCAGTGGTGCTTCAGTGTTGAGCGAGTGCTGTGGTGGGAGTAGGAAGACCATCATGACCTTTCTCTGTCTCGTTTTGTCCCTCGGGTCCCAGGGATTTGCAGAAATGCCATCTTCTCTCCTGGGGAGGCATCTGCGCACATCCCAGCCGCTCAGTACTCGATGCCTTGTCAACTCCTCGGGCCGTTCCTGGGCTTGGGGGTGACTGCTCAGTTATGAGCCAGACTCCTCCAATACTTTCCTGGCCAGGGGGTTGCCATGGTTGCTTATGACCCCTGCCCCACATCCCGAGTCACCTGAGGACCGCCCCCAAACCCTTCTGTGGGGAAAGCAGCAGGGTGCGATGCTGTGGCCTCACCCTGGAAAGAGTCGAGGAGTCCTGCCCTATAGGAGGCAGTTGGGGGAGCCCTTCTCTGTGGCCCCACATCTGACCCTCGAGGCACAGACATCCGTCTGTGGTGTCATAGGTTCAGGGCAGAAGACCACTTCACACACACACAGCTGTGTGCAATCCTGCGTCTCTCGGTCTCCCCAGGGAGCGGCTGTGGGGAGAAGAGTCGGGGCCTCCGCCCACTGCAGCCCGTTCTTAACTCCCTTCTAGCAACCATGGACACAAAGCTGCCAGGAAGGCTGAGGGAAGCAGGCAGCCCTAGGTCTTGTTGGAGCCTGGTTGGCGCCACCAGGCCGTCGGCCTCCGGAGGCCCCAGTGGACTCACATTATCTCGGATGTTGATGTCGGAGCCCTTGGAGAGCAGCAGCTTCACCAGGTCGACGTGTTTGTACTCGGTGGCCCAGATCATTGGCGTCCAGCCTCCATCGTCCTAATGGCATGAGGAGGACACAGATCAGGGCTACAGGAGCTGGAGCCACTGCGTCACGCAGAGCACCCTGCTGTGAGCTCCCCCTGCAGCTCCCGGCCCACTGGCCCTACCCAGGCCGAAAGCCAACCGTCCTGGTATCAAGCTCTTCAGTGGGCCAGGAGCAGAGGGTTGGAAGCCGAAGGCAGGGAGCCAGGGACAAGGAGGCCGGAGGAGGGAGTAGGGGCAGCAGGCTGGGAACGGAGCTTCACTCGTAGTACAACGAAGCCTCTAGAGCAGTGGGGACAGGCACAGTCTAGGATAGCTCTCCAGGGGGGCATCACCTCACCTGACAGTTGACATCCATCTGTCCATTGGACAGCAGGTACTGGACCACGTCATAATGACCTTTCTTGGCAGCCAGGTGCAAACACGTGGAGCCCTCAGCATCCTGCAACACAGATGAGCCTGAGTCCCAGAAGCAGGAGCTCCATGTGGCCCTGGTGGCCTCACTCGCTGGACCTTGCACCAGTGCCCTGAGTCCAGAATGCACCCCTGCTTGTCTACTACCTGGCTCCTGATCCCCCTTGGCATGCCCCAGCAACACCCAGAGACCTTTCACCCTAAGGTGCTTGTGATTCATTGGCAGCTGCCCTTGAGCCACACCAGTTTGAGGGCAGAGGACACGTTCTGGGAGATCATACCTGCAGTGCAGACACACAGCACTGCCTTGCTGCATGCCAGCTCACTCTGCCTCAAGGACAGTGGCCACATGTGAGACCATCTCCAGAGAGCACTGCCAATGTCTGGGGCCCCAGGGCAAAGATCCAGCCTCACATGCACCTGCCCAATGACGGGGAGGTAAGGTCACCATAGACGCACACCTGGGCCTTTTCTGTACCATTCCTGACTCTTGCCCTTCTCCCCCTCACCTGCACAACAGAGGTCCCCGCTTTGATGCACATCCTGACACCCATCACCACCTCCATGACTTACTGACACATCTACCCTGCTCAAGACAGGTCCACATCCCCAATCCCAAAACGGTGGCCATCCCGCGGTGATGGGGTTAAAGGCTGTGCTGTTTGCAAGCATTCTCCGCTATGTGAGAGGTGCACATGGGTGGATGTCAGACACTGGCAAACTGCCCAACATCTAAGGACAGAATGGTGGACCCACAAGACGTCCCTGGTGGACGCACAGGTGGGCCTGAGCAAGGGTGGTCCCAGCCAAGGTGGAGAGAGGGGCTTGCAGGGAGGCTCTGCCCAAGGAAGCAGCACCCTACACGTCAGAGATGACGGCAGGCACGTCGATCTTCTTGGAACGTATCCTGCTTGGGGGTTGCTGAACTTCTAGGGTCTGTGGACTGGCATCTTTCATAGAATTTAGAGATGTTACAATCAGGAGTTCTTCGGGCTTTCTTTCTTACCGAACTTTTTGTGGGACTCGACTGACATGTTGGGCCCGCCGGACAGTGTTTTTCTGACGCAACCATTTCTGCTGCGGGGTCTTCCCTTCCAGCCGACATTCTTCCAGCACATCTCATCTGCCAACTTGCTCAGTCACACTGGGGATGGACCAGGCAGGGCATTCCCCAGTTCTAGAAGCCCTATGTGGTTCCTTTCAAGCAGGCCACCTCTCTGAAGACACTCAGCTCTGCTGTGTGCTCCCAGTCAATGGCAGTGGGAGCTAGTCGGTACGAGCCCTTCTCTTAGAGAACGTTGTCTACCCACTCAAAGGGCTCAGGAGCCCGGCTGAAGGCCAAAAGCCAGAGTACAGACCACTGGGTTTATTTCTGACTTTCAACTCTATCCCAGGATTACATCACACAGTTGTGACTTGTCTGAAAATCGGGAAACAGCAGTGAGCCCACACCTACTTTTTATTGTCCAAAATTGTTTTAGCTCTTCATTCAAACTCTCTTGTAACTCCATAGAAATGAGAGGAATGAATGACCTTTCCATTTCTTTCTTTTGGGAGTGGGGGAGATCTCCCAGTGGTTGCTGGGTCAGGGTGGTAGTGTCTCAGATGTGCTGCCCCAGTCTGTTGCTGGGACGGAAATGGAAGTAAGCTGGAGTAGTCTAAGTAACACCCTCGCGGTCGTGGAAGAGTTGATTGGATCTGGAGTCTCTGAGGCTTTTAGAGGTTGGGGAGCCACCGGAGTGCTGGCCGTTCCATCCATGCACTAAAGGTTACTACTAGGTTTGTATCCACTCTGCAGATCACTTACATCCTTGCGTCCTGACGAGATGAAGCCTTGCAATTCATGAGCGTGTCTTTCCTTTGGTCAGGCCTTCATTCCTGTCGTCAGGGGTGCTGCACGCTGGCACGACCGCCCCAGGTACTTTACTCTTTTAGATAATGTTACAAAGGGGAGGGTTTCCTTCTTTAGCTGGTTCACTGCTGGTGTGGTGTGGTCTTGTATCCACCTTGGCCGACTCTGGTCACCAGCTCTCACGGCTTCCTTCTGCGGACTTTTGGGGGCTATTAGGTCTATCCTTCCTCTGTGTTTTCCTGCCCTGCCGAGTAGAAGTGGTGAAAGTGGACAACCTGTGCTGCTCTTGCTCTGAGGGGATGCTTCTCACCTTTCACAACGGAGTGTGACTTTCCAGGAAGGACTGTTACGATGTTGGGCACTGTCCCTCCGTTCCTGGTTTGCAAAGTTATATTGATCATCAAAGGTTGTGTGCCTATGTGGGATGACCCCATCGTTTTGGCCTTCTTCCTACCAGCATGGTCCAGTACTGTGACTGGCTTTCTTCCCTGGTACCACTGGTGGAAGACCCACCAGACGTTAGTGTGCACCTGCTATCTGGTAACAAATATCTAAAGTAACCCTGACGACACAGTGAGTTAGGTGCTGAGCTGCGGACTACAGGCCTGGCAGTTCAAGTCTGAAAGATGCTGCTGTCTGTCCCCAAAGAGACCTGCAGCTTTAGGAATCCCAAAGAAGTTTCATCCTGTCTCTAGCAACTGGAAGGCAATAGGGTTATTCTACTGTAAGGAGGCACGCAAAATTAATCCTGTACAAACACAAGCTGCGATCATTCCTACCATTACAATAAAAACAAACAGACTACAGATACTACTCACATGAATCATATCTAATACAGAATTATAATCAATCGTACAGGTTATCTACATCTGATTAGTATTTATTTTTAAAGTAATGAACCAAAATGAAAAAGAAAGAAAACATTTTAATACCCTGAATAATTCAGAAAGCCTTTATGAATTGAAATATTCTTTTAAGGCTATTTATAAAGGATAGGATATATATAGAGGTGATTAAAAGTTTAATGTTCAGGAAAAAAATTTATATTAATAAATTACTTATTTCACCTGACAAAATAAAAGAAAAACCTAGTTAAACTGATCATGATGCTACATCATATACAAAGCCAAACTTAAAAAAAAACTTAAAGTGAGGAAGATTTTGGAAGTGAGATGAAAGTATTGGGTGAAGAGATAGCATTGCACCGAAAAGGACCAACACCTGTCTGTGCGACCTACACGTCCCTCTGTTCCATGAAAGGCCCCCATAGGGGGGGAAAGACAGGCCATCTGTTCCCACACAGAGCGACAGCTGCAGAGAGTCTAGAGCGTTGCTTCGAGTGGAAATGAACTTGACGGCCATGGGCTTCAACAGGATAGTCCCAGGCTGAAAATTAAGTCCATCTCTGTGACTTCAAGAATTGGAAGAAATGTCGGGACAGGTGCTGGTGGTTCTTACTCCCCCACCCACCCACCTTCAGAGCAGGAAGGGGCTCGCTGTAATTTTCAATGATTTTAAATCTGCACATGCAGCAGAGAAGGTGATTGTGATGAAGAATTGTTTATCAGCAGGAGTCAGTTGGGTCACTGTGAGGGCAGATTGACAGCACGGTACAGGAGGACCCAAAGAGGGCAGGCGACCCTACTCCTGAAGGGGCAGGCTCCTGAAGGGGCAGGCTGTGCGGGGCTCCTTTTGGGAACCTCCCAGACTGTAACCATTCTGGGTGGCTCCGCCGCTTGGTGGGGACAGAAGGAGGTTCAAGTTCTGCACTAAGGGCAGCAGGCGCTACCTGCATGCAGGACTTCTGTAACGTGAGGCCTGCCTGCATCCCCTGGGAACAGTGCTTGTGGTGTGCAGGGCAAAAGAATGGTTATTTCTCGCTGGGTTCTTATAAAAGCAAAGGAAAAACAGGAGTACACCAGTAGACCCAGGAAAACCACAGATATTCAGTGATTACACATATAAGAAAATTTCACGCAAACTTAAGAAAATAAAGAGAATGTTTTAGTTACATTTGATTTGACCCGCATCTAGCAGTTGTTTCAGTTTTAAAAGGGAAGGGGAAGTGCACCTGGACTAAGCCTCCGGGATGTGACGCCTCGCTATCATGCAGAGTGCACTGAAAAGTAGGTTAGGGCAGAATTATCTGATCTACCTTTCAACTCATCTTAAATTTGTTCTACTTTTTAATATCTTCTGCTTTCTTTTCCATTGAGGTTTTTATTTTGTTTGTAATTTGTTGTTGCTCTATTTTTTTCTTAAGCCTTTCTGTACATGATATTCAGGATAGGAAAACCTACACAGATAATAAGTGGATTAGTGGGTTCTTGGGGGTGTGGCAGGGGAGGAAGTTGGGAGGAAATGGGGAGCTGATAGCAATTAGTACAAGAATAAAATGTTCTAAAATTGATTATAATAGTAATTATACAACCCTTCTTGATATGATTGAACTATTGAATTGCATGATACGTGGATTCTGTGCCAATAAAATTGTTTTAAAACAGTAAACTTTAAAACTCCTTTCAAAAAGAAAAAAACACAAAAACTCTTTGTGCGGCAAATTAGCATACAAAAAGTCCATTGGCAGTCAGCACTGGTGGGAGGTGCTGGTGGCTGCCTTGGGGTGCAGTGTGAGGTCTCCCACAGGTCCACAAGGTGCTCTGGGCAAGTCTGCTCAGACCACACAGAAATGCTCCATCTGCACCTCCAAGATGGTCACAGAGAGGGACTGGGAGTTGATACTGGGGTATGGGGGCCAAGTAGCCGGGGTGGGGGGTGACAATGGGGGGTGGGGGCAGGGGAGTTGACATAGGGATGGGGTGCAGGTAGCCTGGTGGAGCTGGGGTGGGGGGTCGGGACAGGACAGGACAGAACACAGGAGGCCAACAGGCAAGAGCGGTCTCTCCCACTGCTCAGTGGGGACTCTGCATGAACTCTGGCTAGCTTCTGAAATTGGACAAAAGGCTTCACTGAAGGAGAGGTGAGGCCGGTGCAACCCCAGGCCTGGTCTGGATGCTCGGCCCCAGCCTTGCCTGCGGACACACCCTGCTCACAGCCGCACCCACGGCGACTGGGCTGAGCAGGTTCTGGCCCCAAGTGGCCATGGGATGCGTGTCTGTCTATTCATCCTGCACAGAAACCCTAAGGGCCTGTTCTTGGGGAGCCCCCCTGCCACCTTTGTGCTGAGCGCCTGCACACACTGCAGCTGCCATGGGCCGGCTGCTCCGTGAAAGCTGAGTCCTGCTCCCCACCCACCCCCAACCCCCACTAAGGACACCTGACCGAGCGCATGCCCCAAGGTCACTACAGGGCCTGCTGCAGTGCAGACGCACCTTGGGGTCCATGAGCGCCCCTGCCTTGATGAGGTACTTGACTGCGTCCAGGTGGTTGTTCTCCGCAGCCTCCATCAGCGGGGTCCGCTGGTCCTCAGAGCAGGTGTCGATGTTGGCGCCCGCCTGCGACAGGGAACAGCGGTGTCTTTCCTGCTGGGTCTCTCATCTCCCCTCATCTAGGAACCCAGCTGCCCAACTGAGAGCATCTTCAATATCAGAGTGGGCCCCCAAAGCAGAAAGCTGGCACCGGTCCCCACAATCTGCCACACACCAACCTCAGCACCTCCGCCCCCTCCACACCCTGCTGTTCCCCTACGTCGGCCCCTATGCCTTCCGTCTCCACTATACCTCACATACACCTTCCACTCCCACTGAGCCTCACTCCCACATGCCTGTCTCCCCGACTTCCCCCCGCCCTCTGCCTCTGCTGCCCCACAGCCTCCATGTGCCAGGCCCACGCTCCCACTTCCCACATCATCATAATTCTCAGAACAGCTTCTTGGGGGTCAGAGTGCATTGAAACAGAGCCACCTGAGTCCTCTGTTGGAGCACTGTGCCCCTCCTGTAATGCCCACCATAGGACAGCCTTGTTCCTCAGCAGCCCCTGGGTGGGGGACCCATGGCTTCATGGCCATATGCTTGGGTCTTCTCCCCTCCTGGAGCCACCCATGTTCTTGGCCACATACCCTCCACCGCCACCAGAACATGCCCCACCACGCGGCCCTTAGGGCACCAGGTCTACCAGGTCACCTGGATCAGCATGTGACAGACGTCCACATGGCCGGCCTCAGCAGCAGCATGCAATGGACACCGCTTGCCCTGGTGCTCCATCTTGAAGTTGGGGTCAATGCCGTCCACTGCAGACACACAGTTCGGGATCACATCACTGGTCACTTCTGACACAACCAGGGCACTGTGCCCTGGCTAGGGTGGAGAGTGGGGGTGGTAGAAGCCCCTTGCCATGTTTGGGTGGGGTGAAAGGGACCCCGTGCTGTGTGTGGGTTAGAAGGGTTAATGAGGACCCACTGTCATGTCAGGGTGGGGGAATAACACTATCACCTAGGCCATGTAGAGCATTTACGGGAACCCTGTGCCATGCAGGATGTGCAGGGGACTCCCATGTCATATGAAGTATACAGGGGACCCTTGTGGCACATGAAGCGTGTAAGAGACTCCCATGGTGTGTAAGGTGTTTACAAGACACCCACACATACATGCCATGTGGGGCATGAAGCAGAGACCTCCATGTTATGTGAGGTATTTAGGGGAACCCATACCATGAGGGGAGTGTAAGTGAACCCTGTGCCGTGTGAGGCGCGTTGGGGAGCCTCGTACATATAGGTTGTTTAGGGGACCCCCATGCCCCACCAGGTGCCTGCTGTACTCACCCAGCATGAGGAGCACCTTCTGCAGCTCACCCTGCCTGGCAGAGAAGTACAGCTGCTTTGGGTGAAAGCGTAGCTTCTTGGGCCTGCGGGGAAGCATGGGGCCTGGTCACCATCCCATACCACCCCTCAGACGTCACAGGGCATGTGGACCGTGGGCCCCTTCCGCCGAGGCTGTGGGCCTGTGACAGTATAGGGACTGGACCCCAGGATCCCCAGGGAGGCAGCCAACCTCCTGGGTGAGCCAAAGCCAGAAGAGGGTCTGCAAAGGGCCCAGGGGCACACCCCTTCCCAATGCCCAGAAGGGCTTCCTTTCTGCTCCTGGCAGAATGAGGACAGCCACCTGCAACCTCCTCCGCAAAGCGAAGGGCACCCACACTCTGGCCTGTGGCTTCAGAAGCCCCTTCAACAACTGGTCCCGGCAACAAGTGTCCTCTCATAGAGGGGTGGGGTGGGGTGGGGTGGGGGTGGGGGGCAGGCTTACTTCTCAGAGTCCAGCGCCACCAGGGCGCTCTCCAGTGTCTCCTTGCCAGGCCCCTGGGGAAGGCCGGGAGCAGGCTTCACAGGTCCCGCGGGTCCGGTCAGCTCAAAGGCCTCGGGAGGCTGGGGGGTCGAGCTCTGCAGCTTGTCTCCCTCGTTGAGCTGGGACCCAGCACCACTGCAAGGAGGGAGCAAGAGATGGAAGCGCTGGCTGAGGGGCTAGGAGTGTCCCCCATGCATGTGCGTGTACACACACACACAGCTCAGCTGAGCCTCTGACAGGAACCACCTGTCCCGGCCCAGTGCTCCATGTGGAGACACCAGCCGAGCAACTCACCCTTCCTACTCCTGGAGTGTTTACAGAGCAGGCTCCTGGGCAGCGGTGCCTCAGGCACAATTGCACGTCCCAGCAGCTGACAGGGAACAAGACCCTGACCTGTGAGTATGGTATGCTCATCCACTGACCCTCTTCAGGCTAAACGTCTCCCAGCTATTTCTCCTCGACGTTCTGTTTCCTGGATGACTGCCTCTCTGACGCTAGGTCTTCAGCTACTCGATGCAGGAAGCCAGGGCAGTGGTGGAAACTAACGCGGCCCCTGCAATGACCACCAGCCAGTGAGGGCTGAGCAGGTGACCCAAGAGGCAGCGCTGAAGAGCCTGAGGCTGCCTGGATGGGAGACATGCCATGGCCAAGTGAACCCAAGCACAGTACAAACGAAAGGGTCATCCCTGTCTTTGAAATGTCGGTGGTCAGAGGCCCCGAAAGTCCTGCACATGACATGGTGGAAACCAGCAGTATTCAGGCTGACCTCTTTCAGTTCTGCGATGGCACCACTGTGCTCACTGTCCATGCCCAGGCAGCATCCTGCCCACAGAGACCAGCAGCCCCTGTCCACAGCTCCCACAGCCCCAGTGTAATGCCCTCCCCTTCACTGTAGCCCCCCCCCCCATATGCCCCAGCTCCCTCCTCGTGCTCCCTCATAGCCCTCTACAGTGCCCAAGTCCCTCTGCAGCACCCCTGCAGCTCCCTACAGAAATCAAACTCCTGCTAACGGGTCAATTCCAACTCATTGACCCCATAAGCCAGGAGAATGGTCCCCACCTGTGGGAGCAGCCAGCCTCATCTTTCTGCCGTGCACCCACAGTGGCGTGCAGCCTGCCACCCACCTGCCGGTGGTGGTGTCCGCCCTGCCCTCGGTGGTAGTAGCCTTCTCGGTCCCGGGCCCCAGAGTCACGGTGGAGGTCGTGTCAGCCTTAGCAATGGTCACCTCCCTGGCCTTGGCGACTTCCTCACCACAGTGGGGGCAGTAGCTGGAGTTGTTGACGCGAGAGGCGCAGTCCTTGTGGAAGCGATGGGAGACACCGCTCTCGGGCTGGCACTCCATGAAGCTGCCCTAGGGGGTGGGGTGGGAGGAGAGCTTGTCAGAGGTGCTGCTTCAGTTGCCTGGCACCCCATAGAGTATGCCCTGGGGAGAGCCCTGGCTATGAATAGGCAGCTGACTGGTTTGGGAGGTCATCGTCCCTGTTCCCACAGGCCCATGCCCAGGCTGCACTGAGGCTAAAGACACGGCCTAGCCAGTATCTCACACTGCTACCTGCACACCCTCCTGTGAGACCTGCCAAGGCCAGTCATCCTAGAGCGTGCCTCTGCCAGGAACACATGGGCCCCTGGGGCGCAAGCCTGTCACCAGTAGCCACCACTGTCCCCACCTGCCCTCTGACCCACAGCACCATCTCTTGTGGAGGCAAGATCAAGAGCTGGACAGCACCCCACTGGGACCCACAGACGAGGTGAGTTCCCCACATGCCTAATTTAGCCAGAGGACACGAGAGACAGTGGGCAGGGCCAGTGCAGGAGGCGGGACTTCTGCGCCATTTCCAGGGGCCTTGAGACCCAGCGCCTACAGGGACCCTCTTTAAAATGCCAGTGTGAACTCAAACACCTGTTCCATGTGCCCATCATCACTGAATTTTCCAGAGGAAATTCCTGCTCCTCCAAGGATTCTGTGCGTTCAACCACTGCTTACCAGGGTGGGCGGACCACCCACTCCACAGACCCCACCTCACCTACTCTCTGCACCCCTCAGACATGCCTGCCCCCTGCTGACCCCGCCCCCAGCAGACAACAGACGGCAGACCCCACCCCCACAGGTCCTGCCCCTCAGGAGACAACCTCTGGGGAGGGGGCTGTAATCTCGCCCCCGCTGGCCCCACCCTCATGGGCTGTGTACCCTTCATGTCACTGTGACCCACACACACAGGAGCACAGGCAGCGGGCAGCCACTCCTGCTCTGGGCAGAGGTGCAGGGCAGATGATCCCAGCCCAGGGCCTCACCCGACTTCCACGTCACGGGCACTCCAGGGTAGAAGCCCTGGTCCACACACAGTAAATCAAGGGCACATACCACACACAGGTTTTCCCAGAGGGCACACAGGAGGGGCCAGGCTCGCCCATTGGCCTCCACCCCACCCTCAAGCTACAGAACCCTGTAAGTGTGCCCTCCTCGCTGGAGGAGGTGGCAGCGGGAGGGGGGAGGGGGGGCTTATTCTCCCATCAGGGGACACAGAAGAAGGAGGCTCAGGGCTTTAATAAAGCAAAGACACGTTGGGGGGGGGGGCAGGCGGGGGACAGGGAAGTGCGTGCTCTAGAGAGCATGAAACAACTTGCACAGCAGGCGACACTGAGCTGGCCGCCCCAGGACAAACACAGGCGGGGCTACCAGGCCAGCATCCCACACAGCAGCAACAGCTGGGAAGGGCAGGGGAGGACACACAGCAACGCTCAGACTGCCTTAGGGGGGCAAATACAAGCCTCCTCACTACAAAATCAGCTGGTGGTCACCATCTCCAACATTAACCTTACCACCCGGCCTTCGGTCCACCACAACCCCAGTGCCCTGATGAAAACTGGGCACTTCTCCCAGACTTGGCTTACATCTACATGAGTACACAGATATGCTCCTGCTGAACTGGGACCATGCCACACATGGAAACCACCAAAATGTCTGGGCAAAATGTCAGTGAAGCTATGTTGAGAAGTGGCTAGCCAGGTCAGTGGGGCGGCTGCAGAAGGGGCCTGAGGGGGCTGTAGAGAGGGGCTGAGAGGGTAGCTGGCCAGGTCAGTGAGGCAGTAGAGGGGTTAGCGGGGCTGCAGAGGGGACCAGCCCAGAAAGGTGAGTAGTAGCTGAGGCAAAGCTTAGATAAAGGAAGGGAGGGTGAGGCTGGAACCCTGCTGGTCGCAGGGCTGGGGGAGTGCGGCAAGAAGTCCTGGCAGGAAGCAGGGACCAGGGTCTTTGGCAGAGCTGACAGGCCGACAGGAGGCCCGTGTAGTGCCCAGCTTCTTGAGCATGGGGTCTGCAGTGGCGGCAGGCGTCGGCAAAATGGCAGTGAACCTCCACCCCCTGCCCTGAGACTACCCGGTGGGCCCTATGTGCCTGTCCCCAAGAACACCCAGGGGGCCAAGAACCCATTCCCCATGTGTACATGTCATTGCAAACACCCAGGGCGTGCCCACATGCCCGTCCCCACAGCCCCATGTGCATGTTCCATGAGCACCCACATGCACACGTCCCTGTGAGTACCTGGTGAAAGCCCATGGGCACAGGTCTATGAACACCCAGTGGGCCCCACCAGCCTGTCTCCGCATATACACAGTGGCCCCCACGTGTGTGTCCCTGTGAACATTTGGCTCCCACATGCACATGTCCTCGTGTACACCCAGTGGGTTCCCATGGGTGAGTCCCTGAGAACACCCAACACCCACATGCTCACCAAGTGGCCCCCATGAGAGCCGGCGAGAAGCAGCCATGCGGGCTGAGGCCGCAGACAGCAGGAGCAGAAAGGAGATTAGAGTTGAGGGGTTGGGAGGGTGGCTCCCCCTCAGGAAAGGGCAGGGCCACCTCAGACCTGTGTACAGACCCAGCTCTGGGGGCAAGCAAGGGGCCTGGGCCCAGGCTCAGGTCAAATGGTCCAGGGGGCTCTGGAGGCTGCAGTGTGCCAGCGGAGAAAGGAGGGGAGGGAGGCTGCAGCAGCAGTTGAATGTGTGTGTGTCCGCATGCGCGTGGGAGTGCGGGCTTACCGCGGTGCAGAAGTAGCCGCAGCCCGGGCAGCACTGGTGCTTCACCATGCGAGCCCTGTGGTCCTCACACAGCACCAGGAGCGGCACTCTGTTAGACGGGCGCATCAGCTCCAACTTGGCCACGCTGTTGGCGCACCGGCCAAGCTGCAGGCAGGCAGGCAGGCAGACAGACACAGACAGAGAAAGGCTTCAGTGATGAAGCTGACCTGTGAGTGTCACACCCAGCTCACACGAACTTGTCAGACCTGAGGAGGGCTGGACAAGCCAGTGCTCTGTGCTCGCTGACAACACAATGTCACACAGGTGGTCACCATTTGTCCAGTGTGGTAGGATCAACGGTGCCTTTAGGTCCACTGCCCACTTAGGCAGTGTGAGGTCCGGGGCTGGACACGCAGGACAGACCAGAATGAGTGGACAGAATGTCACAGGGTTCCAGGGAGTATGGTGGCCATGGTGGCTGGAGCCACCATACACGGAGATGACTGCTGGGACTAGAGGCCTGGCAGCCAACCACCCACGGGTGACTTCCATGGAGGCACAGGACAGTGGATCAGGCATCCTGGCCGGCAAGGCAGTATGTTGGCAGTTGGCCCATGGGTGCTGAGGACAAGGACCACTGCCAACTTTGCCCAAATGCACCCTTGGAAATGTAAGTGTGCTTAGATGCATTGGGAGATGCCTTCCCCCAGAGCCTGGCCCAGTGACACCCATCACCAACATGGATAACACCCACGAGAGCCCACGCTCACACAAGAATGGCTCAGCCATGTCTGAGGGGCGGCTACTGGCCAAAAGGGAGACAACTGGACATCAACTGACTCAACTACCACGGGAGGGTGCTGCGGCCTGCGCAGTCTCCCGAGTCCCACACAAATATATGTGCGCTGAGGCTCACTGGTGGCCACCAGGCGGACGGTCATCCACACAGGAGACACCTATGATGGGAAGCATGAACGGTGCATGTGGGTGAAGTGCACAGTGCGACTGAGGTCGGTGATGTCACCAAGACATGCAAAGACACCCGGGACGGCCGGTGACTTCACAGTTCTGCACCAAGAGCAACCACCATGGGGGTGTGGTGAGGGAACCAGGGCAGGAAACCGTAATGGCCAAGGAAGAGTGGTGGGGACGGGACTCAGCAGAGGCACTGCTGCCCCAAGAAGGCTGGGATGAAGTGGCAGCTGAGGGCTTCCAGGTGCTGGCCCACCAGCCCCTGCTGACTGTCCATCAGCACCTCAGGGAGAGGAAGGGAGCCAGCCAAACAAACCTACTGCCTCCTCATTGGCTCTGGCTTATAGCGAGCCTGCAGGACAGTGCAGGAGAAGCACGCTAGGTGACGAGACTAGATCTTTGCATAGACAAGACGGCCTGGTTGCTTTCCCGGGGGGCAGCTAGTGGCTTCACACAGCTGCCCCGCCGGTTAGCAGCAGACAGAAGTGGCCATGTGGGTCCAGAGTCAGAAGATGTTTTATCCCGCACATGCCCTCCACCATCCCGGGCTGGCTTGGCGGCTGCAGCTCTGAGCTCCCGCCTCTTGGAATGAAACTCCAAGAACGCTGAGCCTCTTAGAGAAGGGAGTCTCCAAGCTGCACGTTCACACGGTGGAGAGTGGGGCGCTCACCCACAGGCCACGTAGCAGCGTCAGGTGAAGGAGGAACTGTCAGTGCTGCGAGGTGCTGGCTGTCCAGTCAGCTGCCCCAGCGACCCACATGCAGCAGCACAGCACACACAGACTGGCCCGGTGCTGTCCTCACCATCGTTGAGGTGTGACCCACTGTGGTAGCCACTAGGCCCATCCCCCTGGGTCCAAGGTCTTCCTCATTTCTCGGACCTTCCACATTACTCGGCATAACATTCTGTGAACTCAAAATGAAACTTCCAAGAAGGCTGGTCAGCAGTCAGAGCAGACGGCTGACTGCCCTCTCCTCCGTCTGCATGAAGTCCGTTTAAAATGGAAGACAGCGTGTGGAGGATGCACACGCACAGCCCAGACCCAGGCACACAGTCAACCCAACAGCTCATCGGGCGCAAGCCCAGCGCTCACACAGCCCGCCGACTTCAGGCCTAGCAAAGGCCAGGCAAGGGGCACGCTGGGCACACACCCCTCAAGGCCTCATGGCGATAAGCCCTAGAAAATCCATCCAGGTGGTCCCAGGGAGGGCGGAAGGAGCTCCCCCAGCCACCACTGAGAGGCACTCCAATGGCATCCTAAGGTGCTCTGACACAGACCTCCCAAGTCTGCGTAAGGGCCCCCGAACATCCCTGGATGCATGGCCACGAACTCAAAAAGCCAAAGGAGTCAACCAGAATCTCAGAGCGTGGGTGAGGGGCTTGCCCTGTGAGAGGGCAACTGACTGGGGGCAGTGCCAGGAAAGGTGCACAGTGACTCACGCCAACCCCACCAGGAGGCTTTATGACCCGGAGGAGCACCCCCAGCTGCCCTGTCTTCACAGGCACCCTCCCCACTGACCTGCCTGCTGTGTCCCGCAGGTTTTCAGTCATGGGGCACCCTGGTTTGGGGGAGAGGCCATGGTCTGAGGCCTGGCAGGAAGTGCAAGATGATTCTAGGCACTGCCTGCCCGCTCACCTCGTGGTCCACACTCTCAGTGGCCATGCACTGGTTGTTGGCCAGGGTGGTGATCTCCCGACTCTTCGGAGTCTCCATCCGGCAGCTGCACAGAGGCACTTCCTGGAGGCCGTCTGCATCCGCCACCCCGGGACCGTTGGCCAGCACTGCAACACACATGGACAGATCAGACCCACCATCCTGACCCTCAGGTCCAATGGGCCCAGAGACAGAGGGCCCCCCCACCCCGCCCGCCCCCCACCCCACACACACAGCCAAGAGGAGAGCAGGAGAGAGGGAGCAGACGTCACCAGTGGCTCCAAAATTTCTGGTCTCTCATCGGACGTAAGTTCATCCTTATCCCTTCACGTAGTCTTAGAAGCACAATGACAAAAAGATATTCCTTCACAACAGCCTGTTTATAATACTTTCCACACCAGACTAAGCTGAAGGAAGGGCGGCACACAAACGCAGGGCAGTTAGGGCTAAAGATACAAACTCATGACAGCGACCCTGGAAACAGCCACGACCAGAGCCACGATGGGAGAGGCCTTCAGCACCCCATTTCAGTCTCAGCGCCCTCCTGGCCTCAAGCACAACTCAACACATTTACACTCAGAGAGGAAGAACAGCACATTGGAAGCACACAAGACTGTTTATCTCACTGTGAGCTGGAGTGTGTGGTAACTCACTGACCCTCCTCAGCAAGTGCCTCCTCTCTCCCCTCAGAGGGGAATGCCAAGTCGCCCTGTCCATGGAGCTAGCCCTTGAGGTCTGGGTAGAGCCCTTCCTTCCCAACTTCCTCTCAGTCAGCTGCAAGGCTGGACAGATGAGCAGCCACCACTGAGAAATGCATGTGAGGACCGGTCTATAAAAAGCCACAGTGCCAGTGTCTTCGGGAAGCCTCTACCCACCAGTCCTTTCTTCTGCTACTTCTCTAATGTGCGGTCTCACTTGTGCTACTTTTCAAGAATCAGACTATAAACGTTAAAGGTGAAAGGGCTCTTGAATGCCATCCCATTGCATCTCTGCCCAAGGCCAGGAAGCTATCAGCGTGTAGAGGGCCCACTGACTGACAGACACCCTGCTGCCTCTGATCACAACAGCTCAGGCATGGACATGAGATAGAGCAAAGTCGCGGTCCCTGCTTACAGCCACCCCCAAACTGAAAAGCAAACTGAGGAAAACCAACAGCGGGTGTCAGCTGTCGGCTAGAAAGCAAGCAGAGTGCAGACACCCAGGACTTCCCCCAAGGAGGGGAGGCCGCCCCACTGGCTACAAGCCCAAAGGCACTTGTAAGATTTACATTTCATTAAAGATGCGCTTCTCCCAAATAGGTGCATCAATCCCTTTTAGTTTTCAAAACCCCGAGAAGGCTAGCCTTCTGTCCTTTAAAGAAGGGCAAACATTAAATCTCTACATCGGTGCACAAGTCATACTTGTGAAGTCAATGGTAGACTGCAAAAGAATTACAGGACTTCACATTTTTCCTAAACACACCTCAAGACCTCTCCCCAAAATTATCTGTTATAAATCCATCGAGTACCTTAAAAAGAGAAGTGTGAGTGATCTTTAACAACAACACACAGATCTTGGACACACGAGGAGGTCAGCCTCTGACTCAAATAGCACCACCCCAGGTCTCACTGTGCCAGGTCTGCTCTGAGGAACATCGTCCAGCACCACCCCTCCCCTTCTGCCAATTAAAATCAGAAGCAGAGAGTCCCTTACCCCTGTGGACACCGGGAGCACAGTCAAGCAGAGGGCCGCCTCCCACGGGGCTCCCATGGCTGTGACTCTGGAGGGGCGGCCAGGTGGGGCACAGAAAGCTCTGAGCTCACCGGCGGTGTGTGTTGCCTCATTCCTCACCAGTGTGAGGGACTTGCCTAATTTCTCTCTCTTCACTTGACAGCTGTGAGTAACACGGCAAAAATATTGTGTGTGGAGCCCATTTAATCAAAGGGTGCATCCTCCGAGCTCTGAGGAGCAGGCACACTAACAAAGGACCAAGATGGTGCCCGCCACAATTTCAGAACGCGCTCACCTTCTGAAGCAGGCGAGGACAGAATGCCCGTGACGTGCAGGTCCAGAGAATCCAGGGGAACTTCCATGTACCCCATGTTGTCCCCGGGGGCAGCCTGCTCAGTGCTTCCCGATGATGACTTATATGCCTCAGGACCTGCATTGGAAAGGCACATGAGAAAGCCACTGCACCCAGGAACCAGAGACACCATGGCTGAGCCCAGCGCAGGAAAGCAGGTGCATCTAGGCCATCTGCTTTCGCCGCCCATTTTCTCCTGGTGTGTCATTTTTGATTCTCCATCCATTCCTGTCTGAGTCCGGGTGTGTGGAGAGGGGCTGGGCGCAGAGCTGCACCCACCCCTCTAGCAGCACCAGCTGGACGAGTTGATGAGATGATCCAGGAAATGGATGAATGCATGGAGCACACATGTAGAACAGAAACCTGCTTACGGGTTTGAAAGGCCACTTAAAAAGATGAAGTGAGTAGGAGGGGCCCACTTCTCACCATGCGTCTGACACCAGTGCTCACTCGAGGGGGCTGGACGCCCAGGGCCTGAGAAAACCTGCCCAGGCTCAAGACATCCTAGAGCTCAGAAGCAGGAGCTGTGGCTCACACGTGCATGACCGACTGCCTCTGCTGGTCAGGGGAGGGTGCAAGGGGCAGCAGGCCAGTCTGTCCCACTTCTGCCAAGGGCAGAACAGAGCTTCAGAAGCTGAGACCTGTACCTGGTGCTGACCACTCTGAGGGCATCTCGCTGAGGAAGCTGGTGAGAGGTGTGTGTTCACACAGGAAAGCAGCTACCAGCAGCTGCGGGCAGATACCCAGATCTCTCTTCTAAGCACAGACACCAGAAGACAGAGGGCACCTGTAGCCTATCCCTCAGAGCCAGACAGTCCACTCCATGCGAGGAACCATCGCAACAACGGGACGAACACGAGCCTCTTTGAAGCAATTTTAAGTGGCTGGGACGCAGAAAGAAAACCCACACACTATGTGAATAAACACTGAGATGTGAGCTACACACATTACCGTCGACGAGTACGGCCACAGGGTCTCTGTCTCAACAAGTGCTTTACAAGTAGGCACTCAGGCCTGAACAGATGACCCAGCCAACCACACCCCAGGGCTGATCACAGGACCATGTCCACTAGCCTTCCTGTAGTTGCTATAGTCTGTGTCCCTTTTAACATTACTTTTAGCTCATGAAATCTAGCTAAGTAGCTAACATAAGGTTTCCAAAGCTCCACGGGTGTCCATCAAATGACTGCCAACAAGTCACTTAGTGGAAAACAGAGCCAAATCTGCAAATGGTGCTAGAACTGCACTCCCACATGCAGGCTAACGAACAGACCCCTACCTCACACCGCACGAAATGAGTCAGCAGGTAAGGGCTACTATAAAAGTCCCAAAGAAAACATGGCATAAAAATCTTTGTGATCATGAAGTCATGAAAGAAGAAATTGGACTAAAAATCTTAACACAGCTTTGCTCTTATAAAATACTGTTCAAAAAAACGAAAAGGCAGTCCGGATAGGTGCAAATGTATGCAAAATAAAATCAGAATTACTGCCTTGAGTCAGTGTTGACTCCTGGGGACCATACAGAACAGAGCAGAACCGCCCTGCACTCTTGTGGCTCACAGCTCACAGCCCAAGTAATCACTAAACCACCAAGGTTATCTGCAAAATCTGTCTGAAAAAAACCTGAATATATACACAGGACTGTTCTAATTCAACAAGGAAGCAAACCACCTGATTTTAAAATGGTAACAGATATGAAGAGACACTTAACAAAAGAAGACACACATCACCACAAAACCATAAAGGCAAAGGAAGACAGTAGGAGCCGTACAAGAATTAAAGACAGCAATGGGCAGAAACTATTATGCACATAACCCTGCAATAACATTAGTCTGTGAGTAATCCATAAGCAGGACCATAGATAGGACATGTAAGCTGAACAGACGTGGGAAGGCAAAATAGAACTTCAACTCAAAAGTATATATGGGTTTGCCAAGATATTTCTACATGTGTTTTTTAAAACAATAATCAATATCATGACTATACCCAATATAGTAGAGCACACAGGGGGTGGAGGTAAGGTTATGAAAACTTCCTTGAAAATGGGAGGAAAAGTGGTTACTAAGCAGTGATCTTCTGAGAGATGAGCACAGAAAACCGAAGGTATAAATCTGACTTGAGCAATTAAAACTTTGTCAGTAGCTTCCCCTCTGGCAGGCTGGACCTGATCTATTGTTCTGTGTGGTTTGGCTCGTCCTTATTAGGGTGTATCTCAGAGGTGTCATGTCACTGGAGATCACGCTCTTGAAGTTGTGTTATACTTTTTCCAGTTTTTGATATATGAAACCCAGGATTTATGAACCTACAGAGACAGCAAGTAAAATAAGGCTTTTTCTTTGGGGGACGGGGAGGGCACGGTAGAGAGGGGGGTGAAAAGGAGACAATACCAAGGAGTACACGTAGAAAAAAAATGTTTGAAATCTGACTGTGGTAGCAATTATACAATTCTGCTTGACGTGATTAACCATGGAATGATATTTTATACACACACACACATAAAGTTATGACAACTTCCTGCTCATAAACACCTTGAAGGAATAAGCCACTGGGTTGTTGGTGGGCTCAGGGCTATAGACTTGGGGATATCATGGTCACAGGCATAACATGGTCAACGAAGACAATGTTCTACATCCTGCTTTAGTTAAGTAGCACCTAGAGTCTTAAAGACTCGTGAAGTGAACCGATAACTGGTCTCCCACTGTCTAGAGTAAGGAGGAGTAAAGAAAACCCATGTCCAAAGGACTAATGGATCATATGAACTCTAGCCTCCGAGATCAGAAGAACTAGATGGTGTCCTACTGTCAGTGCCAACCGCTCTGAAAGGAATTACAGATAGGCCTGATATGGTGGGGGTGGGGGACACACAAAATAATTCTAATAGGAAAAAAGAAAGAAGCCAAATTATTGGCCTACGAGACTGGTGGAACCCCTGAGACCACGGCCCTTCCACGTGCTTCAAGCCTGAAACAGAATTCACCCAGGGGCTCCATTTCAGCCCAAACAACAGGACCGTACAGACCACTGTCTGTCGGGTTGTTGAACTGTGGTGCTCGTGTGCCACTGTGATGCTGGAGGTTGTCACTGGCATGGTAAATAGCAGCTGAGTCACTCAGGTGAACAGGCTTCAGCAGAGCTTCCAGGCTAAAAAGAATACGAAGAAGGAATCTGAGGACCTGTGAACAGGGCTGGGGAGAGCTGCCTCCTTAAAGCAGAGTCCGCTAACATGATGTGGACGGGGAACAGCTCCCACGGTCTTCACCTGCTGATGGGGCAGGGCTCAAAATGAGAAGAAAGAGACAGCAATAATCAGAACAGAGAATGTGTTCGAAGTCCAAATCCAGGAAAAGTGGAAGTTGTCAAAACTGACATGGATATCCTAGGCATTAGTAGTTGAAGTGCACTGGTGTTGTTTGTGTCTATTGAGTCAGGCAATTATATGGCTCACTATGCCGGGAAAGAAATTCAGGAGACAGGACATCAAATCCATTGTCTAAAGGAACATGTCAGGACCGATCTTAGAGTCCAATGATGTCTGGGATAGAATCTTATCTATACATCTACAAAAAGTGTAGTTTGTACAATCACTATTCAAATTTGTGCACCAACTCCTAAAGCTAATGCAAAAGAAATCTTAGAATTCTACTATCTTCTCCAGTCTAAAATTGATCAAACATGCAATCAAGAAGCACTGACAATCACTGGCAACTGGAATGCAAAAGTTGTTAACAAAGAGGAAGGGGTAGTATTTGGAAAATATGGTCTTGGTGAGATATATTGCATGATAGAATTTTATAAGGTCAAGAACTTCTTCATTGCAAATACCTTTTTTAAGCAACATAAACGGCCATTGTACACATGGACCTCAACTGATAGACCACATAAGAATCACATTAACTACATCTGTGGGAAGAGACAATAGAGAAGTTCACTAACAACAGCCAAAATGAGGCCAAGGACTCAGACAAGACCATCAATTACTCAGGGTAAAGGTGAAGTAAGAGACACAATGCAACTTCAGTCTTTCCCATCTGGATTCCAAGAGCAGATCTGACACACTGAATGCTGAGAGAAGACTTGACAAGCTGCATCAAGAACACTGCACGGGAGGAGGGTCATTAGAATGACAAGAAAGGGAGGGAAGGAGGGAGGGAGGGAGGGTCGGTCAATGTGGGTATCAGAAGACACTCTGAAGCTTGCTCTTGAACTTCCATTAGCGAAAGCAAATGAAAGAAATGGAACAAAAGAGCCCAAGAGGAATTTTGAAAGGGCCACTCACGAAGACAAAGTATTACAATGAGATAGACAAAGTGCTGGAGGTACAAAGTGAAAAGGAATGAACATGCTAAGGATATCTGCGATAGTTTATTGTGCCAGTCTGGCCGATAAACACAAGTAGGATTAACTGAAGGGCAGAGGGATAAATGGCTCGGTGAGCCTCACCTTGGTTGTTCTGTGCCTCAGTTTAAAGGGGTACACTACCTGTGGGATGCCTAGCCTGTGGACTCTGTCGCTGTAAGGTGAGGTCCCTTCAAGCCCACACGACTGGAATGTTCATCTCTGGAGCTGGGGACTGACAGTTGATGACAGTTGGGGACCTGCCTTGCTGTTTGCTGCCTGGGTATATATAGCCCAGCTCTCTCTACAGAAGGGGACTGGCACCTGGCAGCTCTCAAAACTTGAAGGACTGCTAGTGTCTCACTGCTTTATAATTTAACTGTTAATTTCTTGTATTATCTATCTGTATATAATTTAACGGTTCATTTCTTGAACTATATATCTATCTTTATAAATATACTTATATATAATTACTAGCAATCTGGTTTGTCTCTCTAGAGAACCCTGTCCAATACAATATCTCAAGCTAAAAACCTGAAGAAAAACTCAGACCTGGAGCTGACATACTGAAGGATTCCATGGGCAAACACTGAATGGTGCAGAAAGCGTCAAGAGAAGAAGAAAGGAATACAGTCACATACCAGAGAGAACTAGCTGACATTCGGAACCAGCATATGAACTGCAGTGAAGGCATTGACAAAAAAAACAAGGCTCCAGAAATTCACAAATACTGACGAAAATGGCTCAAAACAAGCTGAAGTGCTAGAAGCACTCACTCTCCTATGCCAAGAAATTTGGGAGACAGTTACTTGGGCAAGCATTTGCAAGAAGAATGTGGTCATCAGGACCACATTGAAAGAACTAACTAACGATTGGTACAGACCACAATGGAGCTGAGCAAAATGAGTCAATCACAACAAAGACAAATTCTGTATGCCCTCTCTTCTAGAGGAAGAAAAGAGCAAGCCCATCTATGCAGAACAACGTTACTTAGTGGTTTCCTGGGAGCACGGGGCACAGGAATGCCAAGCTTCTGTCTACGGTGATGGAAAAATTTTATTGACTAAAGAGAGGGTCAGACATTAGGTTGTACACCTGTAAAAAATTATGTTTTCTAAAATGACCCTGAAAAAAAAAACACCACTGCTGAGACTACTTACGTACAATCAAATGCATAGAATTTGGCTTTTTGGTTTGAAGGTTTAGAGTCACAGTTTCATTGGGTACCCCAGTTAATTGACTTTAAAATGCCTTCAGTGTTCTGCTCCACCCCCTGGTTTATTGTGTAGTGCCTAGGTTCTTAAAACTTGCACACTACCACCCAGGGCACAAACAGGAGGAAGGCCGAGAATAGGAGGAAGAGGCGGGTGTGTAGCAACTCATCTCCATGAACAAGCGCCTCCTTGACCATGAACACAGAACTGGACAGTGCCCTGAGACCATTACTGAACATTCTGATCAAAGAGTGTACAGAAGAATCTTGTTCAAATGGGAGAAAATGCAAAACAGAATTTCAAATTCCCATAGATTCTTGACTTGATGCATGGGTGGTGCGTCCATTCACCCAAGGTCCTGTTTCTCAGCCGTGAACAGGAACCTACCACCTACAGTCACCACGGGGCGGCTCTGAACACTATTATGGTGAGTCAAAGAAGCCAAACAAGAAAGTATTCATGTTGACAGAGCCTAGCCACATGAAATTCCAGTAAATTTCCACTCATCTCTAGACAGGAAGTGGCCCCCCAGGAAAGGGAAAGAATGCCGGGGGAGCAGGGGTACAAGAGGAGCTCGTTGCAGAGCTTTACCTGCTGCATCTCACCTTCCCCAGATCTATATTAATAAATTTCCTCTAGAGTAGGGTCCTCTGACCATGGGCAGGCCCATGTGTAGGCACTCTCACGCCAGAGACCAGCCGGTGGTGTGGGCACCAGCAGCGGCGCAGATGGTCTGTATGGGTCCACAGAGTGTTGAAGCCAACAGAACAGCAGACCTGCCTGAAGGACACAATGCTCTGGCCATCAACTCCCTCTAAAAACTCATTCCAAACTTTTAACAGCAGAACCCTCTTTTCAAAGGAAATCTTACACAAAACCACAACAGATAGAAATGGACCGCCTAGCTCAGCCTATCTCAGCACTGCCCTCCCACTCTGGGGTCCTGGGAAGTCCCTGGAGTCACAGAGGGAGGGCTGCCCTGCTGTGGTAAGAAAGAACAGGCAGCGGGCACCCACCTGGTTCCCCACTGGGCTTCTTCTTGCTCCTCCGCCGCCTCTTCCTGGCAGGTTTGCTCCACGGGCTGTCAGTCTTCCCTTTCCGTTTCAGAAACTTCTTCTTAATGCTGGATTCAGAGCTCTGAAGAACAGGGACATGCATACAAAAGGCAAAGCATGGGTTTGCTTGAACGCAGAAAGCACTAAAGGTAGCTTTTCTGCAAACTAAAATAAAAGACTCGCTATATTCTGATTCTTAAAAATTATTTTCACTTTTAGACACTTTCCTGGGACATGTTCTCAAAGGTGACCATGTTTTTCCCTAGTGAAAAGGAAACATCACTCCCACCTGGGTGCTTATAGAGAGAAAGAGCCCAGAAAATGAAACGTGTGAATCTCATCATTGTTCAGCACAAAAGGAAATAAAGTTCTACATCAGGATTATATAAATAAGCTCAATAAAAGAATCCACTTTTAATTATATGCAGTCTCCATTCATCTTGCTCATGAGAAAGGAAATAATGCTTCAATCTGCTTCAGAATCTATGTCCAAATGAATTATCTACATGGAGAACAAAAAAAAGAGGGTTGTAATTAATTTAGATGGTTTCTGAATATCTGCATCTAAAGTAGAAAGGGCATGTGACTGCCACAAAATTACAAACAGATGCCAGCATGAAATCCAGCCCCTTCTAATACGTATCGGGAAATCTGAACGAAAATACGGCCCTCTCACTGTCCCTACTTGAAACAGCTACAAAGAGAAATGTGAGAAAATTCATTTGACAGAAAATAAACATATTTGCAGAATATAAGCTCTCCATAGAAGTTGTTTCCAATAAAGTCATATTGTAAATGCTACAGGACAAGTGGACACCTGTGAAGTAACACCTGGTGGCACTGCTGTGCTGTCAGGGTTCACAGGGAAGCTCAGGATGCCCCGGCCTCTCCTCAGTCTCCACCTCACTGTGCCCACTCACCTGGCCTCTCCTCCACTCCGAGTCATTGTGCCCACCCACCCAGTGTCGCTTCAATCTCCACCCCACTGTGCCCTCTCTGTCTGTCCTCAGTCTCCACCTCACTGTGCCTGCTCACCCGGCCTCTCTTCCCTCAGCCGTACAGTGCCTGGCCCTGTCCGTGTGCATCTGCAACTCCATGTAGGTCACTCTACCACCAGCCTGTGACCCTGTCCACTGCGGTCGCCTTCCCCACTCCTACCTACCCTGGCACTCACACCCCTTGGCTCCCTTCAGGACTCCAGCCCTCGAGCATTCCCCACAGCCCAGGGGCCATTCCTGGGGTCATGAGAGTACATTACCAAATCAGACTCGTCCCCATCCTCCTCCTCCTCGCCAGTGTCCACGGACTCTGCCTCGTCTTCCGACTCGCCGTCCATCTGACCAGCCATGCAGCCAAGATGACGAATCAGACAAAACACAAACTGTAATCAGAATCTGGGTGAAGTGGGATTTGATCAAGCCCTTTTCTTACCACTGGAGGTATGTATGGACAGCCGTGTCCATGCTCCAGCTCAGCATGCGCTCCCTGTGGTTGCAGCCATGGCCAGGGCCATGCCCGGAATGGAGGCCCGCCTCCAGTGTGCCTGCTCCTTCCCTGTACTTGTCCCTTCCCAGATGGGTCTGTATTTGGTCCGGAGTTCTCATCAATTGTGCCCTGAAGATTCCACTATACATGTGGTATGAGCCAGCACAAAAGTCACTAAAACTGTCACACAGTAGACATTTTCAAAGCACACAAAATGATGTGAAATGCAAACATAAGCCCCCCCCCACACACACAAAATAAGCAGCCCAGCTCCAAGGGGCACTCCCTGCTGACACCTCTGAGGACCTCCACCACCTGATGGCCAGGCAGGCCAGGCCTAAGTCATTTCGGCACAAAGAAGAGCGTGCACACACTTGTCAAAGGGCCTTTGCCTGCTGGCGTTCTCTTTCACCCATGAAGGAAACATACAAAAATGGTTCCAAGACAAGGACCCCAGAACACATGTGATGACCACTCCCATGGTGCT